>NW_008239324.1:3665017-3667753 GCF_000691975.1 Corvus brachyrhynchos | reverse complement strand
CTTTCACATCAAGCCACTAAGCACACAGGAAAAAGTCTCTAAAAATCACGCTTTATCAGACATGCCCTATTAATTAGGGGAATAAGTCCAGGTAAAAAATATTCACAAATACTTGAATAACTGTCAATTATTTTTTCCTCATACTTAGCAGGGACCTATGTGTGGGAGTGTGCCCAATTTGAGAGTGTGTATTTCTTCTCCGTGGATAATATAGTAGTTGCAAATCTTTCATTATCTCAAAGACCTGCATTGCTCTGAAAGATGTATATTTAAAAAGATGCTGGCAGTAACTGCCACTGACAACCAGCCCTGTTTGAAATAGACTCCCTCCGTGGCACTGTGTGGGGAAGGCTCCGCACATTGATCTATGGATTTTTCATTTGCTTTCAAATAGTCCTACTTGTGTGTCTGCAAGGAGTGAATAAGCAAAGTTTGAATCAGTTTGACTTTGGAAGCATGATTCTGAGCAATTACCTTGGGAAAATACACCTCCTCCTGACTAAATAGATCTGTCAGGAAGAGCCGGAGTGCGGCGTGCAGCCCCTGGAATACACGTGTGCGCTGGTAAACCGGACCCAGCCAATTAAACATCAAAATGTTGGCTGCATTCAGTTCACAGGAAGACTTATGTAAGTTCATTTTCATGGCGTGTGTATGTGTCTTTAGACTCTAACTGACAGATTCCCACAGTGAATAGGCTGGGGAGATATCAATTATCTGGTTAGCTGTGCGCTGCCATTCTATGCTCCGTGGCTTTCTGACAGAAGCAGGCAGAAAGCGAGAGAAGCAGAATAATTCTGGTTCAGCAAGGCTGTTCATATTTCAGTCTAGGAACCTCAAATCGTTGTGAATAGATGGAGAAAATGGTCATTTTAAGCCTGACCGCTGCAATTTCTTTTATTAAGAGTGTGTGAAGTGCTAATGATTGTTTCACCCCAAAGTAGGAGCCCCAATATATCAAAATCAGGCATTTGAGGGTTCAGTAATTTGTAGTCTAATATCAGTTTGAATCGTTCACCTCTAATAGCACCAAATAACTTTTATCTCATTATCTCAATGTATTTTACAGAGCAGTCAGTAGTATATACAAATCCGTGTGATTTGTTAGAAAATAGCTGCTGTATCCATTGTTTTAGATCGTGTGCATGCTCCAAGCATAGCCTTGAGTTTCTATGTGTGAGTCTGAGCGACTTTTACTGCTGCTGTTTTCCATCCTCATGTATGTCTATTTGGTAGGACGTTTATGTTCATTAAATGTCTGCAATTTCCACAGCAGCATGTCATGTACCACTGCTCCCCAGCTGCCACCGAGGTGGTGCTGTGCTCCTGACAAGGAACCCACGTCTAGTCTTGTCAGGATGGCCATCACAGCCATTACACTTGTTAAGCAAACTAGGCAAGAACCCAGAGCACCAATTTCTAATGGACAGTTCCTGTATCTGTCACATAATCTTTCCTCTCACTGTGGGCAACTCTTAGAATTCAAGGAAGATCAGTAAATAAGCCAAGTATGAGCAGGCTGCTGCTACACAGAAGTGTAATGAGAAGGTTTGGAATGATATGTCCATGGATTCCTTTTGCACAGTGGCCTCTCTTCACTCAGGTCCCTCTGAAATGCTTAGAGACTCCTTGTTGTTACACATTGCTATTTGGTTTTCTCAGTGGACTTGTGGATGCACATGAACGGATTAATTTCCATTTTCAGCCTAATTTTTTTTCATTATCTTTTATGCTATCTGGGCATTTTTTAGCTGAGAGTGAAATCAGCCTAGCTATCAAGTTTCTGGGTGAAAAACTATAGGTTAGGCAAGTTCCAAGATTTCCAGGAATTCTGCTGTACTTTTTTGCTAGAGCACTGTATGACATTATGGGTGTAGGCAATGAACATATAATTAATGTATAATAACATATAACATATAACATATAACATATAATAATGCTTGGTACCATCATTGTAGAGGCTGGAGTATTAATGACTGTCTTGTGTATCTCAGATTAAAGATTGTTCAGGTTTTTAGTTCTCCAGATCACATCCCGGTGTTCAGGAGTCTCCACTCTTTTGGGGAATCTCATGGCTTATGTAACCTCTACAACTCACAGCTGATAGTGAGAGTAAGGGGGAAATAAGTCTTTGGCTTCATAGCTCTCCATCTAGAGACCCACAAATAGGCTGGATTTACCACAGCATCTCACATACCTTTAATTTTTAGTTTATGCAGACCTTTCCTCTCAATAAGAGGTCCATCTCCCAAGGGCCACCCAATGAAAGACTCGCTCACCACCCATTTGCTCAGGACTTTTTCTCTCCTCCCCCCTCTTCCTAATTTTTTAATATAAATGCACATTTTCCCCTTTTTGGGGGGCAGAAATGTAACTTTTGTAGGAGAGCGATGTGTGTTCAAATGGCACATTTTGCAGGCGTTACATTTGATAATTTCCCTGAGATACCAGAGTTCCCTCCTAGCAATGAGTTAAGGCGACAAAGGGAACCGGGTTTGTTTGCAGGAAGCGAAGGATAACGGCGCCTAAACTTTACTATTGGTGGCGGCGGAGGGGGCGAACGGGAGGCACGGAAATTGCTTTTTATAATTAAAAAGGGAATCTCAGATGTTTTATATCTTGAATATTTACAATAAAACCTTCAAGTGCTTGTCAAGAGGGTAATGTGTCATTACCAGGAGCCTTTGCCTCTCTTCTCCTCTCGGACATGACAGTGCAGCAGGATAAGAGCAGAGT
>NW_008239324.1:3638430-3664860 GCF_000691975.1 Corvus brachyrhynchos | reverse complement strand
AGGATAAAAGGCGAGAGCGGGGCTCCTCGCCTTCGCTTTTTGCTAATATTTACATAAAACACTGCCCCTCTCTCCAGGTGAGGAGGTGTGCTGGTGCCTCCATGGCTTTCCATGACAAGGTGATGCGGAAAGTCGGGCTCCTGTCCAGGCTGTTCCGGAGGATTTGACCTCTGTGTGTGCTTCTCCTGCTGCCCCTTCGGGTTTAGCTCCGCTGCACTGGGGCAGAGCGTTCTCTCACAAACAAACTTGGAGATAATCAGCTTCCTGGCAATCCCGAAGTCTCCTTAGTGTTGGATCACACAAGCTGAACTGCGGCTCTGTCCGTATCCTCCCTGCACTGCTGCTCGCTCAGTGTGTGCTGGTGACGAGATTTATCTGTTTGTTATTGCTGGGAATGGTCGCAGATCAGAACGGAGTAAACAGTTTGGTTAAAATTAATCAAAACCCAATTCAACCAATCAGTGCAACATTGATCGTCTCTACTTATTTATTTCCTTTCAAGTTCCGTGCTACCAATGGCAGCACCACAGTAGGAATATTTTAAAATAATTCTTAAAAATAATTCTTGTGAAAAAGTGAAGATGCTCTGACTATAATAGATTGTTATTAAGGGAAAGGACATAACATTCCTTGGAAAAACTGGAGGGCCAACACTTCTGATGCAAGGTTATTTTTACAATACTTGCATTTTTATCGGTTGATGTATTTTAACTGGAGCCCTGACAATAGTCACAAAAAATTATTACTCTGGCATGGAGCTACTTATCTGACAAATGCAATGCGAATGGTCTTGTTCTTATCAATGAGATCAGATTTCAAAAAAATGAGTACGAGGAATGAGGCGTTGCTTTGTGAACAGATAACCTTGCAGGCAAACTCGCAAACCTGAATAAAAGGATGTCTCTATGAAATAATCTGTGCATAAGTGCAATCAGGTCAGACTGTAATAGACAGCGAGGGGGGTGGAATCAAAAGGGGGAAAAACTCATTTCATCACAGTTAATGGCAAGGAAAAGAAGGCAAGGAAGGACTTTCTTTGGAGCGGAGCTGTTGCGACAAAGACCAGGGCTTCAGCGTGTCATGCACCATTTGCTGGTGCACTAGCGCTCTTTTCAAGAGCTGTGAAGCCATTATTGTAATGTGAAAAAAGTAGAAAGAAATACTCCCTCCTGGTCACTGGAAGGGCAAATGAGGTGCAGGCTTTTTTTTTTTTTCTTCCTTGTGTTTTTTTTTTTTTTTCCCCTACACTGTTTGTGCAGAGAGGTTTCTAGATTCCCCCTGGTAAAGCTCCACTGGGATGCAGGAAAGATCACAGTGCCCTTATAAACAACACTTCTTGGCACTGTTTACCTTCTTTTGTGACTTTGTTGCCTGTGAAGGAGGATAGGAGTATCAGAGGTCCAATTGCAATGAACGTTTTCCCTTTTGTCTTTGAAGGAGCAGAACCTTAGAATATTCTCCAGCTGAAGTTTCACAGTGCATTTCTGTGGTTTAGATTTTAAATAAAAAAAGAATTCCAGTACATTCCTGTATGGTAAAGTTATCTAGTGGTGATAATAAATCCAATATTCTTTGGATTTTGTGTGTTTTATTAAAAAGAGAAGAGAAAGAATCCTTTGTTCCTTGGCATAATGCAATCCTGTCTCTGAACAATTCTAATTTGCAAACCAAGTACTTTGTAAATTGTGAAAACCTGGTTATAACTTGAAGGCTGAATAAAATGGGTCATCTTATAACTGAAAGATAAATATAGATGTAAAATAGTGCCACAAATGTCTTTTAAGCAACAAAAAATAAATAAATAATAGGTTTCAGAACTGGCTTGTTCTTGTATAGTTTATGGGTAAAGCAAGATTACACATACAGCCCTGCAGCCGATTCCCAGGACTGCTAAAGTGTGAAGAACAGGAGTGACATTCTGGTCTTCAATAAATCACTATAAAAATGTTTATGGACCCTGCAATTTACTGTCTTTTAAATGCAAATTGAAAGGGGCATCGTCACAAGTGTAAAGGAGACCTGCAGTGGCCTAAAGGAATTACAAAATGTTGCAAAAGGCTTCTGAAATTGTGTGATCTTAAATGGTTCTATTTAAAAAAATGATTTCCCATTTATACTTCTGTGACAGCTTTGTTAATTTATTAAAGAGATCTCTGTGAATTGCAGGAAGGTGTTTATGAGCACTGCGCTTCACGGGAGCTGTTCACAGGGGCTCTCAAGGAGCTGCAGTTTAATTTGGCAGGCACTGGGGGCAAGTTTGCTGCTCACCTACAAGTAACGTGGAAGGCCATGGGGGTTCAAAAATGTATAAAGCAGTGGTCTTGTCTGACAAATTACTGGTAAAGTAGCAAAGATTTCCTTCCTCTTCCCAGCTCCTCCGTGCAGTCATCTGCTGTGAAACTCCTAAACAGAAAAAACGTGCTGGATGAACAGATCAGCATCCCTCAGTTCACCATGGATGAAGGCAGACACTTGAGGATGCGGCTTAGGGGTGAACGTGGTGGTGGTGCTGGCTTGATGGTTGGGCTTTTATCTTAAAACTTTTCCAACCTTATTGATTCTGTGATTCTAAGTCCAAATTGGGTGAAGAGTGAATCATCTTTTTGTGCTGCGGCTATGCTTTCTCCAATGGAAATGAACACATTTCCACTTACACATTTACCATTTTATCTAGAAAATATTTCTCTATGTGGAAGCAGATTTAATCCATATAAATTAAGCATTACAGAAGGAGTTTTCATCAGTTGGATGGGTTACTTTCTTCTTTTGTTCCATCGATTGGTAAATTTTTAGTTTTGTTTTTTTTTTTTTTTTTAGCTAAGAGCCATGATTTTCTCTACTTGTGTGATCTAATTGACGCCAAATTTGATTTTTTAAAGAATAAAGTATTCCTTGAGACAGTATGGGATATGAATGTGTGCAGTTGGAACACTGTAATTGTTTGCATAGCTTAGAATTCTCCACAGCCTACTTCATCACTTCTGTCTAATTTAATGACAAATAATCATGATGGACTCACATGATATTCATGCTGTGTACAAGGAGGATGTGAGTGTATCTGGCACTGGATGATGCTACTTCTCCTGTTTTTCATATCCTTGTACTCCTTAAGAAGAAAGGCGTGGGTATCTGATTTCTGGCAACCCTTAGGTTAAATATGCTGCTTTGGCACTGACAGATTATTTAGCCGTCAGAAATAGTTGGAGAATGGGCTGTCAGGATCCAAAGTCTGTAGAACATCTGCTTGTCTGGCCTGGGCAGCTTCTCAGCATACACATGGTGGAGGATCTTTGGAAACAAAACGACATAAATTAATTTGGAGGGTGTGTGTATCTGCATGACTCTACCCATGGAAAAATGATATTGCTTGGCTCTATCACACTGCAGACTTTCTAAGCCCTAAATAGAGCAGTAATAGTTTACAACTCAATAGCACCCTGGATGTAGTGGTGTTCATTTTGTTGTCATGCAAAACTGCTGAAGCGCTCTACCTCTTCCTGCAGCCCCGTGTCTGCCTGGATATTGTCTTTGTAGCAGGGTTTAATATGTAGGTACCTACTTGTCAGGATTAGAAGTGTTGTAATCCAGTGTTTTCAGAAAAAGTAACTCCTTTCCTGTTTCAGACCTGCTTGAGCCAGGGGCTTACAGCAATCAGGACCTTGTCTGGAGTCATTCTGACCCACAGCCAGCCCCCTCTGTGTCCCTGTGACCAAAGTATCTCCTTGTGTGCCTGTAAAATTAATTGAGAATATGCAACATTTTTGCATTAATGCAGGACCAGGTTTTGATACCTGGGTTTTGGGGAGGGCTGGAGCATGTGTTGCTGCTCAGTAGTATTTCATGCTCATTTTCATCTGGCAATATCAGCTCATGGTTTAGAGCAGGCTTTGGAAGAGCTGGACTCCTCTCCAGGAAAATGACTCAGCTCCCCACCTTTGCATTGCTAATACCCCATTATCAATGCCATCCTGGCAGCACGTGGAGACATTTAGGAGCTGTACTATGCACCCATAATCCCACAAGCTTGAAACTTATGCAAAGCCCTCGGAAATCACATCTGTGTTCCTTCAGCACTGGGAAGGATCAAAGACTCACCTCTGCACAAAGGCTCTCAGTAGCACTGGATCAAATGGCTTGTCACTGTCTGTGCAGCTGCAGGCACGATGGAGAGTCAAATGGGACAGGGATTTGCTAACGAGGAGCATTAACATGGACCTGTTAAATTCTCTTTCTAGGATAAGACCTCGTTTCTGCATTTTAAGTGCAAGTAACGCTGCTCATCAGTGGAGGGAGAGGAATGGTGCATCTCTAGTGGTGGCTGAAGGCAAGTGTGGGTGAACACTTGCCAAGCTGTGCTTAGTCTTGACACGTTGTGCTGCAGCCTGGGAGAGTGGGAGTGCTTATGCACAACAGCTAAGTTTGATTTTCAGAAGACTTTGCATAGTGAGTTCATTAGTTAAGAGTCAATTGCCTGATGTGGTGTCCCACCATGAGAGTGCAGAAAGTTATCAATTTTTAGGGGAGGTGGAAAATGCTTCCTTTGTTCAGCTATCCTAAAATATGTTTAATGACTGATTCAGAGCTATCTAACATGGTTTATTTCAGAATCTGTTAGTCCAGTTTTACCAATACCCTGTGTACTTCCAGGTGGCGAGAACCCAAGAAGCTGCATCTGGCCTGTCTAGTGAGAGGAAGATGTTCTAATCACTTGTGCATATCACTCATGTCCTGTATATAAGACTAGTTCCTAGCTGAGCACTGGCAATGAGCGAGGGAACTGGGGGTCTGTTAGCACTCATGCCCAAAACTAAACAGAAGGAAGATTCAGAGCATGGGCTGTCCTGTTTCCTCTCATTCTCCCCCTAAGATGAGCAAAGGTTGCTAAAACAATGCTGATAATGAGGTTTGACCCTCTCATTACCCTCAGCCTCTGCCTACAAACCATCTGCACTGAAAATCCCTGAACTCCACCCAAGGGGTTTGAACTTGGAAACTGTTAATCTTCCAAATATGATGTAGTTTCTGGCATTATTTGCTTCCTAGCCCTTATAATACTCTGATCCTTTAATGCACAGTGGCACTCAGTCTCAAACACAGCAATGTAGCAGCACCAAGCCATTTTTCCTTCCTCCTGGATTCCTGTTTCCCCTTCCTATCCTGGCTGCCCAGGGATAGCAGCAGGCAGTCCCCAGTGCATTTATGGATGAGCTCTGCTATGCCAATGGGGAGCAGTAAATAAATGATGACACTTGGACTGTTGAGTGCACTTGGGATAGCTGGGAGCAGCCAGGACTGCCCTACCATCAGTGTCAGTGTGTGTTTGATGGAATGATCCAAGCACAGTCCTCAAGTCGCTAGCTGTTTCAGGAATCCAGTCCCTGTTCTGGTATTCCTACCAGGATAACATATTTACTTTGTTAAGCTACTCCAGGTCTTTGTGACCATGTTCAAAATCTGTCCAAAATGTCCTTTGCCTATGAAGGTGCTCAAGCTCGTTTCTGCAGGTTCAGGTTGAAACCACGCTTCTATTTGCTGTCTGTGGATATGTGTGAGTTCCTGGCATTTGTCATAGGGATAGGGATTTGCCCCTCTGTCCTTGGGCAGGATTTTCCCTCCTGCTATAAATTTGCAGAGTACTGTGTATCATTTCCCTCCTGGCTGCCACCCTGTGCCTCATAAGTGATTGTACTCTAGTGGGGAAGTGATTTGTATGTATATTTTTATAAAACACTTTGGGATCCTTGGGGAAGAAAGTTGTTATATAAATGTATTTCCCAGGGGAAAGTAGTGGAAATCTCATTACTTGGAACATACAGCGTATTTAAAAGTGGGTTTGACAAAACACTAGAAAATAAAGGAAACAATCCTGAACTGGCACTGGGATGGTCTAAATGATCTAGCAGATATTTTCCATCTCTGAAGTTTGTCTCATGATTTTATTTAGTGCATTGGAAAAAGGGCATGAGGAACGCTAAAGCCATGCACATATAAAATATGTTTCAGGAACACTGTGGCTTATTTTAATATAACCTTTAGCAAAATACTGTGGTTTGCTTACTTGCTGATTTATTTTAGGTAGTTCAAAATATTTCTGTTAGTGATCTCTTTGAAATACTTTAGGTGGTGCAATGGATTTGTAGCAAAACACAGCATGTAACTTGAGTGTACTCTCTGAAGCCAGGTATTTGGTGCCAAGCAAAATTTGTATGTGTAGCTTCTGTTTTAAGCAATTATATGGTTGTAATACATAGTAGAGAAATTAAGTGGAAGTACATTTTGCCCTAAGGGATTACTGTAGCTGTTGGATTTCTTTTAAACAAGTTTTGCCCCTCAAACAGTAAGGTTCCTATAATAAATCACTTATGTAATCATCTGCAGTATATTTTAAAAAATTACCAAAAAAACCCCCAACAAACCCAAAACAAAGGAAGAAAGGAAATGTCAGTTGGAAACAAATGGTGAAGTAAAGGTTTGCTATAGCAAGAAAGCACACTCACCTGTTTGGAGGGAAGTGGTTAAACAGGAGCTGAGGAGTCAAACAGAGGCTGCTCTGTGGCTGGACGCAGTGTAATGACTTCACTGCAGTAAACTGCTTATGTAATAAACTGCATGGATGTCACTGGAGAGTAACCAAAACCATCCATCTGAACCATTTCTGAGCTCACTTAAATTAATAGTGATCTTCTCTCTGAAGGGAAAAATTGAAAAAATACATCAAGAAAAGCCACGCAGAGATGTTATGAAATAAGACTAGTGAGGTCATTAAAGATAAGCCTTCCTTGAGCATGGAGAAAGGCTCGAGTTGTGATACTTCAGCCTTCAGAAGCTGGTTATCAGTCTTCAGCCAAGTTATTCTAGCTGCTATTTGCTAGTTAAATAAGAAGTGTACAGTGAATAAGAGTCTCACCTAATTGACGTATAAATTGGCCAAATGGTTTTCAAGACAGTTTATTTTTAAGAAGTCTTGTTTTGGCTGCCATAGCTAAGATATAGTTTTGTATTCCTCTATAAGATACAGACAAATGACAGCTACAACCAATCAAGCTGCAGTGCTGTGAAATATGTCAACTCCTTTCAACAGACCCGATTTCCAGAATAACCTTTTCCCCCAGACATTTGTTTTCCTTTGATTCCAGTGATGAGACCCAAAGGGATTTCATTCAGAATGCTTGTGAATTCCAGCTTTGGGAAGCCATAAAAAGAGAGCAAGAGTGGCAAATCTCAGAAACAAACGAAATTAAAATGCAAGTTCCAACTGATCATTTGCAAACTCTTTTACGAACTGGTAGCAAATTTTTAAAGAAGAATTCAACAGTTAGGAGAACAGGGTGATTTCTAGTAGTGCCTTTTGTACATCAGATAATTTACTATTTGCTCATGAATGTCCACTTTTTCCACTCTATGATCTAATTTCTGTTCATGCCCAGTATGCAGAAGGATAATTTACCACTGAACCTCTTGCGAGATGTCAGCCTTGCTTACAGATAGGTTCTTCCTTGTTCCCTTGCTCTGTGTGGCCATTTATTTGTCACGTGAGATTTAGAGAGTTCTTAATCTCATCTTTCACCCTTATTTCCCTACTTAAACAAACAAATAAACAAGCAGCTCCCCCCTCAAAAAACTAAAACCAATCAACCAAGCAAAAAAACCCCAGACTCAACAAAAGCTCTCCAACAAAACCAATAAGCTCACTTTAAATATTTGTTAATGTTTACATAATAGCATTTGTAAAACACTTTCAGGTCTGTTCTGGGAAAGCCCCACCAGTGAGGGGTCAGCTGCCCACTTGTTACAGGTTTTTTAATAGCTGGAGCTTGTTCTGTGAAATAAAAATTGGCATATAACCGCGGATCAGCCTTAAAATTATAGTCTCTGGTTTGTTCCCATGCTCACTGAGCACCTGGGAGTTCAGTCTTTTCCACAACTGGTTGTTTTCCAGCAGGGAGTCCCTCTACACCACCTCCTATTCCTTCTGTAATCTCAGGCAGCCTTCCTCTCATTCACTTCTTTTAATGGTGGAAAAAAATATACAGTAAAAAAAAAGAGAAAATGTTGATCTCCACAGATCTCAATAGATGTGTTTCAAGAGATTTAAAGAAGCATTTTCAGGGGTATGCTTTAGGGATATGGTTTTTTTTTTGTCAGAGCTTATTGCTTTTAGACCTTTATTTTTTAATATTTTTTGTGCTCTAAACATAGACAAACAGATTGCTTACATCTTTATATGTTTACTGTGGCTCAAA
Organism: Corvus brachyrhynchos; assembly: GCF_000691975.1. Taxonomy (NCBI): domain Eukaryota; kingdom Metazoa; phylum Chordata; class Aves; order Passeriformes; family Corvidae; genus Corvus; species Corvus brachyrhynchos. Next base: position 3,656,617 of record NW_008239324.1, on the reverse strand, counting down.
TTGCTGCTTTTAGGGTTTTAGAGAAGTGCTAGTGATAAGTTGTATGTTTTTAGTTGTAGTCTCCTCTTGTTCTCATCATTTTGGTTTGAGTAATTCTTGTTTTTCTAACAGATGGTTTGGATGTGGTCATTATTTTCTGTAGTCGGTTCTTTTTCTCCAGTGCTCTTGGTTGAAAAATTCATATTTATGCTATGAGATACAAGTGATACTTAATGACGAGTACAGAAGAGGCTCAGGGATTTCAAAGCACTTGGGTAAGAAGGTAGACTTGCAGAGAAGTATTGAATTTAGTGGTCATAAAACAAAACGCTTGCATCATTTAGAATTAATTTTATTATGTATACTACAAATATAGTGTGTAAAATCATTCTAATGCAGAATTTAATCTTTGTGTTTTCTAGTTTCTGTGGAGTATATCTGTTATCATCTGCTCTTCCTTTTGCTCTGTTACAGCAGACACTGATGACTTGGCAGTAAAACAGTATCTTAGACAAACTGTCTCTTTCAAAAAGTGTTTTTCAAAGATCATAAAAATTTAAATAAAAAGAAGTGTGTGAGAGATACTGTTCATTTAGCTGTTTTTTCCCTCTGATCTTTTTCATAACCTGTGCTTCCCTGCACCAAAGGCTCTTTTTTTCTAGGGGTGTGATCTGTATCCCAGACCAGGCTGCACTGCAGGCCAAGCAGAGCATTCCCTAACCCTCATCGAGTGTTTACTCATGTACTACTGTGTACAGAATATGAAGACCATTTTCATATTATTTAAAAAAAAGAAACAGCACATAAAAGCTGTTACAGCCATGCAATTCAGTAATGACAGGGAAAACTGGAGAGTACCTGTGCAAGCCTCCGTGCTGAGTGATGAACACACATGGTAAATATGGTGCTGCAATGGGATCACACACATTGGACCAGTCATACTTGGATCATTTAATGAGCAAAGAGTGATTGTCTGGAAAACAAAATGCAAATCTTCCTCATGCTGAAAGAAAATTCACATTCCCCACAACCAAGGGGAACAACTGTGAATGAGAACATCCTCATTTTATTTCTAGGAAGTCCCTTTCCAGTAGCCAAACATCATTATTCAGTTTGTGAAGTTTCAATAGTAAGCTGAAACAGGGAACAAAACAATTGGTAGGTCCTACTTTATCTTAGTCAGGGAGAGAAGATATGGAATATCATTGCCTTTCCCTTGGAAGATATTTCCGTTGTCTTCTGCCTTTGCCCTCTGTAAAACTCAATCCCCTGTGAGAAATTCAAATCTATGAGCATGGCAAGGACATTCTGGAGACCAGGCAGAACATTTGCATATTCTCATAACCATAAACATATATTTTTTCCATTTGTGCCGTGAGGTTCTCCATTCATATTCTAAGTGGCAAAAGCTTTTAGCTGTGATTGGGCCCAGTCCTCAGTGGACAAGAACCAAGTGTATTGCATGGCATTTATTAATCTCAAAAAGTTGTCTTTCAAAACATGTCTAAAAACATATGGGAGTTAAGCGAAGCAAAGCAATTGCACGTTCATTTGTTATTTCAACAAGCTCATTTCTTATGATTTCAGTTGTATAATAGATGGGGAGCTGTTTGCAGGTTGTTTGTTGTCATATATTTCTCATTTGGTTCCTTGGGTTAGAGAAGCGAAAGGCTGAACTGAGGAGTGGATGGTGTTACACCATCTGTAGGGGTTTTGCCTTCCCTTCTCATTCTTTTGTCAGATGGCACCTGAAATGCTTCTCAGGCAGTCACTTAGAGCCTGTCAGTCCTGCAGGGGTCACTGGGGATGAAGCCATCATCTGATGTGCCACTCTTGGCATTTGGGGTTCCAGGCAGGCGTATTTCTGTGTATAGAAAGGTGTATTTCTGTCTGGGAAATCGCTTGTTGGATTTGTGAACCACTGGGCCATGTCCAGCATGAGAGATTTTCAGCAGCTTCCTCAGTAATCCTTTACTTGCAATTGCCCTGTGATGGCTCATTGTGTTGGTTACTCCTACAATGGATTTATGAAGTACTATTTTACACAAGAAGATATTTACTCTGCAACAGTTGAATAAAAGCATTTCTCCAAAGCCTATTGTCTGTTAAATCAGTGCTCCCTAAGGAGAGAAGATACATCGCATATTTGCTGCCTGTCATTTTTAGTTTTGGTTTTCTCTTGTACTTTTTGTTTATGTGCTATCAACAACCTTTTCCACATTGAACAGAATGAGTGATTTTTTGAGCTGAGCACTAAGCTGTGGTTTGCATGGACTCCTTTCCTACCTACAAGAAAATGTTCCTACCTGATGAGAGAGGTCCCCTTCCTAATCCTGAGGGAAGGGATTTCCTGTCACGAGGGAAAAAAATAGATTTTTTTTTTTTAAATTAGAGATATGATTGACTTGGTAGCTGTTTAAAGGATGACAACATTATTGCAGACCTTTGGAGATCTGTTAGTACCAGGTACCAGAAGTTTGGCACAGAAGAAATCATTAGACCTTCATGATGTATGTACCTAGTGATGATTTGGCCATGGAAAAGCTATATTTTCATGTAGATTTTATCTATATGACCAAAAAGAAATGGTACAGAGATATTCAGTACATATATTTTAACCTTATAATCCTTTTCTCATTGCTGACATTAACGTTAATTTAAAATAATGCAGGTCAATATGATGGATTGAGCGGCTTATTAATTATATTCTTTGTGCCAGGAAAGAACTTGGGAGGTCAGGCTTATTAAATGGGTAGAGAATGAGAGAAACTCACCTGGGGCTGGTTCTGAAATGGGATTTGAGTGGGCTGTGTATTGGTAGAAAAGGGTGCAGGGGAGAGAAATGAGAGTTTTCTGCATTTGGCACTTCACTGCCTTCCACCAGAGCTGGTGGGGGCCAGAGGAGGAGTGTGTGGCACAGGCACATCCATGACCCCCACGAGACTCCATGTGTTAGGAATGGTAACACTTGCTCCTCCAGCTTCTGTAATAATTGCAGAGTCATCACACAAAAGCCCTGTGGGTTAAAGTAGAAGTAGAAATTTTTTCCTGTTCTGAAGAAATTCTATTTGGCTGGATTTTGTGTAGGAGGGATGTAATTATCACTTCATCTTTGAATCTGGTCAGGATTATTTTTACTTTCTCAGTTGTGTCTCTTGGAAAAATGAGAATAGGGTAAAATGGTAAATTAACAGTTTATATCCTGGTTTATAGTGGTTGAACTTTTGGCAAATGTTTTGGATTTAGGGTTTTTTTTAGTGCAAGGAAGAGTGTGCCATGCATCAGTCTTGTCTGACATGCTTTGCTGTAGGCAGTGAAGTTGAGCTGACAGTTCAGTGGCTTTTATTAAGAATACCTGCTCAGAAATACCTATTGCATGCTCTGTGATGGCTTCTTTTTAAAAAGACTAAATATGAAAAAAAGTAGTTTGATATATTCTCACCAGCCCATCTGACATGCCATTGAGTTGACTTTGCTGGGAGATATCCCATGTTTCATCCCCTTGCAGCCTTCAGAGCCATGTTTGAGGCAGCTCAGATGTTTTACTGCCTTTTTATTTATTTTTAAAGGGTGTCAAATATTCCTCATTTTTCATATATTTCTTTTCCCTTTTAAAAGAGTGTCAGAAATACCGTATTTCCCATACATGCTCTAAATATGAGGCCCAGGGTGGCCTCCCATATCTTTGTGCCTTATCTGTCAGCTGTGCTGGAGCTGGAATGATGTACACTGGCAACGTGGGTGAAGAACAGCCATCCATTAAAGGAGAGCTGAGCTGCTCAGGATTGCATTTTAAGTCATGCTCTGAACTAGAGCAAGAGCAAACTGAAGCTTGAAAGCAGCTGGAGGAAAGTTTGGGAGCTAAATGCCCAAACAGCAGGTGTTGTGAAGCAGCAAACAAGCTCATAGCCCAGTTCTTCAAAAATTGTCCAGGGAGTCCTGTTTCACTACTTCATGGATAAACGTGTAAAATGTGGAGAACAGCAGCTGTGCAAAGAAAAATAACAACCTGATAATCAGGCTCCTGTTGGCATTAAATAGTTGTGAGAGTCCAGTGATCCAGGGTATCATAACTATTGTGTAAAATGAAATATCCCCCAGTGGCAACATAAAATTCCTCCCCTCCTTAGGAAGGTCATAGGGGAGAGCTCTCCTGATCTTCTGATGATATCCAGTACCATTATTTTCTTTTTAATCCTAATCCAGACAGAGCTATACACTCCTGTATTACTTGGGCATCTGTGCATACATGGCTAAATTAGTTCTTAAGAGTTTGGTTGCCATTTAGATATAATATTTACATACATAGCTCAGCGTTTATGACAACAAAGCATGCAGTTAAAAGACTGACATTCTTACAAAGCCTTTATCAACCAATATATCATCTGGTCTGTCTTGACAGAGTGCAGGCTTCCTAGTGATGCTCACAACAAAATTACTCTGAAAGGATGCAGTTTAAAATTGCCTCATCACTGATACTTCTTGTTTTCATTTTGTTTTTCTGTGCTAAAATATATTATTTGTGAAAATTAATGCCTGTAACTATCTTTGAGCTGGGATGGCCCTATTTCTTCTCTCTTTATCCTGAAATTTTCTCTCCAATGCAAAATAGGCCTTACAACAATATAAAAGGAGTGGAAGAGTAAAAATGCTTTTGGACTGAAGTTTCCAACTTGCTCAGTCCCAGGACTCTGGCAAAAAGCATGGGCTGGCCTAATGAGTGAGTAATCACATCAGGAGAAAAATTACAGCTTTGGACTTTATAGAATTGGAAGGGCCCTGTTCTGTCTTGCTGGAGTTCTGTCATGTGAGTATCTCTATTCCTCTTCACTTGCCTCACTCTGTCAGGCTCTCGAGTTACAAAGCAATGAAACCTCCTCAGAGAGGCTTGGAATCGCTTCTTTCAAATGATACAAAACTAGTCTTTAAATCTAGCAGGATTTCTTTTTTTTTGTATTTTAGCTGCTAAATTCCTGTCACAGTGGAACTGAGGAAGAAAAAGCAAGATGGTTATCAGAATTGTGTGATATTAACTTCCATTACTTCACGACCTGCTGTGAGCAGAAATGCTTAGATGTAAAAGCAAACAGAAATCCCTGCTAAGAGGGAAGGTGTTCCAAATACACGGGGTGGGGTTAGCATCAAGGAAAAGTGCCAGTTTGGAGAGGGGGAAACTGTGTATAGGCTGTGCCATAATGAATGGTTATTTTTCTGCAAGCCACTTTGTGCAAAATGAAAATATTTTCTATCTAGAAATGATTGCAAAAAACAAACCCCAAAACAACCCAAACCCTGATTCTTTTCCTTTCCACTTGAAGATCAATATTTTTATCAAGTGAGCATATTCTGGAAAACACAACTTGATAGTCAAAGGTACCAAAAACCTATTGTCTTTAAAAAAAATTAAATGAAGTACAAGTATTCAGAACTATTGAAAACAGTGTCCTTGATCATTCATAGGATATATGATATATTTCTCTGTTTGTTTCAAGGGAAAGCATTCAGGAGAGCTCACAGGACATATATACACATATAGGTGTCATATAGAACTCAGGGGAAATGTTCCAATGCCTGGAGCCAAAGAGAAAAGATTTCCTTCCACTGACAGCTGGGCCAACTCAATTGTGGGTTTTAGGACTTTTGTGTCAGGGCTGGAGACTTCCTCCTCCTTAACTATGCTTAAAATTGGAGAAGAGCCAACCTGAGAATATTAGAAGAGCAGGAGAAAAAATTAATGATAAAAGAGAAGGGAAAACCTCAGCCCTATAAGTAAATGCCACTTGCTCTGCACAGAAGACACTATTAACTTTGAGAAGTTGGAGGGTGAAGTTTTTAACCATTTAACCATTTAATTCAGGAGATCTTGGAAATTGTATTCTAAAATGTACTTATTAACACTGAAAGGAAAAGATAAAAAATGGTGCAAAAAAAAGGTGATATAGAATGCTGCTTAAAAATGTATTTTTTGTTATACTTCCATATAAATGTTATACTGGAAAATCTTTGAGAGAGGTAGCCTGCCCTTTAAACCTTTAGGCATTTATGGCCTTAATTATGCTTTTCACCAAGATTTTGCATATTTCATATTTCCTTTTAGAGCTTTCAAGAGTCTCAGTTATTAATTCCACTGAGGATTTATAGGTCTTCTGAACATCCCTTAAGTATAAAGATTGTAGACTCATCAAATACTGTTTTCTTCCTTTAAATTTTTATGATTTCTGTATCAAACAGGCAACTGTAGTTTTAGAGTTGAAAGTGCAATATTTATTGCTTGAGGTTCTCTCTACCTTTCCAAACAGAAGCAACTCCTCCATTTCTGCAGTGAAATCTGTATCTTCAGATGTGGTTACAGAATGCAGAGCTACGATCTCTAATTCACAAGAACAGGCAGTTACTTTTCATATTGCATGGCCAAAACAGTAACATCTCACCTAAAGATGCTATTTATAAAGTGAACCACCTGCAGTGGAGAGCAGTGTTAACCAGAAGCCTATGAATAAGTCATGGAGCCTAATTTTCCGTTATTACTGCCATTGTTTAAAAATGCATGTCTAGCCAGGACTTTGTAATGATTTTGTATTACTTAAAAAAACTTGTACAGGTTTTTTCCCCCCTCCATTATTTCATTACTTCTTCATTATCTTCGCTCTCCTCCAGTGTTTGTAGAGCTTTTGAAAACCAACCTGACAAAAAGAAAAAAAAAAAGAAGAAAAGGAAATTTTATTTTTTTAAATTGCCCCTGAGACTATCAATGCTTCAGATATTTTTATGCTTCTTTCTTTAAATGCTTTCACCATGTTCTGCCTTGGCATCTGTAGCAAAACCCATTAGCTGTGACAGGTTAGGATGCCTCTACAGGCTTCACCACAAAGGAACTGAGTGAGTGCCAACCATTATTCCCTACCACATGCTGCACCAGCTCTCTGAAGAAGGCCAAATCTATAACTCTGCTCTTTACTCCTCAGTCTGGTGGGGGAAGCTGCTCTGAGAATCTCAGTTGCTTGGTAGAGGATTTTTCACTCCTGGCTACACCATGGTTTTGGTTCATTAACCCCCAGGCGACAAGGACATTCCTCACTCAGTAGATCTTTTGCAGTATACTTATGTAATTTTTTAGCTTTAGAGAGTGCTGTAGGTGGAAGACACGATATACTAATTAAATTGAATTTCACTGACTGTGGAAACTCCACCATCAATATGAGCCAACCCATACTTTCTGCATGTCATTGTACTACTGACCAGGTACTAAACCAACCCTCTCCAGCATTTCCAAGTGGGCCCCAAACTTACTCGACCTCTCGCCAGCTGTTTCCACATAATGTGTGGTGGGATTCATATTCCACATCCTACATGAGGATTATTCCTGAGATGTCACCATTAATGTCACTGAGAACAAACCCCACAGATCCTCACGGGGGAGTTGTCGTAAATAGGTGTGGATTATTCATTGCTGTATTAAATCTCCAGAATCCCCTCCCATTTAGAGACGGATTTCATGTTCTTGTGTTAGAGGCTGTGTTTGACAGATCATTTTGATGCACACAGAGAGGAGCAGTGAAGAATTAATGGCATGATCCAGGCTGGAAGGAAACAGCAATTTCATAATTTCCATACTGACAGCTTTGTTTAGGTGAAGCTGTGATTGAAAAAGCCATAAGCAGACTGTGCAACATCACTGAGGTTAGGAAAATTAATGTATTGAAATCACAGGAAAGAGATGTTGGTATTTCTGATACAGACTGACCAGATTATCTTCATTCTGTCCCCCTCCTGCCATACCAGCTTAATAATCAGGATTTTTTTTTTTTTTTTTTTCTGGTAGCAGAGTTTTTGCAGTGTTCTGTTATTTTGGTTCCACATGAAAGATCCAATATAAGCCAAATATTTCCTTATGAATTTGAGGATGAATGATCTGTTTTCCAGAAGAACCAGCTGCAAGCAAAGGCAGTAGCATAGCTGGCAAGATAATGCCCAGCCTTTTGGTAAGGTTTCTTCCATATAAATCTCAAATAACTGGAAAAAGGTGCATGAATATTGTTGTCCTCACTTTAAAGAGGGATCAGACAAGGCATAGGAAAACTAAGTGTTTGTAGATGAAACAGAGAGCTGGAAATGGAAGAGGTTCAGCTCTCCTGAATCCCCACTCGGTTCCCTTTCCCATCATTGTTCTCAGGCTTCTTGTTTTGAATGCTTCCTATCGAAGGGGTTTGGGAAATTTCGTTATAGTGCATATTCTTGTTGAGGATTACTGATTGCAGAGACTTGGTGCCCACTCCTGTGGTTCCTTCTTGTACCACTGAGCATCTGCTTGCAGAGGCCCCTGCTGCTGCTCCTGTGCACAGAGCCAAGAGCTCTTGATTGGAAATTCAGCACAGCCACGTCCCACTCTGGTTGTCAGTGCCCAAGGAGGTGCCAGTTGCTGCTGAAAAGATGTGATCTTAATCAAGTCTAGAAAGCATGAAACGTGCCACTTTTTCCTCTGTTCCCTGAATAAAAAGGGAAGCTAATGAACATGAGATATCAAATGAATTGCAGGATCTGCCAGTTCAGAGGTGTTGATTCCTCTTTAGCATTCTCTTTGCTTCCACCCACCACAATAAATTCAGATTAGGTATTGAAACATCCAGCTGAAAAATATTCTTATGTTTAGTGTTGCATACCTTACATTCTGACAGATCATCTCAGATTCCGGTACAGGGCACCCCACAAAGTGCTGCAGAAATATAAAAAGAATTGGAATTAGGTTGTGATCTCATTTGTCCAATCCAAAATTTTGACAAATGTGTCATAGATGGGATTTCCTCTTTTGGGAAGGTAATTTTTAATTATCCATCCTACTAATATACTTAACGGCCTTCACAACTCTAATTCTAACATCTTCACATTGCTAAAAATCCAGTTAATTTTAATTCAATTTTCCAAGCCCAACAGTGCTCTGTTACCTGCCATAAAGGGATTATTCAGCAGCTTTAAAATTATATTGCAGGTATTAAGTCCCTGGATGTAGGCCCCGGAGTTTTAAGATGGACAAGCCAAGCTGAAATTCATTAACATTTTGAGAATGACTAATTTTAAAACAAATTTTAAAATGCTGTTTTGTTTTTAAAAATAACCTTTTTTACTTTATATTTTTTAGCTACAGCTTTTACCCAAGCCTGATAAATATCTATAAAGAAAGGGTGAGCTGTGCTAAAAGGATGAGGAATGAAAAACTGTTTCCACAGACACTTGTAGAGCTGAGACTCTCGGAAGCCTGATACCTTGACTCTCCAAATGAGTATCACAAAGAATCGTTATACAGAGAGGAAATCTATTGTCTCTCTCTGAAACTTCACCCAGCCCAAGAGGTATTTTGCAGGTCTTGAACCACTGCTTATACAACATTGCCATTATTCCAAGGCTTTAATTCTTAGAAGTTACTGTGTAAAGTCGTGGCTCAGTCAGTGCGGGCTCCCAGTGATCTTATTTTCATACTAAAATAAAATTATTGCTGCTCTTTACTTCAGTGGATATAGGATAGGCAACCCCTCTGAGACTGATGAGGGTTTCTTCCTCCCCATACAATGATCAGCAGAGTAACCAAAGCCTGTGACAGTTGTTCCCATTCGTATCCATGGAGGACAGAGAGAAGAACACTACACCTACAAGATCTTTTATTGCAGCTAGAGGGAAAAGAAGAAAACAAAAAAAAAAAGAACTTTGAAGTTCTGCTGAATTTCTAGGCTAGCAAAGATAAACCAGCTTCCATTAAAAATGTTTAAATTGAAGAAATATGATACAGGAATCAGTGAGAAGAGAAATGAGCAGTTTGGAAAGGACATTTCTTCAATTTAATAACTTAAGGGAATTAAAAGGGAGGGAAGGGCTGCACTTCAGAGGTGTTTTGGGGGAAATTGTTTCCCTGCAGTCTGGGAAATCCTGTTGCTTCAGCGTTGCTTCTGAGGGGTGTTTTACTCTCAGATGTTCTTTGGTGCCTTATCCCAAGCAAACCATGCTGTTTCCCTGCTTTTTTTTCTGGGACTCCTGAGTCCAGGCTCGGGCTGTTGGTTTGGTTTTCATTGGAACCTCCCAGGAAATGGGGTCAGCACAAGTGAGGCAGGAGGGTGCTGTGGAGAAGGTGTGAGCGAGCTTGAGACCAACTGCAGGCACATGGGTGATGTTCCATGGGTTACTCAGCAGGGTTTGGCACCGTGGGGCCCGGGTGGATCCGGGGTACAGGTTTGGCCTTGTTGGGAAAGGATGTGGAGCAGGAAGGGCTTTGTGAGGATCCACAGGGTCTGGTCTGGGGGGCAGGTAGGGCAGCTCACTTGCCCTGTTGAGGTTGAACTTGGCCATCAATATGGATATATCCCGTGGCTTTAGGTGATCCCACTCTGACCTGGCCTAGGAGAACATGGGCTCTAGCAAGTCAGATTAATTATCCATATCTACGTTTACAGATAGAAAAGAGGTATCAGAAACACAACATGCATCCTGTGAAGTATCAGGGGATCAATTAATTATTTTTAATAAAACGTGAGTTTACTCTGGATTAGAAATTCTTTTTTTATCCTAGTATTTTTCATTTAAAGTTAATGTTTAAAATCTGTTAAATAATTAAAAAAACGGATATGCTTAAGCATATTCTGCTGACAGTGCACAGAGTCAGTAGATATTTCACAGCCAGTACTATGGCTTGAATGCAGATGATTCATTCATACTTCAGGCACACTTGGTCCACGAGTCCTTAAAAATATCGAGTCCATTTTGGCTCAGTAGTGCCATCTAAAAGTTTACAGGGTGCGAAGTGTTTCTCAAATTGGTTGAGTGGAGAATTACTTGAATTACTTGAAGATGAAAGTGACTGCTTTAAGCCTGGCTGCCCCTTAGGGGAAACACTGCAGATGGATAAGACCGAGAGGTGGGAGTGCAGCCACCTTTAGAGCAGACAGGGTGAGGGGAGCATCGCTCACGCATCAGAGTTTCAGCAAAGGTGTGGTCGAATCCACAGCCTAATGGCCAAATTCTCCTATTCTAAGCAGGACTTGGCTGCAGCAGCTGGTCACTTTGGGCTGGCTGGAAGTGGATCCCCTCTGATTCTGTTTGCTGTAGCTCATGTTTTATTTGCTCAGGTTTTTTCCCTTTGGTTTGAAATCAGGGCTGAAGCAATGAGCCTGCCCTCCTCTGCCAAGAGGAATCCTTGTTTGATTCCAGCCCTTCTCTGCTTGGGAAACATCAGCAGGGCTTTCAGCACAGGCTGTCCTGCTCCCTGTCCTTTCCTCTAGTGCAGCAGAGGCTGCACAAAGCTGTTTTATTTCCATCTAGTCTGGGCTTCCGTAGAAAAATCAGTGGGGAAACCAAATTGGCCATTTTCTTGGGGTGCTATCAGTATTTAATACTTTGTTAAATCTGGGAGTTAGCTGGGTCAGGCTCTCCTGAAGGTGCTGGAAGTGATTTTGTCTAAAGAGAGGTGAAGAAGTAGAAGTCTCAAAATGCCTTGTTTCAGCACAGAATCATCACAGAATTGTTTGAATTGGAAGGAACCCTAAAGATCATTTAGTGCCAATGCCCCTGCCATGGGCAGGAAACCCACCCACTAAATCATCCTTGAGCCTCTTTCATCTTCTTTCCTTTTTGCCCATTGTTCATCTTCTCTTTTCTGTCCCTTTCTGAGACAGCATCTCATTGCTTCAACGAAGGGAATTTTCAATGTTTAACAAAATATTTTCCTGAGAAGCACAATAGGCAAAGGTGGGCTGTTTTTATTCCAAGATTTAATGGATTCTGATTTGCTAGACTTGTCAGTACAGAATCACACCAGGACATGACGCTACATATACATACAGGAAATTAGTTGCGTTTAAATAAAAAAATAAAAAAGTAAAAAGGGTATTTTTAGTGTGGTAAAAATGTGTAAGAAAGTGGAGTATATTGTGATCCATTTCCATGTTTTCTCTTTAAACATGATGAATCTGACTGGCCTGCTGGCCATAAAAGGCTGTGAGTTAAAGAGTCATTTGGCTACACTTAATCCATGCCCTGGAAACAATCAAGAATTGTTCCCCACAGTATATTTTGCAGTATTTTTGTCTTGTGATTGAGGGTAAGCTGCAGTCATGAGATAACTGGGTGCAAGTTCAATTCACATGCTAACTCTTATTCCCAGAAGAGTACTGTGGAGACATTATATTAAAACTTTCTGCTCTGTCTATACCTCCGAGCATTTTTAGCAGGCTCTGGAGATGTGAATGTACAGCTGCCTTCTGCTGGAGTGAAGTCTGTGTCTGAAGCTCACATAGCCAAGTCCAAAGAAAGATTCATCCAAGAGATTTCTTCCTCTGCTTCCCTTTGTTCTCTATAAATTCTTTATATTCTTTATGTTAAACAAAACTTCATTCAAAATTCTCAAAGTACCTTGCAAGTCCCACTGCCACAGGCAGGTTCTCATCATTTCAGTGCACTAATCTCTCCGGAAGTTGCTAAATGTAGTTTAGTTATTTCTATTTTAAACTATTCTTTACAGCAATTAATTACAAATGTGATAGATAGGCTTTTTAATTAATGAACTTCTAGTGTTTTCTAAAGCTAAAAATAAATGCTTCAATCAAAACTAAAAATTCCTATGAAAGAAAAGCAAACAGAAGAATCTATTTTAGTTCCAGATTAGCCATCTCAGACAGCACGTGATGGCAATCTTGTTTACATGATTTTAGAAGATAGCTTTGACCACAGGCCGGAACACAACTGTTTTTTACATAGTTTTTTCTGTGTTTAGCATGGTTTCCTTTTTTATTGGCTGCATGATACATTACCTGTCTTCATTATCCCTTAAAGGGGTGCCTTGCCCACCAGGACAAAATGCAAGTTCATCTCAGTCCGTGCAGTCGGGTGACAAAAATCACTTCTGCAGTTTAGGCATAAACTTCCTTCCACATCTGACCTTTTACTCTTGAGCAGGGAAGTTTATTGACTCCTTTTCCTAGCAGTAGTGAGTAGCAGGGCCTTCTTTCCACCAATCAATCCATATAATTTTGTGAAGAAAAAGAGCATGCTGGTGGTGTGATTGATTTACACGTTATTTATCTTTTTCTGCCCAGTTTAAATTGGTCAGCCTGATCCTATTCACACGATAAAAATCATCATGTCTCAAATTACTTACTCAATAAACTGTGGGTTTTTCTATTATTAGTGATCATTAGTGTTATAATACAGCATGGAAATTTAGAGCAAATTGACTACATATACAAGCTGTTCGGCTCATCTGCACTTAATCATAAGCATACTGTTCAAGTGGGCAGAAGATTTTGCAAGAATATTTCCAGGAAGAATTTGTGGGAGGAGAGCTAAATATCCTTGGGTTGTTATATTTTTTTTTTCCACACTGTAATCTCGGCCTCCCAAATGAATGTTTATCTGAAACAGTCAATGACTGAAAGTACAAAAGAGAATTATAGCTCAAATTAAAAGAGCTTCTCATGCTGCCAATTTCAAGGCCCCAAATTTTTATGGCCATAAATACTGAATGAAAGTTCCATGTTGGTACAGCCCCCACAGCCTCCCCTGCCTAGTTCAATCATTCCCCTTTAATAAAGGCCATCGTAGCCCTACAAAAGAGCGATGTGGTGGGATGTACAGCCTTGCATGTTATCTGATGATGACACACACACTGAGTACCGTGAGTTATCACTTCCAGTCACTATTATTTCCTATGAAAATAATAGCTTCCAGTCACCGTGGGTTGCTCTGAGATTGCCTTCATACTGATGTAGATTAAAAGTGAAGGGATTTCCTGATAATTACTGGTTTGTCTGGCACTAGACGGCACAGATGGAGGGAGGTTTGATGTAAAAAAAAAATCATTAGAAAACAGTCCTGGCTTTCTGCAGTTTGCAATGCCCATTCCTCATCCTTAAGTACCACAGCGAGCTTCAGATGGGATCTGGTGACTGGGGCTGGCTGGTCATCCTGGAGACTTGTAAAAACATAATACAGCAAAGATGCAACGTAAATATCCATGAACTCAAAGAGCTCACACACCTTAGAGTGCTTCCCTCAGGTCTGTGAGCATGGCCTAGGATCATCCACATGATACCTCCTGGGATCCTTCCATAGCCAAAAGCCACAGAGGAGTCCTGCAGGGAAGGTTCTGGCAGGGCTGTCCCTGCACCATGGGACTCTGACTGACTCTTTCTAAGATAAAGGACCATTTTGGTTTTGCTTAGCATTTTGCTGGTGAGATGAGTGAGTGAATCTGATGGGGAAAAAACACACCCTGGGCTTGCCTGGATTGCTGTGCATGCATGGCAAGTCTGCACACTCTTGCTTTTTTTAGCAAAAACTGCTAGGAATCTACCACAGCGATACAGCTGGAAACGGCCTCTCCAAAACCAGGAAGAATATCTCACATGCAGTGCTGTCAGGAGTTGTTTCGTGAGCTTCTGCTGAAACCTGCAGGCTGCAAAATCTACATGTGTGAGCAGTTGGTTGGAGATGTGAGCATTTCCAAAGTGTTTTTTATTTCCCACATTTTTAATGCATCAGGGTTGGGGGCTTATCTGTGCAGTGAAAGTATCCTGCTGCAGGTTAGCATAGAGGTGCTTCTCTGAGTGGCACCTACCAGCTTCCTTTGTTGGTGGAGGTCAAAGTGAGACTCAAACTCCTGTTTTGAAGGCACCAGGAGATGTTTAAACTGCTCTGCCACCCCACCCCAAAAGAGACCAATAGGCACTTGTTAAAATATCATGTTCTGTTAAGTGTCTTTGTCTAAAACCAGTTTCAAACCTCTTTGTAAGACACTTGGCTAGTGCAAGACAGCCTCTCCCATCCATCCATCCATGCTAGTAATGGGTACCTGCGGCATCCTCCTTGCTGGAAGTCCCAGCAGCTTGATTTCCCTTTCTCCACCCCGTAACTCGCCTCCTAAAGAAATCCTGTCTTTTCCAGGGGGGAGACCATGCCCTCACCAGTCATTGCTGGCAGCATCTTACCAGTGCCCGGCTCCTTCTGCTGTCAGGGAGCCACATCTGAAATATTTCCCTGTCAGTGGAGTAGGGAGTGTACTGATGGCAGAACACCAAGTCAGGGAGCTTTATCTCTGAGCTTCACACACACCAGCACAGTTTTCACCCACAGACAGTATTTCTTTTCCCACAATCATCCCACTGCACCATGTTATCCAGCTGCTGGCTGGAGCCTGGGCAGGGGGTTACAGAGGGACGCGGGGGTGGCTCTTTGGCCCTTTCTCTGCAGCCTCCTTGGGTGAGAGGGGCTTTCAGCTGTGCTGTTGGCTCTGCAGTGCAGATGGAAGTGCTGGGTTCGAGGCCCCACTGCCAGCCCCCACACACATGCTGGCGCACCTGGATAACAGCTCTACCTGTTTACAAATTACCCCAATTTTCTGCTTGATTCAGCAGTAACTGCTTACCCTCCCCCGTGATGTAATTAGGCCTTCAGAGTTCATGCGTGCCTATTATGATCTCTCTTGTGTTTTGTCTTTTTTTTCTGTAGCCGTAATCATATATATATATATGTATTAAAATTTCTTATCAATTGTTCAGCTAAATTATGCACAGTGGGCCACGCTAGCCCTCTATTAACATAAAGCATGCTAAACAACGTGTTTTCTTTCTGATAATTATGCTCTAAAGTACCAACTGCTTATTCTAGTGAATTTACCTTCCTTCTAGTTTTTCTTATTTCTTCAAACTTTTAGCGGTCTTCATGGCAGGGCAAGTGCTCCTTCTGCTGTCAGTGAAGCAGCCTAATTATCTTTCCTATTATCGTCAGAACTTCCAGATGCCTAATAGCCGGGCAGTCCATGTTGAAATGAACTATTAGAGCCCATCCAAGATGATTGCTGTCTGATCACGTAAAGATCTTTCCATCAGTTGGAACAAAATATTGCTTCCTAACCCCATCAAGGAGTTAATTGCGTGATGCATGGAATGGAGCTGTGGAGAGAAGGGTTTTGGAAAAGCCTGCCTGTTTTTGCTGGCGTGCCATTGGCATCTGTGCCAGCCTGGCTGCAGCTCTGAACTTTGCTGTGCCAGAGTGGGCTCACACTTGGAGCCAACAGCCAGCAAATGTTTCACAAAACCAGGGTGTGGGAGCAGAGCTCTCCCAGCCTGGAGCCCCCTCCTTTATCAGCTCCTGAAAAGCAACTACCCCACTCTGCAGACCTGAACAGGATCAGCATGAAACAACAGGGTTTAAGTCCAGGGAATGTTTCTAAGCTTCATTTTACAGAGTTCAGTTTTGAAAAATTTGGCTTTTGTCTTCAGCTGTCACTGGAAACCTCAGATGTGAATATCCTATTCAGGGTTTTCTAAAGGTAATTTGCTTAACTTCCTACAGGCCTTGGTGTAATGAAAAAGTGCTCTTTGATACTGCACCGTCAGCTTTTGAAGTGTTACATAGCTTATGTGGCTAAAAATAGGTAAAGCAATTCTTTGGAAAACTGTTAAAAGCAATGGGTTTCATTGTATCTTAGATAAGAGTGAGTAACAACCTTAAGAAACTAGAACAATTTGTTTCTTTGCCCACAAGATCAAAACAGACATTATCTTCAAGATACGAGTTGTTGGGTTTTTTTCAGTGGTGAGTGAGCCAATGGAAATATTTTTATTCTTCTTCTTCTTATTATTATTTTTTTTTTCTACCCAGAACAGGAATATCTGACCATAGAGAGTGTTAGTGCTATTTAAGGGTACTCATTACCTCCTAGAAGCTGCCCTACAGCATCATCTCAGCAAAAATGCAGTCTAGGAAAATCCTTTTTTTTTGGGTTCTCATTTTACTCCTCTGAAATCTCTTGTTATTCAGAGAAGAACAATTTTCAAAGAAAAGGGGTAGAGTTGTTTATAGTACACAGCCTTGGACTTTTAATGAACATTCCCATGATTTGAGATGAGGAGAAAATAGCGTGCAGCACACTAGAAATTACATGCACTTTCAGAATAGAGAAATCTAGATCAGAAAGAAGCATCAAAAAAGCAACCAAAACAATCTTTAGATTATCATCAAGAATTATTGCAGACTATTTCAACAGTACCAGTGTAAGATTTATAATGAGGCTCTGCTGGACTTTTCATTTTCATGCAGTTGACTGAAACATTTTTAGCTTTTTATAAATTTAGGTCAAGATTTAATTTTCACTAGTTAGAACAAAAGCAGAGCTGTTCTAGCACAATGGCAGTTGCAGAGGCAGGAGGCTGAGTTGTACTAGAAACATGAGAAAATAATATGGGTATCAATTTTGAATATGTAAAGTTGTGTCAGCGTGTGAATGAAGATCCAATTCATTTTTGTGAAACTTTAGACTAATTAGTTTTATAATTTGCACAGTAAGGTAATGTAAATGTATTGCTGCTGCTTGACTTTTTTCTTAATCCTTTGAGTGAATATTTAATCTTTTTTTATATATTAGAATTAAAGCAACTTGGAAGATATGAATAATTAATCTAATTATATGCCGATCACTTTAATTTCTTTAATGTTTTAGATAAAAAAAAAAACAACTTTACAAATTGGTTTAGGTTGGAAAACCCTTTTAGAGGATTTTGTATTTCATCAGTAAGTGCAATTTAGAGGATACAAGCTCTGGAAGTGCGACATTAAGTTTACAGTTATGCAAATGGCACAGTTAATCCGGTGACCAGGTTCTCAAGGTGTGCTTCATCAATTCACAGCCTGAATGTCAGAAGTGAAATTTGCCAGTTAGGAAAGCAAGCAACCAAAGAGCTTTAAAATACCTGAGACCAGCAAAGGGAAATGTGGTAAAGAACCAGTAATCTGCTTATCTATGATGTGGACTGAAGGACAACAAAAATTGGAGGGATGCATCTTGTGTTTTCTGCATGTGACAGAGGCTGTGTTTCGTGAGGTGGGGGACAGAAACCCAACGTCTCTGCAGTGATGCTTTGGTGTAACTCTAATTATATACAGTACGAACATGCAGTTATGGATAAATTGAGAGCTATCTAGTTTGCATACATCTGAGCATGACATGCATATGGAGTGCTGACTGCTTAACTCGTGGAAAATGTAAACCCTGTACAGATCATCACAAGTGTAGGAGTTTGTATCTGTCCTATTACGGTCGGCTATTTTTGGTGACATCCACAATCCCTTCAAATTCCTTGGTGATTTGAAAAATTCCCTTTTTTTTTTTTTTCTTTAATGTCTGCATCGTCCTCTGTTTGTACAATTAGCAGCTTATAGCTAACTCCTT
>NW_008239324.1:3637726-3638400 GCF_000691975.1 Corvus brachyrhynchos | reverse complement strand
CCTGCAGCCTGCTATTCATTATTTTATGACTTTATCTTCTGGGGTTTTTTGTTGGTTTGCTGAGGGAAATGAAAGTACTGATCATTACTGTAGAATTAAAAATAACTTCTAACAGCTTAGCCCAAGATCCAAAAATAGGCTCTCTTCCGGCTTATCCTGTCAAATATAGTGGGAACCCTAGTAAGGTAACATCTGTGAAAACCTCACTCTGGGTTTGTACCTGCTTTTTTCAGAATCTTTCCCTTGTGTCTGCATAACTCAGTAATTTCAGTCAGACTTTTGATTTTTCTTGTTTCAGATAGTTTGCCATTGAGCTTTCAGGAAAGGTCATTGGTCTTAGAGACTTATTTTCCCTTATGATGCTTCACTGTTTTATGATGTATTTATATGTCATTGCTGAGGAAAAAGGACAGAGTAGCTATAGAAAATCTGTAGACAAATGCATACTAATATAAATGTTGATCTTCCTGTGCATGAGATTTCCATATGTCTTACCTAGTTTGGTGTCCTAGGGACCAGGAATTTGTCATTCACAAGGACAAATGTAGACTTTCCATCCTGTGCTATTAATGTTAAGCCACCATGCTTGACTAGTGGAGAAGTGCAAAATGTATTGTGGTGGCCAACCCAGCTGGACAGACCGTGAAAGAAAATAAATACTTCTCCAACAGGAA
>NW_008239324.1:3603653-3637709 GCF_000691975.1 Corvus brachyrhynchos | reverse complement strand
GGAATGCCTTTTTCTCACCCCACTTCCCTGGTAATGGTTGTGACATCAGGCATAAAGGGAAGAGGTGGGCACCAGTCTAAGTTTAGAGGCCTGGGAATGCACATCTTGAAGCTGTACAAATATTTTGGTGGGAATTGTCCATACCAAAGTTGGGAGGGAGAAGAGAAGTGGGTGTCTTGAGGACCTGCCAGAGCACAGGCTCATGATGACACAGAAGTTTTCTGCACAAACATTGATTCTGAAATTTCTTATAGAAACTCTGGTTATGGTTTTGTCTATGAGGGGACTGAACTTAACAAATATTTATCTAAAATGTTAGAAGTACTGCTGGAAGTTTCAGCACTTCCTCTCTCCCACAGGTCTTTGTTTTTTCTAGAGTTTGACAATTTTTCTTTTGTAGTTTATCTCTGTTAGTACAACATATAAATAACATGGGCTTTGCAGAGGACTCTGAGACACGATGCTGTTTATTTGTAATGGTGAGATACACAGATGTAGACAAAAATGAATTCTGTGCTTATTTGTTTTATTTTTCTCATCAATTGAGCATTTTTTAAATGTTAGAGCTAAGATCAGATGGGCCAGGGTCCTTCTGTAACTCACTGCTTGCCATCTGAACCTGGGAGGCCCCCAGTTTTACTGGCCATTGAAACCAGCTGATGCCCTGACTGGGATTGTTCTATAACCCTTCCTGCCAAAGTGTACTGTGCTCTTCTCTCAGTTTAGCAGGTTCCTCTTTCATCTCCCACATCTCCACTTGCCTCTGGGAGCCTTCCTGCATTGTTTCTCTCTTCAAACACCTGGCCTCATTGTTTGGTGCCTGGGAACTTCCCACTCTCCAAATGAAGTTCCCTGCAGAGAAAAATGGTTCTTAGCTTCATCACAGCAGCCACTCAGTCAAAGTGTGTTAGCTCAGATTAACGCTGTTATTGTCTCTGGCCTGGTGAGTTGAGGCTAAAGGCCTTATCAGCAACAGCAGATATGCAGAACAGAGGCAGATCATTTTGTAAAGTAATGGCTCCCACATATCAAGAAATTCCCTGCGTTATCTTTTTAGATGAATGTATCAGAATTCCCTTGAAAGCTAAGGGAACAGTAAGTTACGTGGCTGATGTGACTTCCAATTCAATCCCATGGATCTCTAAAGGAGTGTCTGTAGGACTGTGTTGAAGTCCACTCCTTTCAAATTCCATAGGCTTTTTCTATGAAGAAAAAGTGTGTATTAGGTCTCCCCATAGCAGGTTAATGTCTGTGTATTGTCACCCTGACTAAACCCAGCATGGGAGCTGAAGTGGAGTAGAAATCAATGAAATAGCATTAGGATGCAATTGTCGCAGATTATCAGAGAAGAAAGAAGACAACTGTAATTCACGAGAAGTAACACTTTACCAACTGCTCTCACTAAGCATTAGTTTTGTGTGTTTTCAATTTCAAGGCACTTTCTCTGGAAAATGCTTGGTCCATAATGACCATTATTATCACCATCCTAAAATCTGTGGAATTTAACCTAAACAAATTCCTCAAAGCTTGCACTTAGTACTGATGTGCTCCATCCCATTTATCTCCAGCCTCAGTGGTAGCTGTGCTATGGGAATCATGCTTTGTATTATGAACACTGTATCATTCCTGAGGAAATCTGGGATGAGCTGCTGTACAAACACTCTGTTTTAGGCAGTCGGTGTCTCTGGGTGTCCTATTTTGCTCACGGTGCCAGGCAGGACAAGGTCGCTGCAAAATATCTGTGGCAGCCAGTTCCCTTCTGTTTTATTGGCAGTCATCCCACACAAGATCTCGTTACCCCCCTGCGATACCCATAACTGTGTGGTCACAATACCTCTTGCCATCCAGCACTCCTTTTCACTACCAGCATCTTAGATTTTACCCTTTCTTTGTCCTGTTCACTGGCAGGCAAATTATTGATAGGATGTAATATTACTGCTAAAACCAGACAAATACTACCTAACTGGAAAATGCATTTTCCCCCATGCATATTGGATATATATGTAACATTTTCTAGGTTACACTGATAATGGTCTCTCTGATGCAATGCAGTATTTGCGTTTTGTCATTCATCAATTTTATATTTTTTTTCCAAGGGGTAGGATCACTCAAGGGGCTGGTTATGTCTTTCATTTCCTGGTTATCCAGTCAGCTCCTGCTCACGCCTGCAGGAATTGAAAGCTATTATCAATATTGAGAACAGGATTTATGTGAGACGAGGATGGGATGTCAGTCAATCTCCTAATAGCAGAGCATTCATATCCCAGTAACAACCTCACAACTATCAGTTTGTCCTGGGGCTCAATAGGGGATCAAAGGCTAAATCATCACCAAAGCAAAATTAATCTCCATGCCAGGTCAGGATGGAAACCCGTTAGGAATATGCCCACGTGCAAGGGAATGTCTGAATAAGTATGAAAGTTTTCATTGAGTGTGCTTTTGTTACAGCTCTGCTTCGAACAGGACACCCAAGTCCGTAGGTTTGCCAAATTGCACTGAAAGGGCATTTGCTTATTAAAGAATTTTTAAGGTAATAAACAGATTGGTTTATATCTGATTATGAGCTCTCCCTGCACAGGAATGAGGTGAAGCCTACTGCCCTATCAGGAAGGCAGGGGTGAAGTCTGGTTCAGTGATCAAGTTACAAGACTCTGAGGCTGAAGACTGTAAAGCTGGGGGTCAAGTGGTGAAGTTTTGGTTATATACAGTATAGAAAAGGATAAGAATCACTGGCCAGGGAGAAAATAAAGAGATTTGAGAGTTAGGGCGATAGGCAGGACTAAAGAAACCAAGGAGCAACCCAGACTGATGTGTGTGGGGTAATAAAGGAGCTTATGTGAAAATGTCATTGCCTCCCAGCTCCCTTGCTAGGCTGCTGCATTTACGTCTGGTCACACTTATCATCCATCTCCCCTGGTGTGAACCTTCCTATCTGGACACTGAATCTCATCTTATTTTTTTGTTTTAGGATTTCTCCCCTTCCTTCTCTCTCCCTATAAAAATCATTTGAAGTGTCTACCACCACCTCAAAGGTCCTCTACGTACAACTTTTCTCTCTTAAGACTTGTGATATTTGCAGAAGGTAGAACCTTGCCAAAATGAATCACCTTCATTTTAGATAGTGCATGTCTGTGCATTACAAAATGCCTGTGCAGCATCTCTGCACCACTTTCCACACCACTATTGATTATTCTTGAGGATCTGGTCACAGACTATTTGATTTAGGTTCCCTTTTTGAATATATAGCTTCTTTTATGAATCCTACTGTTTCCCATCACTTTCAGCCAGGTTTCTTGTGGTCTTCCTTTATAAATGCTTCAATGTATGCTTGTTCTTGCCTTCCTATTGCCACTTCCTCTGTCTCTACAATGCCTTCAGTGCTTTTGTTTGTAGTTTCTCTATTTGTAATTGCAGAAAATTGTATTCCTTAAAATCTGAAATTTGATCCACTTTGGAAAGCACTTTTCTTGGAAGCAATCACCTGTGGTTAACAAGAGTAAGCATTTAACATGGGTCTGTTCATGGGTAGATGGGTTCTGGTACATTCATGTCACCTTAGCACAAACAGTGGGATGCAGAGCATTCCAAGTGTGTCGGGAGGTATGAAAATTCAAGCAGTTAATAAAGTAGGAGTATAATTAAGTGCTTGAACGTTTAAAGTTCCTGAAATAATGACAGAAGTGAGGAAAGGAGTCAAAGAAGTTTGGCTAGTTGAGAAAAGAAGGAAATGTATTGAGAGGGAAGGAAAGAAGAGAAGTATGGCAGTGTACAAGGAAGTGAAATACATCCACATACAGGTTTCTGGCTAAAACCGGAATGATATCTGTGAAGCCTCTTCGAAATTGAGTACAGATTTGTTTTAGACCCTGCAGAGGACATGGGATGAGGGCTGCTATGCACCAGTATGTTATACAGCAGAGAAGACTCGGCTGAAGGCATGAGAAAGTCAAAGAGAGTCCAAATAGATGTTTGAAGTTTGCAGAGAGAAACACTGAAGATTGATTTAGTAACAGATGTGTTCGGGAAGAAGATTAGAGAGAAGCAAATTTAGGAAGAAAATCCAAATATCAATATGCCTGCAGCTCTAGGAGTTTATATTAGGCTACTGAGAAGATTAATCAGATTTCAAAATGCCCAAACGGTGTAATGCACGTCAGATTGTGCTCCACAGCATACAAACCATGTGCACAATTTGCTTTTTTCCATAAAAAGCATGGTTATATATGCAAGTAATTTCCATTTGTCTGCTGCCTTATTTTTAACCCATTTAACAACCTTTATGATCACAGTTCGGTCAAGTAGCAGCAACCGTGCCAATAACGGCGTTCCAGCTGGGTTAATGAATACACACATGATTTCGTGAAGGAATATATCTTTTTTGACCCAATTTCAACCTTTCCTATTTCAAGCTGTTTAATTAGAAGATATATTGGTTGGAAACAAACACCCATTTATGCAACATTAAAAGTTAAAACAAATTCCAGATGCAATTATTTTAGGCAGCGAGTGCCTGTGATTGGGATGTGTAGGTAACAAATTAGTGGCACAGTTGATAAATGCCTTTCACAGAACAGATGCAAATAACCAGACTTCTGTGTTCCTAGAGTCTGCATGATAATAGGTTCTTTAAGCACCCTGCTAAGAATTAGGAAATTAGTCAAATGGGATCATATTTAGGTTGAGCTAATACTGCACAGCTGAATTTACCCACCATTATCTGTGGGCATAATTGGAGACAACTGTTTTTTGGACCAGCTGTGCAGGTCACAAAAGGATAATAATGGGGGCCCAGGCTTGCCATGTCAGATTGATAAATGTTTATAGCATTGTGTGACTGGAGGAGCTGGCTTTAAACAGGTACAATTTAGGATTATTATTTTTTTTTTTTTTAAGACTCCTAGAATTAAATATGCCAAATTAAACTGCTCGTCAATTCTGCATAGTATGAGTTGGTGTAATTCACAGGGAGAAGAGAGAAAAGGTGTGCTAAGAGGAAAAGCATCTGAGAGGTGTTAGATAAAACTTTCCCACCACACATAATCTTTTTTACACCTTTCCGTTAGTTGTTTTTCCTGCTATTTTCTCACCTTTCCTTTCCCTGGGTGGGCAGGTTTACATCAGTTTACGCTGATATTGTGGAACTTAAAGTGCCACTTGTGCACTTCTGGATTTGTCACTGGCTCTTTTTAGCATTTAGGCTTAATTTGTTTGAATAGCTTTTCCTGGTATTCTGACAAATATTTCTTTTAAATGTTACATCCAAGTATGGGTCTTTACTACTGCTAACCTATAAATATGTTAACAGCTACACTCTGTTTAGAAAATACAATGTGATATTAATGTGAAATGTATCTTAGCTGAATCCATTAGTCTCAAGCAGGTAAATAGAAAAGCACATTCTGATTTTAATTGCCAGGAATATGTTTCATACTAAATGTCTGTCCTATTTTTTACTCTCTTTAAATGTTCTTTTAGGATTTACTTTTATATGTTCTGTGTATATACTCCAAATTACACTTTCTTTAACTGAATTCATTATTTACAATGAAAAATAGAGAACCTTAATTAACTTAACTAGGTGACACTAAGGTTTAAATTGCTGAAAATAGAATGTATTTTCTGCTGAGTACTCTCCTTGTACTCTCCTTGTGGCATGACTTCGATTTAGCTGCTATCATAACAGAAAGGGGAGAGGTTAGAGATCTAAAAGGTTGAATTTTATTTTAAAATAGCCATCTAAATGGTGCTCCTGCTAATTTTCCTGAACTTCACAGGATTACTTCTGCAGTAAGAGCCAAAAATAGTTCTGGAGCCCATAGCAGCCTGCAAGGTGACTGCCAGCAGCTGGACTTCTGCTGCAGGCTCTTGGTCCCCAAGTCCTGAAAACACAGGGGGATTTAACAGATGAGGGAAATCTTTACCCACTGATGGCGCAGTCAGGCTGGGAGGTGAACTTTCTGCTTGTGGGGGCAGCTCTGGGCTCTCCAAAAAAACCCATCAGTGGCAGAGAGGAGGCTGCTGCTGGCTCTGGCTTCTCCCGTTTGGGTGGCACACAGCTGGATGCTGCTGTGCCCCTCGGGCAGCCAAGGCAGGGGCTCTGGGGATCCTGGAGCCTGACACTGCTCCTCAGCTGGGGTGGAGTGGCTGTCGCTCCACTGGGACTCCGTGCGCGAGGAAAGTGTTCCATTTTCAGCTCATTATTGGCACACTCCATGCACAAACTGCCTAAAGTGTATAAATGGATCGACTGAAGAGTGTTTTATTATCGAAGTAATTGCTGTATTTTCCAGATTAACATTTGTTAGTGGAGTAGACTGAAATCATCACTGGTTATCTTATCTGAGAGGGAAATTTTATCTTTCTCAGGCCTCTGATATTCATGAGCGCAGCAGATGCTGATAACACCAGCTATCCTCAGGTTTTCAGTCTCCAGAGCAAAATGATCTTCCTTTCTCTGCTCAAGTCGGCATGGTAGAGCTTCCTCTGGGATCTGACTTTTATAAAAGATGTCAGAAAAGATCCTCTGGAGTCAGAATTAGTATTTGTACCAAAATCCAAATCAGATTTCTAGTCTGTTCCTTTCCGAATTGGAGATGTTTCTTGATGCTGTAGTGAGGGGGAAGGGAAAGCAACACTTGTAAAATGTTTTTATTGAAACTTAAAGGCCATTATTTCTGAATTCCCATTTTCTTAATTAAAAGTGTCACCGATTTGTATTTAATCAGCACTTAACCAGCCTTATTGAGAAGAGAAAGAGCTAAACAATGTCTTTAATAGAATGGGAGGGTTAGCTGAACTTTGTTTAACTATAAAGGGAGTAGTGCATCTGCTGAAGAACTAAGCCCTTTCAAAGTTTAGGACACTCACCAGCGCCATAGCGCATAAATCACAGTGCAAACTGTGTGATTATACCCTGCAGGGAAATAGACTGTGTGTTTATGGGGCTCTTCACCAAGCACTTAGGAATAATCTGATATAAAGCAGCAGGGGAGGAGAGTAATGACAACTTCAAATTAGTTTAATGAATGTTTACATTAAAAAAGGCTTTTCTACAAACCTGAAAACACAAAGTGACAGTTTCCTCTCCAGACAAAAGAAACCCCCTCTGCTTTTCCTTAAAGGACAGGCAATGGGGAAGACATTGTAAATTTAACTCTTTCAGTGTGTGGATCATTGTATCTTTATGTGCAGTGTTTTGCTGTCGTTACAGTGACAGTTGCTGGGAATCCAATTATAAACACCAGGGTCTGGTTGGTAGCTCATTTATTTTAAATCACACTGATCTCAGAGAAAAAAAAAAGTTGAGAATTTCATTCTCATAAAAGAAAAAATATCTCTTTAACATGAACTTGGTCAGGCTGGTGTGGGAAAAATGCTTAATAAGTCTTTGGCCATACTTATTCAACAGGCTGATGTGGGGTGTGAGAGTTCCTTTTTACTTCAAGCAATAGGTAACAAGTTTATATTACAAAAAAAGCGTGGGGTGGTCAAAAAAAGTAGAAATAATCCAGTACTGCCAGTTTTCTTCTTAAACTGGAGGTAAATGATTTGTCAAAATTAATATGTGTGCAAAATATGTTATTATATATGCTAAATGTATCTGAGAAATTACTATGCATTTCAGCACTGGCAGTGCAGCATTTTTCATTGCAGCTACATGCATTCACACCACATTTTCAAGTCTAGTTTTGTGGAGCATTTCAAATTGCATCAGGAGGAAATTTGGTTTTCTCTTGCCAGAATAGATACAAATATTTCCACTAAGAATTCTGCAAATGAGTAAGTATTTTTAAAAAGGGGGGGAAAAAAAAAAAAGACAACAACTTTTATATCTGAGATACGGGTTAGAAATAGAAGTTTGGATGTAGGTTAGAAGATAATTTCCAGTGTTTTGAAACTTCCTCAGCAATTATCTGTGTGTGAAATAGTTCTGGCTATGACTATTATCATACAGATACTTACTGAAATATTTTTGGCTTTTGTCCAAGGATGTGAAAAATTAATAACAATTCAAGTCCTCGTTTGCATTGAGGAACATGTGTGTTTCTTAAGCAGCCATGGGAAGCCCCGATTCCAGACACTAATTTGTCAAGTGCTGTATGTGCTAAGGGTTTCCTTAAACCAGTGTGCAACACACGACAATGCTTGTTCTGTGCAGCTTGCATATAGAATAAAATTAAAGGGGTTTTGTGATTTTGTCACTCACACATAATAAATCATCTGTGATCCGAATATTGCAAATGCCCTTGAGATAGGGATGGACTTTGCAGTCTCCCATGATGGAAAGAAGAGCCTATGTTCTTCTTGAGAAATGAGTAGAACCCCACAGCACAGCTCCTGCAGCAGCTTTCCTGTTTATCATCTGCTCGATGTGATGTGGGATATCTTTAAAGCAGACCAGATACTGTGCAAGGGAGGAAATCAATAGGCCTTCTGGAATGGAGTGTGATTGACATTTGTAAAGTTGTTAGAAAATGCTGTGAACCATTAGAAAAAAGTGTCAATAATGCGTGTCATTTCAAAGGAAGGATTAAAAGGAAATGATTGAGGCTGGATGACGCTCACCAGGAAGCTGGGGAGTCCCTCAGGTTGCAGAGTGCTGACTGTGGGATACAGCCAATGGAATAACAACAGTTTCTGCATGGGTGGGAGGTGCCATGAAATAATTTTTTCTTATGTTTCTCTTAAACTACGTTTTTAGCTTTGTCCATGCTATTGCCTGCTGCAACCTGCCCTAATCAGCCAGTCAGCCTCAGCATAGAGATTTACCTGGAGGGCTCCAGGTAGTCTGGAGAGGTGACCATGGCTGGGCTGTGGCATCCAGAGCAAAGGGAGGCTGCTGGCGGGAGCCTGTGCCCTCAGAGAAATGACAGGAGTGGATTGTCTGAATGCTGAGCTCTGCTTTTCCCACCTTCTCCTGGTAAATTTGATTTTGGGATTCTCTCCGGAAAAGGAAAACCCTACTCAGCAATAATCAATCCATTTACTATACATTGCCAAGGATAAAACTTCACAAAATAAAGGGTGGTTTAAAACTCCTCTGCCCAACTTCTCTGTTCAGGTGACTTGGTCCTTCTGAAACAATACCACCATGCAGAAAAGCTCACATAAAGGAGTAGGTAGAAAATCCCTGATTCTCTAACCCACTGTGTTTCCAGTACGGAGGACAAAGTTTCTGAGGAATACAGGGCTCACAGAGGAGTCACTGGGGAAAATTAATGTTTAATTAGAGCTGCATTTGGATAGTGATAGAAAAATCATGTTTGCCACACATCTCCATTTTATAATTGTGCTGTAAAATTATCACAACACCCTCCTGTGGTTTCCCAGCTGTATATATGTGACCCTGCAAAGACAAATTCAAAGACATCATGTAATGTGATGCCTGTGACCAGGCTTGGAAACTGTGAAGATGTGCAGTCTGTGCTGCAGTTTGCTCTGCTCTGTTTCCAGCACTAAGGAAGAACTGATTGTCTCTCTAATTTTTTTTCTTGGCTCTCTCTCTTCCTTGTCATTGATAAGAGTGTAACAGGAATTCCTTGAATTGCTTCCTACTCCTCAAAAGAGCACTCTTTTCTCCTTTAAAACAAGTTAAATAAAAGAAGTGTGATTCTCTCCTTTAACTGATGTGCTCTAGCCTGAATACCTCCACTTTAATATTAGGTAACAATGTACCTCAGGTAAGAGCTGGGCTTCTTGGCACCCTCTGGCTAAGGGAAAGTGCTGCAGCACCCAAAAAAATGAGAATTTGCCACCAGAGGTGCCTCTTCCCTTTTTCTATGGAAAAAGGCCTCACAGATATGCAGGGTCTGAAAGCACGCACCCCTGGCAGATGCTGAAGTTGTATGGGACAAGTCATAGCCTTTACACATAATTTGATTTGCTATGGACTTGATTGGGATGAGGATTTTGTACCTTGTGTCAGGCTTTTCATGTTTCACATTGATTTTTATTTATAGTTTTGTTTTAACACATGAAACTTCTGGCAAGATAAATAGGCACGCTAGGAATTTTGTTAGTGGTACTTTGAGATCCTTAATAGGGACAAGAGCTATTGGATTAAGGACTGAAAAGTTTGATATTCAAATAGTGTCCAAATTAAGTAGTTTTTCGCTGCACTCTTTCTTGTCTGAGTGAAGTGCCTGAAGTAAGCAATGAATATTTGAAATGCAGGCACAAGCAACTGATAAGAAAAATACAATTACAACTAGCCCTAAAGATACTGCACTTAAAGGGGGATCACACTTATGTGCATTTAGAAGACAATATTAATAAAACACTTAAAATAACTTCATATTAGGGAATTAGGCTGTTATTTTTTAATGAAACTCTGGGGCCATTTTATCCAGACAGTGTTACATTTTATTCATATAATAGAAATGCAGATAAAACAATCACATTTCTTTAGTAACTGGAAGCTGTGAATTTTAACAATCACGTTAATGCTTTTAGATAACTAGAAGAGTAGATTTAATAAAGTATAAAGTATAAAACTTTCCATTTAGGAACTAAAAAGCAACCTAATTCAGAGTCCACCCTCTCCCTGTGCTAGCACTGTCTCGGGATAGCTGTGCTCACCAGGGCCTTGTCCTGCCCCTCTGAGCCTGGCCCTCCTCACCAAATCCCATTCTTGATCCATTCCTATCTCTGTCCTGCCCCACAGGGGCCTGAGCCCCCTGCATTGATGGGATGGGGCAGGACTGACCCCAGCTCTCCTCCCAGCTTGAGCAGGATGTGGGAGCTGAGCTTGCAATGCCAACAGCCCACTCTTGTTTCTCCCTAGATCTGCAATTTTTTCTCCTCACTGCCTTTTTCTTGATCATTATTTTCCAACCCCCCAGCAGGAAGAAGGAGTCTCATAGCTGTGGGGCTGCAGTCTGCCCTCAGCTCTCTCTGGCCTTTAACTATCCATTCAAACCTTAGAGCTCTTTTTTTTTTTTTTTTTTTTTTCCCCAACTATTTGGTTGCATTTTATTCCTATTTCTGACTGTTTGGAGCAGTTTTTGACCCTGTTTTCCCACTTGTTTTCCACCAACCCTTTATTGTGTGGAAGTGCCCCAGAGCTCTGCAGGTACTACCATAACACCACTCTTGTGCAAAGGAATTTAGATGCCTTTTTTTTGTTGCTATGGCATAAACAAGTCTGATCAAGAAATTCAATCAGATTTTCAAACTCTTTAATCTGAGAAATTTAATTAAAAGAAAATGAATCCGTAGCTAAAGAGTTCCCCCAAATCGTTCGGTGTTGATTGGAGATACTGCTCAGAACTTAAAGGTTATGCTTGGCTTCATTAAAAACAGTACTTTGTGTCCCTGTGAAAACCACAGTCATTGTTGAAGGAAAATGCATCAGCATTTGGTCTTTGGGGTTTGCTTTTTTTCAAAGTTTCTGTGCAGTGTGTTTAATAGCTGCTGGTTGCCATACACAGGTATTTTAAATGGTGATTATTGCAAATTAAGTCTTTTTTCTTCTTTAAGAATAAGTGTAGGAATATAAAACTTAGTCCATTAGTTTTGGGAGTTCAGTAAGAATATTGTCAAAAGGACTGTTGTTTGTTCACCAGCACTGAGAGGTTTTGCTTCTCTGACTCTTGTATATACATCACCAAGGTTTCCTTTCATTTTTTGTGTAAACGGCCAGTAATTTTCTTCCATGCAGAAACTGGGTGGGTTTCACTTGCTTTTGATTTGCATTTTCATAGAAAGAAGCACTAAACCCTAAATAAGCCCCACCCCGGGAGCCCACCCTTGCTCTCTCTGTGGGATTTACATTGGTTAACCACCCGCTGCTGTTATAAAACACCACATCTACAACATCATCATTTGTGAGCTACTTTGAGGTGGGAGAACATGAGAGAAGCACGGGGAGGGATTGTAAAATGTGGATGTAGAAAGATGTTATGTCATTGTTCTCCAGCCCTGGAAACCCTGCACCCTCATTTTTCTTTACAGCGTGACAAATAACGTTCCAAACAAAACAGTGAGCAGTGCACTCCTGAGATTTCACAGTCCCTGTGTGGGGCAGGCGAGTTGCATTTTTGCATACCTCTAATTTGTATCAGCACCTTTCCTTCAGGTGTACAAATCAGGAGGTTAAACCCCTGCATTTATACACTGTAACAAATATTTAGAAGCAGAGCATTGACAGCACAACCATTACTGCCTCCAGAAGAATGTTTTTAGCTGATTTCATATAAAGTTATACGTTTATTTTTCTTCTTTTTTTCTTTTTTTGAAGCCTTCAAAGATTTGCTGTGAGCGTGGCTATTGAGGTAAGGGTGCCCCAGACATTAGTTCTAACATGAGCAGGAGAGCAGCAGCTTCGCAGAGGAAGTGGTTGTGTGTTCATGGCCTTGTGCTGAGGGTTTCTTCTTGTTCCATGGCTGAGCATTTCTGTTTCATTTTCTGCTCTGTGTTGGCATTTGCTGCCATTGCCAACATCTATATCTTGAGGCTGATGACATCCACAGACTTGCCTGCACCATCCAGCAGAACTGCATTTTGAAAACTCTTTTTGAACCTACTTTCAGTGACATTGGGAAAAGAAATTTGTGGGAGGATGGAGGGAGGATGAGAGAGCACTGCTGAGAGCAGTTGTGTCCTTTCCTTTTCTCCTTACTATTTTTTTTTTTTCCATTTTTGGTCTGACATATCTCTTTGCCAAGACCACAGTTACTTGTTTGTGTAAGAAATAACATCTAAATGGAGCAATTGATTTGTGGATATCATACAAATTTGTTTTATGGTATTACAAATGACTTTAGGGCCATCAATACAGTAAGTGCTATATTAGCAGCTTTAGCTGCTTGCCAAAACCTGCTACAAAATTTGAATGGAGGCAATAAATTGATGCTCCTTGCTAGTTTTTGCTGTGGTCTATGTTATAGCTGTCCAGTGGATAAGTGAATGATATATTGTTAATCCAGGTACATCAGGAAAACAAAATACTGTGTTTTTTTACCCAGTCTTCTGTTTATCCATCCCTGCCTCTCACTTCCTGCCTGCCATCTCTAGCACATGGAGTATTACTATGCCACTCTTCAGCTATAAGGAATAAGACTTGCCCAGTGTCCAGCATCCTGGATTGCTGAACTTCAGGCATCCTGGGTAATGTAGGTACAGAGCAGTTTCATTTTACCATTTCCTGTGACATAGAGTTTATTTATGCACAAGTTCAGCAAAAATCAGAATTAAAAGCCTCATTTGGCATGCGACTAGAAAGACATAAGCCCTGGGGCATATTTTTTTCTTTTTTTTTTTGTGATGGTGGGAAAGGGAATTTATTGGAGGTTTTCTGCTGTGATAATTTGTCTTCAGAGACTGCCCTGACTGTTGGACTCCAGAAGTTTTTGGGTAGGTTTCCTGACAGGGTGGCCTCAGAGGTGCAGGAGGGAGTTAGAGCACCCGAGAGGCACCTGACCTCTCTCTGCATTCAGTTAATCCTCTGGGACTGCAGGCGTCCAAAGGCTGAATTTCCCAACTGTTTTGTCTGTGCTCCCTGTGCCAGCTGCTGCTGTGGGATGCAGCTCCTGAGCTGTTTTTGGCTGGGCAGGAACTAGCAGGAGGGGTGCATTTTCCCCTCAAAGGTGGAGTTGCTAACTTTAGGCAAACAGTGGTTAATCTTTCCAAAAGGGTAGATTTATAGCCTGGCTTCTGAGCATTTGAATTCATTGTTACAGCTAATGGACATCTCATATTGTCTTAAATCACTGGCTCCTCAGTGTGCCAAATAGTAATAGAAACCTTCGAGCTACCCTAATTTGGCACCTATGTTCCAAATCACTTGCCAGAGGAACTTGGAGGGGGGAGGAAAGATCAATTGAAATGTTTTTCTGAGTGCTTTTGCTGTGAAATGCTTCACAGGGCTTGAACTCCTGAATATCATATGCAGACTTAATATTGGGTTCCTGCTTCATGCTACATGGTTACTTTTCCATGTTAAATAAATTTGTCTAATTTACTACAGAGGGCGATAAATATTGATTTGGTAAGCAAATGAAAAAATTATGTTATGGGCAGGCTGAATTTCTTTCAGTGTGACACCAGTGTTGTGCTGTACGTAATGCAATAGTTGACTCTGTTAATGATCTCCTGTAGGAGTTATTGCTGTGTAAGGTATGGCCAGTGACTTTACATGGGGTGATTTATGGATCTATCTTTACATTTACATAAGCAGCCTCCTCCTCCTGCACGTGCCAGTGGCATGTCTCACTGTAACTCATTTCCTCTTGTGGGAGAAATTATTGTGTAAGGAATTAACCCCTGTGAGTGCTGAGGGAAGGACCTCCACTCTTGGCTGTTGCCTGGGCATGGCACACACGCACCTTGGTGGAGCAAAGAGAGAAAATCCTGTGGCTCTGGTTTCCAAATGTTGAAACCTTCTGATCCTGTCCTAGACCACCTCGTTTTGAGGCAGCTGCTCTAGAGAAGGGTGGAAGGGCTCTGCTCTCTGCAAGAGTAATTCATTCCACACCTGCCTCACACCAGTGCCTCTTACCATGCTACACAATCACAAGTCTCAGCCCGTTTCATGTTAACAGGCACAGGGATTTTAATGCTGAAAGAAAGGTCTGGAGAATTTAGGCTCTAATGAGATAACCTGAGAAATTTTGCAGGAAACCCATGATTATCTTGCCCAGCACTCATTCTTTGATGGCATAGACTTTTTCCTATTTAAGAAAGACCTTTTCTTTGTTCTAGGAAAATACCAAGGTGATCATTGCACTGTATAGCAGATTTTTCTCTTGGAAAAACTGTCTTGCACATGATTAACTTTATGGTACATAATAGAGAGAAAGCTGCAAGGTGATAGTTAATGGCATTTGAAAAGCCATTGTTAACCTCAGCTTATAGAGATTTACAGGGATTGCTTAATATAATCAATATGCTGATTACATTGTAATAAATAAGTGGTTATGAATATCAGTTCTTCAGAGGAATAGGGAAATATTTAATATATGTATCTGAAAACGCTCCACCTCTCTCTTCCGTGTTTATAAAAATGAGTTCATTTAGCAAGTAATTTTTCTACTGAAAAGGAGATTTTTTTTTTTTCCTTTGAATAAAAGTTTTCCCAGTGTAGTTTGTGTGTATAGATCTATGTATACACACAGGGATGTGTGTTGGTATATGTCTATATATTTTTGTATATATAGTTCATTTCCCATGCCATTTTAATGATTGTGCGGGTGGCTGAAGAGAGCGGAGATGAACGATAAAGCGATGTGGGAAGAAGCAAGTGTGACACACTGGGGAAAACAATGAAAGGACATGAACACTGGAAAAAAAAAAAAGTGAAAAAAAAAAAAAAAAGGCAGCAGAGCCACCAGGAGTGAAGTGGTTAAGGAGGCTGCCACAGCAGGAAGCGGGTATAGCTCTGTTTGCAGTGTGCTCATGGGAACCGGGCTGGAAAGTGTTGTGGTAAAAGTGTGTGGAAAAAAAAAGAAACATGAATTGAGCTATAAATATCTGGTTTTCTTTGAAGTTTTGTGACCAACAATTAATGTTACTGGAAATCTCATAAAAAGTTGTTGTTTTATAAACTCTGGTTTGGCTGAATGAGGCAAAGTAAAGAGGATATTAGCTCATCTCCAAAGGCAGCATCTGTACACTGATTTTTGAGCTCCTGTGGCAGGTACAGACTAAGTGCAGAATGGAGCCTTGTGTTCCTTGTCTCTGCTAGAGATGCTGGCTGCAGAAGTGTATTTAAAATGACATAAAGTAAAGAAAGGTTTATCTATAGGGACAGTGTCTATATGTCACATGTCCTTTAGTGAAAATGAGAGGAACATCTATATTCTGGTTTTGTCCACACTTTAAAATCAGATCTCTTAGAAGAAATTAACTCTAAAACAACAGGCTATTGTCTAACCTATTTTTCTTTTTCTCAGGTTAAAACTCCAATAATGAGCAGTAGTCCAATAAATGGATCTGAAGGTCACAAATTATTTTTTGGGATTTATGATTATTATTTTCTCTAAAAAAGCCCATCATAGTGTTTTTTTTCCCTCAGCAAATCCCTAGCTATTATATTCCAGTTAGTTGCCACATCTCCCCTATAAGGGAGAGATGTCATTACCAGTGAATATGATCATATTTAAAGCTGGTAATGATATTGAAAACTGGAGATTCCAAAGAAATAATATCTATCATCTCCACATCAAGCAATTTAGGTGGGTCTGTTTAACAGCTGCAGTTGGTCATTTTGGTGGCTTCCATTTATTGAGCAGATTTTGGCTCAAAATCTTTTACAAACTTAAGGATGCACATTCTAAAGCTGTGCTGAGATGTGTGTGTTGAACTCGTGAGTGCAATTAGCACAGTGCAGCTCTCAGGGCTGGGATCTCAAATACTACCATGAGCAGTAGTGTATTTCCAGCACTTCTCTTAGCTTGATATGTGTCCATCCGAGATTTCCTGGAAGGGGAGGACAGATTGTACTACATGATATGGTGTAGCACCATGATCTTGGTCCCTTCTGGAAGTTTTTTCCCACCTGTGGACACTCCTGTGTAAGGAAATGTGGGCAAGAGGTGCAGAGAATAAACACATCCTGGTATCCCTCAGGGGAAACCAGCATCCCTGGAAGAAACTGTGGCCACTTGCACAGCTCCTTTACTGTAAAAGACTGGAAACAACTCAGATTTACAAAGTCTTTGTAGGCACATCCTCTGCAGATCCACTGCAGGCCTACAAAGCAAGCAGGACGTGCAGGCTGGACATCTTCATATTGACCCAGTCCCTTGACAGAGCGATGCAGAACTTTGCTTAGAAAAGCTGACAGAACTGCCCTGCTCCTCCTCTGGCCTTGCAGAAAGACCCGAGGCTTTGCCCTGTGCTGTCTAACACACCCATTCTGCCCAGGTGAGCTGTGGTTCAGGAGGTGAAACCCCTTAGATCAGGTCCTCTCTGTTTGTTGATGCTGTGGTGTGCAGCTCCAGCTGAGGACTGGGGTTCTTGTTGTGCAATCTTTTTGAATTGGCTGCGCAACTGTCAGCATCGTGTCCATGTGAGTTTCTTCCTCCAGTGCTTGTATTATTTGCTCTGGGGGCCCTTGTCAGCTCACATTCAGCTTGTTTGCAGACAAAAACTACCAGCAGGGAATGAACTGTGATTGAAATTGAGATGCTGAGCTACTGTACAGGCTCTCAGTGAGACACGGCTGCTTTGTATACAAGTGTCTGAGCTCTCTGGGACTGACTTTACTGTTGTTTAAATAAAATCCAGTTCTGATTGGTTTACTGAAAAGCTCTGCCTACCCTCAAGGCTCTGTTTTGTGCTCAGATTATTAAAAAATTAGCTGGAGGCTGTGTTTGGAGTTTAATTCACTCCATCACTTTGCTTCATATGTAGACGTATTTCTCCCTACAGCTGCAATCTGCAAGAAGCAGCTTCAGAGCTGAGACATGCCATGGTCTCACTGAATCTGCCTGAAATACATGAAGACTGTAGATTTGAATCAAACTTCAGGGGAGAAAGAGAACTCCTCGAATCAATTTTTAGGTTCATTTTTCAATAGGTTCAGTGCTGGAAAACAGAACTGAGGGAAGGAAAATCAGCCTGGAACTTCCTTCTAAACACAGCTGTCCTGTGGCATGTCATTAAATATAATAATTCCTGTATTGCTTTCTGCTTTTAGCAAAAGAAATCTTCAGAAGTCTGAGAGAGAGGAATTTGTATGGATTTGTGTGGATTAAAGCCACTGGGACCATCACAGTTGCCTTCGTTGTGCCCAGATTTCTACCCTCAGTTATTGTTTTTCCTTGTGTTTTATTTTTTACCACATCCCTTCTACCACAACATTGTACTGCTGACTTGTAAATGAAATGTATATTAGAATGAATCATCAGGACAGAAAAGTCCTAGGCTTTTTTGAATGCACCACTAAGCACCTTATCTGCATCTAAATATCTTTACAAATCTGAGTCTTAGTGAGAAACTTAATGCTGCTTTATTCTGGCAAGCCCAGGATATAAATGCCCAGCACTCAAACTTTACTTTTGATTGAGTTTTCACGCTCATGCAAATGCCTTGCACTACCCTTAGGAAAGTGCTAATTTGATTTTCAGACAAAAGATTGTTCAGCTTCAGTATTGGTTTGAGAAGCAGCAGTGTTAAAAGAGGAAGAGGGCTTCAGTGCCACATCAGGCTCCCAGTAAGGCCATACAGAACAATAAAGTTCACATTAAATGCAATATTATTTTTTTAAATTGATAAAATGAAGCTAAACTGGCAGAGAGAAAAGTGAGGGGGGGGGTTTTATGTAATTGTTTAGTTCTCTGCAACGTTTTGCACATTTTGGTCTGTCATTCACAAAAATAAGGCTTTGTAAATCTTCAAACATTGCTTCAGAAAGAAACACAGACATTTCTTCCCAGAAATCCTGTGGTATGACGACTGCAAATTTCATATGAAATAGAATTTGCATCAAGGAAATTTTGCTGGTTTTTCTGTCCACATGGCTGATGCTATCATGCTGAAAACATCATTGTAGAAATTACTCCAGATTATGATAAAGTTGATACGTTTGTGAACAGTTATATGATGTGGTGTCTTCAATAACACGGATATGAGACTTGATGGTCCAGGAAGTCTCCTTCACTCCACATTTCCATGTCTTCAGCACAAAAAAAACCCCAACTGTGTTTGTTTTGTTAATCGTTAGGTAGCTAATCCAACTCAGCTATTTTGATTTCTAATCCTATCAGAGACAAGGCCCTCTTTACTCTGGAAAACAAATCTCACTCAACAGAAAGTGCACCTCATTTGGCACTGAAAACAAGGCTGCAGACTAATTGAATTCCAAGAAATGTTAATACTATTTTTCTTCTATTCTTGCAGAACAATACCTGAATTCTTGATGCTTGTCTTTGGCTTACTCTTTGTGGCTAATGCTGAGCTAATGGTAGATTTGATGGAATAACGGCAGTGATCCTTTGTGACAGATCTTGTTTGTATCTGGCCCTAAAGCTGGTCTTTCTCTGCATGTGCCACTGCACCCAAAGGCAGAAGGGCCCAGCAATTAGTACTTTTCCGAAGTAATACATTAGTTCATCCAGTTCTGTACACGATATAGTCATTATGCAGTGGAAAATTGAATCCATCCTTTTGTTTTTGGTGGGCTGCAGTGGTATAATGAGCACTATGGGTGTTTTAATACCCTTTGTTTGCACTTGGAAAAACATAACACTCTCCCACTGAGAACCAGAAATCCTCTCGTGTTCTTGTGAACATGACATTCAAAAATGCAGTGTGAAGAGGTTTTGATGTTGGCAAGGAACATGGAAGAGGCATTTCACAATGTGCCACCACTATCCCAAGAAGAAAGGAACAGTGCTAATGCTGAAAACTTGCTCAGAAGTGTTTAAATCTATTCAAAGGCATTTTCTGAGTGCAGGGTAATCAAGGTATGGTTTGCCTTTTTAAAGCTTTGAGCAATTTAGGAATTTATAAATGCCCATTGGGTCACTTGTCCTCAGTGCAGGAGAATAAAACCCATTCAGGCACGTGCCCTGACAAATGGAGAGTGATTGGGCTCTCTCAGACCTGTTTGTGTGATTGAGATCATGACAGCTGAGGGTGCAGTTCCCATATCTCATATCACTTGTATCTCATATTCTTCAGATATCCAAGTTACTGACAGGCTATAGAATTGTACTAAACTGCTTGCCAAGAAAAATATCAAAGTGGCTTAATGATTAACTCTGGTGATGCTGCTGAGTTGGAGTGATGGAGGTGGGGTGTGGTCTTCAGAGCTGTGGAGTCATCACCCCACCTTCTCCTCTCTGTGTGTGACAGAAATATGTTAAATTTGTGGGCTAATGGAGCAGAGCCACAGGTAATGCTGGGGGGGAGTAGGAGTGGGTTGAGCTGCTTAATGTACACTTGGATTGTCACCGTCATTTGAAAGGAACCAACTTCTTTAATTAAAGTTAATGAAGATTGTCCTTTAATTCCCAGATGGCAAGAAGGGAATAAGAGTTCGTGATGGTGCATCTTTGCATGGCCAACACTATTTAGTTACAAGTACATCTTAGAAACAGCATTTGCAATCTGGCCTGAACCACAGGTCCTGCAGGCTGGTGTGCTGTGTTCTGTACCAGGAGTATGGATTTTATCCCAAAGGAAGTGCAGAAATGAACCCTTCAGCTCAGAGAGCATTGCAGTTGTAAATCTCTTATAGCAGCAAAGGTTTCAGCTTCTTTAAGAGAACATTCACAGTTTTAATTCTTTAGAAATATAGGTAATAACTACATATCATGTATGGGGAAAATTAATTACTGAACAATTCTTTTGTAATCCATGTGATATCTCACATAATTCAGTCAGCTGAATATAGTGACCTGGTTTTAATAAAATAAATACAGGCTATTCAATATGTAAATTAGCTAGCTAAAAATATACACTAATGGATCATTAACCTTTCTTGAACTTGTATTCTTAGTGAAAAACACATTAAGTGAATATAGGATTACAGCAATGGAGACCTGTAAAGGAAGAATCCCGGTAAGCACACTGAGCTGGGAGATACCCCAGCAGAGCAGCCAGGTGGGACATGCAGCACTTCTCAAAGCTCTTTAGACTGTGGAAAACTGGGATGCAGCTCCGTCTGGGCACAGAGCTGTTGGAATGGTCAGTGACAGGGACAAGCACCCACAGTGAAATAATGCTCATTTTCTCTACCTCCACTTCCCTGCTATGCTGAAAGGGTGGCTCTGACAAACACAAAAAGATTGTCCTTTTCTCTGTACCATTACTGCTCTTCAGCCTCTAGAAGGGCTGTGCTCAAAGATGGAAGGGCAGAGAAGCTGGGTTTCTAAAAATCCCACGGACAGGTGTATTCCGCCTTTAGCCAGCCTACCAAGCATAACCACTTATCACTTTCACCTGGGTTACAGCTCTGTGTGCCCTTCTGCAGGAGCTAACACCCATCCCAAAATCCAACTGGTTTTATCCTCCCCAAAGAGAACCAAAGCTCCATGGGGGACCGAACAATCGGAGCCAACGCACGGCTGTTGAGCTGAGAGGTGTTTGCATGGCACCTGCCCACGCGCCAGCTCCAGCCATTGTTATCTGCCTTTCAATTTCACAAGCACAGGATTTTACTCCTAAAAATAGCTGCAAGGGAGCCATGCAGAGCCACAGCAAATAGGACTTCTTCAGATGGCTTTGATCGCTATCTGAACTTGTGTGGGTTTAGAAGTTACAAAGTAAATTTTGGTATCAAACACACCTTCAGCTTTGGTAAGTGTCTCTGGAAGGAAACTGTCACGTGTCAAGAAGAGGAGATGCTAAACCTGGGACACATTGCCAGCTGTATGCTAGTCCTTTGCAGCTAAGACATAACTGAATTCAAAATCATCTGGGTGAGGCATCCAAAATGTAGTTATTTTTAACTAGAACAGTGCATTGTGAAACTGTGGCCCACTCTGCATTTAATTTTTTGTATTTTTAAATACCCAATTCTTTTTATAATTTTTCCCTCTCTTTTAAAAGCAGAGCTTGAGATGGACTAGTGCCCCCTCAGCCATTTAGAACTGAAGCAGTGGGGACCACTAACTGTGGCTGGCTTTGCAGCTTTAACTGGCCTTTATTACCATAGCCATAAATAGCAAACCGCCCCAAATATTACAGGAGTTTTGTTGGCTTTAACCAATGAAGTAGAACAAGACCTCTGAATACCCCATTAGTTCCAGTGCTGTGCTTTGACGACTTTGCATTGGCAGCTCTTTTTCTATACAAGTCACTGGCCTCACCCGTGTCTCTTAACAAATACCGTTGACAGGCACCATTGCAATTTTTCTGCATGTTCTGACAGTTTAATTCAGTACCTCCTGGCTAAGCAGCCAGAGCCTGAGGGGGTAATTCAGCACCTTGGCATCACACTGCTGCAATTAAAATAATTAAGGGAGTTGGGATGGGCTTACAGAGCTTTCTGTCTTCGGCAGCCTTGTACAGAGAGTGCACTTTCCTATTCCCTCATGGAATGAATACAGGAGCTTCCTTTACAATATGCTGCAGTCATTTTTTTTTTTTAAGAAGATGCTTATTTCCTGCTTTTATTTGTAAAGCTGTTTGCATTTATGCTTAACAACTTTTCTTTCTCTTCTTGTATACAACCCAATTTCCTCCCCCCTCCCCCAAATACAAGGGGATAAATACTTTATATTCCAGCTGTGTTTTCTTTTGATTAAGAGAGGTGCATAACCCCCTGGCTGCATAATCTTAGTCAAATCATTCACTTTGGTGCTTAGTAAGGACAACTAAGCGTAGCTGTCTAAATTGGTAGGTCTCATTTCTCTTACTGAGAAGGAAGGAAGAATAGGAAAAATGAAAGCTATTTTGCTCTACCTTTAGTGTTAAAGGCAAATGGAAGAGTCAGGCAGGGTTTTGTGTGTCTGTGTATGTGTATATATACATATATACAAAGAGATATATGTGCACATATATATTTGTATATATATGTGTGTGTATGCATAAAGAAAAGGGTTTGTTGTTTTCCTTTGTTTTTGTATCTCATACTAAGTGCATTTATACTACTTGCACATATGAGTCCTGCAGAAACACGTTTTGCTGAGCTGTGTATCCCCTATCTCTCTAAACCAGGTGATATCCTGGTTTTACTGAATGGAAACCTCCCCTTACACATCTGGGCCCTCGTTCCACCTGGGAGTTCACCTTGTTCATGCTATAAGTGAGCTCCAAAGGATGGAGATAAGCATTTGAAAGGAGCTGTGATAAATATCAGCTGTGTGAAGTGAGCAGAAGTACTCCGTGTCATGTTCAGCTCATCTGGTGCATGCAGGTATATCACACGCTGATCTGAGCCCCCTTATCTGCTCCTACTGCGTGTGTGCCTGCTGCAGCCTTCCCCTGGATAACTGGTATCAAGCTCAAAAAATGCTGCCCCTGTATTTTGTCAGACCCTGAAACATTAATCATGAGGAGGAAAAAATAGTCTCAGTCAACAGTATTGTGAGAGATTTGTTCTGCAGGTTCAGGTCACAGGTTTCCCACAGCTTGGGAGATCTGTGTGGTGTGAACAGAGTAAAACCGGAGGGGTAACCTGTTCACACTGGGGCTGCTGAGCAGAGCCGGGCTCTGGCTTTGAGGCTTACCACCCTTAGTCATCCCTAAACCCACCTCTCAGAGACATGGGCTGTCATAGGTCCCCACTGCAAATCCTCTCTACTCACCCTTTTCTCAGTGACTCTTTTTTTCTGTTGGTTTCTGAGGCTGGGAAGACAAGTGTGGTGGACATCAGCTCCAGCTGTCAGGGAGGGAGAAGGGCTGTTTCCATTGACCATCTGGGAATTTGGCCAACCAAAGCCTAGATGCCACATAAATGTCCCTCACAGGTTCCTGAGATTAGGAAGGGTAGCAGATTGTGGATGTATCAGGAGATGCCCTCTTGTCTGGTGACCATTCAAGAAAGTCTTTTTGTAATGCTCTTGCTTGGGTAGAGGGGAGCAAACTGACAGTTCCTCCTGTGGGGTTTTTGTGTTTCAGCTCATAGAGTCATAGAATGGTTTGGGTTGGAAGGCACTTTAAAGATTACCTTGTTTCACCCCTCTGCCATGGGCAGGGACATCTTTCACTGGACCAGGTTGCTCAGATTTCCATCCAGCCTCGTGTTGAACGCGTCCAGGGATGGGGCATTCACTGCTTCTCTGGGCAACCTGTGCCAGGGCCTCACCAAAATGTGTAGGCTTGTATTTAGTATTTTTCTGCCTTAGACAACACTGCTTTCCGGGTTTTGAAATGTGCTTATTCCACCGTGGGGGTGACCTGATGGCTGCAGGCTCTTTGGACAGGCAGTGCAGCTCCTGTGTGTGCTGTAGGTGCAGCCACGTGGCTTTGGCTCTGCTCCATAATCCCTGCTCCCTGTGTGCAGCACTGCTATAATGACAATAAGGGATTGGTGTCTTCAAAGTCGCCTAAACTCCTTCAAGCAATAAATAAAAAAACCCCTGAGCACTTAATATAAATTTCTACACCTGTTAAAGATTTTCTTCAGGTAGCTCCCATGGTGATCTGACCCTTGCAGAGCAGTCTGGTACCAAAAATAAGCCCTGGCAGAAATTTCTCTTTTTGCTGTTTATCTAATATATTGAACTAGCAGATATTTCAATTTAAAATGTCTTTTTGGAAGACAAGATGTGCATTGGTGTGGGCTCATTCGTTCTCCCAGCTGCAGCTGAGCAGCACCGTCCTCTCTCCCTGAGTGTTCAGGTGGGACTGATGGGTTTCAGTTTTCAGTGTTTCACATCTATCATGCAAATCTTTCAGGAGTGAGGGGGAAGGAAGTGGGTTTTCAAGTTGGTATTTGTGAGGAAGTTCCTGATTACATGTACAAGTGGGTTGTGCATTTCTGCCAAAGCACCTTAAGTTGTTTGGGATAATGAGTACCAGTACAACACCCTGGCTGATTTACAGCTCTGTGGGGATGTTACTTGTTTTGCCCTCAGCTGATGCTTAAGGATATTAAAGCTGTTGTGAAAGGGGGACTTCCTGATCCCAGAGCATCTGCTCCACCTGCAGCACATCCTTCCTGCTACCCAGTCCAGTAAATTATGTAGCCACCTCAGTTAGATTTTCCTTTTATCTTGCCAAAGGTGTGCTTAGGAAGTGATACCTCTATGTTTCACCTATTTTACTAGTAAGATCTTTTGCCCATTTCCTGCATACTGAGAAGCCTCCCTGATGTCAGCTGGTGATGCAGTGGAAAAAGCAAGAGTCATCTTCCCATGTTCAGGCTGGGCCTTTCCTGTGCACGCTGTCTCTCACTTCCAGGAAGGCTGCTGTAACTTTAAAACAGATTTTGCAAAGCCTCTACCTCCAGTAGCTCAGCTGAAA
The DNA here is from genome assembly GCF_000691975.1 of Corvus brachyrhynchos. Lineage (NCBI taxonomy): Eukaryota > Metazoa > Chordata > Aves > Passeriformes > Corvidae > Corvus > Corvus brachyrhynchos. Next base: position 3,612,854 of record NW_008239324.1, on the reverse strand, counting down.
TAAGAGTGTCTCATGAGTTTAATGGATCAAACAGCGGTGATGGGTTTTATGGCTCTTTTTCACTTTAGGGCTAAGGGAAGAGAGAGCAGGGCAGGTTGGTTTTAAATTCAAGGATTTATGTTGTTAATCCTCCTGGCTAATTATAATTTATGGGATCCTGATAAATTAATATGCGGTTGCTATTAAAACACAGAGAATGGTGTAAGGCAGGCATAAACAAGTCTTGTTCATTCTTAATTTATTTTCACCAATGGAGAATGTTAAATAAAATGAACACTGGGGCATTTCATGGAAAGTTTCACTTTCATTATTCATCTTCAGATTTATTCATATAACAATTTTCCAAACATTTTGCCCTCTAATGAAAATCATGTTGAGAGTTTGAGGGTACTGAACACCCTGCAGAAGCAATAGTTGTAGTGTTCTTTTTTAACACAGATTTCAGGCTCACTTTGAGAGTGGCGATGGCAAAGAAAACCCCTTGATTGGTTATTTTTAATGCTGTGAATTTAAGCATGTATTAAACTGAGAGGCTGACATCAATAGCATTGTGTGCATTTCTCTTTGAAGCTCTTGAGTATGTTTAAGCCCTGCTTGGCACTTTACCAGCCCTGGGCTCTCTCTGGCAGAAATTGTGACAATCATGAAGAGGGTGAGTGTTTGTAAAATTATTTTTGTAGAGTGAGAAAATCATGGAGTTACAAGATGGTTCTGGACCACACATTACCAGACATCCAGGAACGTGAGCATCACACAAAATGTGTCTTAATCATCAACAGCATCTGTACTTTCTGTAATTACAAGGTCAGGCAAAGTAAGTGGAATCTAAAACACTGACAAATACCTCAGATTGGATAAATAACATTTTTTGTATAAGGGGAAAATGATGATGAATCAGCATCTTTCCTTTAGGATACAGAGAGAAACACCTGAGTCAGGACTGAACTCAGGCTCCTCACAGCTCACTGATCTCCATGCTGCTGTGCCTGCCCCATCCAGTGCAGGCACAGGGCTTTTGGGAGATCCCACTGGCAGTGTGCAACGAGGACTTGCTGCAAAGGTGTTGACAAATGAATAACACGGGGCTCTGCCACTGATTTTAAACCAGAAGTTAAATCTTCGCACTGTCAGTCTTTTCCAGCCTTTTTTTACTTTTGTTTTTTCCATAAATTCCTGTCTTGAAGCAGCGTCTTCATTAAGACTGAGTAAATTTGACCATGACTAGTCCCAGAATAAATGTGTTTTCCCATCAAGAGTGGCTCTATCTTCTGCCAAATAGAAAATGGAGGCTGCTGGGCTATTAATAAAATTGCTGTGACTTTTAAGTAGTAAAAAATGTAATAAATGCCTTGGAGATTAGACTGGAAACCATGGAGAAATTGTGGTTTGGCCTTTTAAAATCTTTGACTTCTCTTAGGTGTTGTGTAGCTCACTTGGTCCTGTTGGATCTTCCCTGGAGGGAAGCAAATAATATGTGTATTCCTGGATCTTCTTGGGTTTTTAAAAGCCTTTTATTAAGCAATTTGCATTCATCTTGCTCTTTGGTAAAATATCTTAAAGCACAAAACCAACTTATTTTTAAGTGTTACTTAGACTAAATATTAGGCTGTTCTGCTGCAGTGATTTATGGGTCTGGCACTTTTGCTTTAGATACAGTGTCTAAAGATAAAAAAAAGAACTCCAAGGAGTTCCTTAACTCATACAAGCATTTTTCCCCGGGATGTTTATACATATTGGGATTTTTAATTGCAGAGATATGTTGAAAGAATGATGTCCAAAGACAATTTTGTTACACTGACATAAATTTCTAGTGCAGAGCTATTTTAATGCCTTGAGGACCAGGGTCCTTATTTTTAGTAGCAAGATATAGGCTCCTACTTTAGTGCTTTTGAAAACATTGCTTCTCTTGTAATCTGTTCCTAGAGTTCTGAGATATAGTTTTAGTTCTCAACTTACCATCTAATTACTTCTCAATTTTCCATCTAATTACTGATATCTGAAAAAAAAAAAAAAAGTTTTCTAAATTCATAACCTGACTTCCAGCTTGGCAAATTTACCAGTTCCCAAGATCTCTGCAATTTTATTTTCCATAGGGAAAAGCTGGCAGCGCAGCAAATAGTGTTTTGCAATTAGTCTGCTTCATCCAGCATTTTTCAGGCAGCAAAGGCTTCTGTCCAAGTATTAGATGACCCTATAATGGCATCAGAGGCTTCTGGTTTACAAACGTCTTGGTAATCAGTTCTAATTTTACATTTCCTGGGTATGTTTGGCATTGCCAGATTCAGCATCTCTTGAGGGTTTTGATTAGAGTCATAGAAAAATTTAGACTGGAGGGGACCTCTGGAGGTCACCTCGTCCCCCCTCCTGCTCAGAGCAGGGCCAACTCCCTCCCTCTGCATCCCAAGGAAAGTGTTTAAAGAAAAATACCAACCAATCACACCTACCCATTATACTTCATAAGAGTTTGGGAAAAAGAGGAATGCTGTGTTTGTGCATCTGTTCACCCCTTGTCCCCAGGCATCAGTACTTAAATTATACTCAGCCAGTCCCAACCTCTGCCCATCAGTTTTGGTTTCCTGCTAACAGAGAGGGAATTACCTCTTAGGACAAGCAGTGTCCTTTGGCTCCAAAACCAAAATTGTGCAACTGTGCATTTGCTTTACTGATTTAATTGAGTCTCCTTTTTTTCTCCACTAGCTTGGCTTGTGTGGGCAACAATACCTGCATTTGTTTCCTTTTTTGCTAAGCCTGTGCTGCAGGTTCAGTGTGAGGTGTGGGTTTGCCCATTGCATAAATCAGCCTGATTATGATTTCTCAGTGAGTTAGATAGTGGCGTATGAACTTGTTCAGCTCCATTAAAATCAGGGTGACAGGAGCTAACTAAGGCTCAAATTAACACACATCTGTCATGCCCTTGCAATAAAACCATTTTAGGATAGTGAAAAAATAACAATTAAATTTAAAAACATATATTCAACACCTTTGTTAAAAGGGATAAGTCCCAACAAAAGCTGCTGTGGGATCCTGAGCAGTTGAGTGGATTTTTCCTGGGGGCTGTTCCTGAGGTGAGGGGGAGTGAGAAATTTGGTGAGTCAGGAAGGCTGCTCTGCCAGCATGGGCTGGAGCAACAAGATTTGCCTTTTTCCCCTCTTCCCTGTTAAAATGTGCAATGTGCATAATATTCAGGCAGAGTATGGTAATTCTCAAAATGGGTATTTAATTTAATGTATTCAATTAAGTACTTAGGTTTTTTAGGCTACAGTCACTACAAATATATTGTGCACTTATGACAGAAATAGAAAAATCTGCTTGGAAGAACAACTGAGCAAAGGTGGCAAAGATATTGAGCACTGGAAGCCAAAAATGCAATTAGTCTTGTGCTGCAGTCTGTCTGCATCAGGAGGAAGGTACCCAACACAGATAAATGGGACCAGGAGGCTGCTGAGGTTCACAGTTACAAGAAAAATTAGCCCGAGAGTGGCTGTGACCAATATGGCTTTGGCTTAAGAGCCATTGTGCTGCTGAGCAATTCCAGCTCAGTGGAACAAGGTAAAGCAACTGAATTGTGAAATACAAAAGGACTGTGTTTTAGATATCACTGGGAAAACTGTTCCAAAGGCAACGTGCACCAGTTTTGGATGCTGTACTTATTTGCTTGATTTTCAGACTAAGTTTTCAAATTAAGTAAATGTGCACTGAGAAATCTGGGATGGTATTTACCTAAAGGCTTGGAGGGATAAATATTTCTGTTCCAATTCTTGGATGAATGGTATATTACAAGACAAAAACCTGTCCTATTCACCATGTCTCTAACCAAGGTTTAGTACTATGTCTTTTTGACTCTATAGAATAATGCAGAAAGCATCAGCAGTGTATTTTTCTATTGCTTATGGGTTGGTCCATCAGATTTTGGGATAAATTGTTGATTCAGAGACACTCTTAAAACTGAATTCTAGTGCAGTCCAAAGTGCCAGCAATAGTGGCAGGTCTTTGTGGCTTTACCTCAGGAGTGTTCATTCAGGTGTCTGACTTTTGGGAAATGTCTGTGTTTTAGTGAATTAATACCAGAGCTGATTTCCCTCCTCTTCTTTTCAGCTTTCCTCTCTAGTCCCCACCATTATAATGAGCAGGACTCATGTTGCTGAATTCCATTATAAGTTACACAAAATGGGCAAATCTAATATGATTCCTCGCCTGTAGAATTAACATGAAAATCTATCGTAAATGGTTAATGTGGTATAACTCATGCATGAATAGAGTTCTGTGCTGTCTGAACTCTGTAAGCAAATACTGCTGTTGGAATTGAATGACATTTAAATAATATCACGTTTTTAAAGGACTTTTTTTTTTTTTTAAAATCTTCCAGCATGAATAGTGTACACTGAGAAAATGGTGATGTGGGGAGGAAGTACGGGGGCTTATTTCCAGCAAATGTTGGAATTGTAAGGTAGAGTTCAGTGGGGAAAAGTAGGTTAAAGCTTGAGAAAGCCAGTTACTCACCAAAGCAGTGCTCGACTTTAATAATAAATAATATTGAATGTTGGGATATTAAAACAATTCATTCTTGGCAAAGCGCGGGGAGGTTTTATTCCCCCCAGTAACTCTGGCTTGAACAAAATACTACTTATAAGCTGCAGATTTTAATATAGCATCATGTTCCTACAGGTATAATAAAATAAAAACGTTAAGAGTATTAATTCCTTTAAAAGGGGTGATTAATCCCAGATGTGGAGCGTGCGGGGAGCAGGGGCGGGAGCGCGGAGCGGGTGCAGGTGCTGACGGGGCTGCTGCACATGTTCCCGGAACACAGCTGTTCTGCAAATCCTCTGCCAGTTGCTCCAAACCCTCTCTGAAGTTGTACTGCCTCTGGGCACAATTAAAAGCTGTATACTACATTTCATAAGGTAGTGTTAGAAATTTAGGCCGAGCCAAAAAGGAGAGGGAGGGGGAGGGAAAAAGGGGGAGAGCCCCTTGTTAAAGAGGAATTAACCTCTTTAGCTTTGCTATTGAAACAGCAAAGCTTCTAAATGACACATAAAACTGCAGTATTAAGATAAAAGGTGCCACTTGGAGCTACAAAACAAATACTATTTTTATTTGATATTGATTTTCAGTAATTCATTAACTAATACTAATATTTAATATTGGAGTAAAATCTGCCCAGCCTCCTCCCACCCCCTGTTTCTTGTGTTTTCTTCTAAAACATATTTGCTGGTGTATGTGAAAAATAGCTCTGACGCAGGGCTACGCATGTTTTAAAAAATGCTAAAAGTGCAAAACATTCTGAAGCTAAAATATATGGTTAAATAGTTTGAATTTCTGATGCCTTTCCCCTTATTAGAGCTTCATAAGAATGACCAGTTGGGTGTGTGAACCAGAAGTGTCCTGAAAATGTTTAATTTTTTTTAGATTTGGGTACAAAGTACTAGTAATTGCTTAAACAGTTGTACAGAGCCCATCTTGGGAAATCCTTTTGGCGTTAGTCTGATGGATGTTGTCACACAGTTCTCCCACATGGAAGATTTGGAAAGGGCTTGTGGTTCAAAGGACAACACCCCTGCCTGTCTCACTTCTGGTGTCTCCTGCTTGGTGCACAGCAAGTTCTGAGCTTGGATTTAGGATACAGAGCAGACTCTGGTTTAGCTATCTGCAGTACTCCAGACATTATCACTGAATATAAGAAAGAAGGGGGAAAAATATTTTAAGAAGTGTGTTTTCATGTCTTACAACTGTATCTAAATGTGCCTCAGTCAGCAAGAATTTCTCCAATAGTTTCTGTATGATATGTGTCAACCCCTGTGTGCATGAGTGTCCTTCTAAAGTGAACTGATGTCATTACAGGAAAATAAAGGATATTCTGCTATGAAAAGAATTAAGGAAAAAACCCTTCTGTCTAGACAAACTTAATGGCAGTTGTAAAGGTTTTCTGATCCTGCAGTACTTGTTAGGTAAGGTAATAAAACATAAAATGAAAGTTGTGATATATAACTATAGGCTATTGACAAGATAAAGCACTAGGAAAGTCTGGAGCAGAAGTGAAGCAATAACATGATCTGCCACCCTTTGCCGTGGGTGATGGGCACAAAGGATTTGTGCAAAGGGAAGTGACAAGATTTCACTGAAAGAACTTTAAATAGTTGAAGTGACATTGGAGATTTGGCATCATTTAATGTATATGTCCTTGGGCTTGGGTTCAGGAGTGTGCTTACCTTTAATCCATCCAGAACCTAAACTTGTATTTAAATCCCACAGAAATCAATGGGTCTTGATAGGACTTTTTTCATTTTGATGACTGGGGATGGCTTACTTCCATACCCATGCTTGAACTTGACTGAATCACAGCTTTATGGGCATGGCAAGAGCTTAGAATGTTACTATTTATTGTGTTATGTGTTTATTATCCCTTTAAATTACTGTACTATGATTTTTCAGTGAATAATATTAGCCAGTTGGATTAGAAATCAGAGCTATGAGGCAATATAAATGCTTCAGGGTTAAAATAATGCATATGCATTTAGTTTGTTGGGTTCCTGTAAAATCTATATCCATTTGTCCAGTCCAAAGAATTCAGATACTCTTTGATTAGGGAAGTAAGTAAAGTGCAATTGATATAGTACCACACAAGTAATGAACCAAGCACTCTGAAAGTGTTTGATTAAACTAATGTAAATGTTGCATCAAATTGTGAAAATATGTATGCCATAAATTATAGGGAGATGTGACTCTGAAAAGCAGAGGTGAATAAACTCTTGTAGCTGAGATTGTCTTGTTAGATTACTTATCTGTCACTTAATTTCACATTTAATGTCTTGCAGTTATGATACGCTTCAGTCTCAGCTTGATTTTATAAACTTTGGCTAGAAAACTAAGTAGGGCAGTTTTGCAGCCTGTAGGACACCCGTGTTTCTGGTTTTGCTCTTGACTATTGTGAATCAAAACCTTTAATCAGAATTATACCAGAAACAAAAACCCCCAAAATTTCAGAATAAGTCTGTTACTCAGTTGTTAGAATACATCCCTTCCCAGGAGAGGTCAGAAAGGAAAGAAACTAAGAACAGACAGCTGACTTCTGTTTCCACCTGCTCAATAAAATGTTAACTTTAATAAGCTACAGCAGTCCTTGTTTCTTTTCCAGTCCATTCTGAGTTTGTTGAAAGTTATGGCAAAGTCATTTTTTTAAAGATAATTATGCTTTGTAAATGCTAACTCGATTTCGTAGCAGTAAACACACCTTCTGGTTATGCGGGAAACAAATTGGGAACATATGTCATCCACCAAAAGCCAGCTCAGCTGCATGTGGCGGCAGCATTGATTACAGATAGCTCCTGTACATTCTGAAAGGTCTGGGAAATGCCTGTTTCTGCCTGCTTGTGTTCAATAAGACATGTATGAAATCCTCCCTCCTGCCTTTTTGTGGATATCAGCTCTGAAATGTCTGTTACAGCCTGGCTGGATGGGAGGGGTCTGTCACTGTACCTTCAGCAATGACTCTGCTGTTCTGGGTAGAAGTTGTAGTACTGGCTGTCCTCTCCATGGCACCTGGCACTTTTCACGGCAATCTGGGACATATTTGGTACTTTCCAACTGGTTTTTGATATCTTTGGAGATAGGTCTTATTAAAATACAATTATATGCTTGTTCTTTATTAGACTTTTGCTAGTTTGGAGAAGAGCTCACTCCTCTACTCCTATTATTGTCAGATCTGATAATTTCAGTGGTCAAGGTTGGATGGGGCCATGAGCCACCTGATCTGGTGAGTGGCACTCCTGCTTTGGAACAAGATGATCTTTAAGGTCCATTCCAACCCAAACCATTCCATGATTCTGTCTCCATTCTTTCTCTCCCTTGTTATTTATATCAGAAAGCAGTGATATAAGTTGATTTGGGGAATCTGGGCCTTTCCTTAAAGCCTTAGCTATAGTTATAAAAATGAAAAAGTATGTCTGTGGACATACACTTACCCTTGGCCTGTAAACCCAAGACAACCACTGACTTTTGCAAAGTGCTTCTGGTGTCAGTTGTGTCTGACCAGTACACAGTCTCAGGTCTCACTAATTGCCTTGTTGATGTCAGACGTCATAATAAAGTTTTAAAATGTTTCAAGACATTTAATAATGTCATACAAAGGCTTGTATATAAGGGCATTTATGGGTTACAGTGCAGCCAGTCAGTTATTCCAGCATGTTTTGAAATGAATGAGTCTTCTGCAAGCTGAAGGACCAATACCCAGGGAAAAGCTACATCTTTGATGCTGTTTTCTATATTTGTACATGATCCAGGACTTATGACATTAGATTTGTACAACATTATAGCCAGAGCATCAAATGCGTGAACTGTTAGTGAGCTTCCTCATAATCAGTCTGACAATATTTCTTCTTTGCAGTTGGAAAGTCAAAAGATTAGCTTTGAAGGAAAAAAAAATCAATATGTGGCAAGTGTACATTGAATGCAAAGGCTGGAACAAATTCTCCAATGGCAACTATATACAGGAGGAGGTCGTGATTCTTCAGAAGTCAGTTTCACAGTTTAGGAAAGATGTAGCTGCCTGCCTTGCTTTTGGTTCAGGAGTTTGTTTTGTGAACAGAATTTTTTATTTTTTGCCTGAAGATGACTGGTTACACATCCTGTGGCATTTTATATATTCAAGTGACTGATCTTTTTTCATGCAGTCCCCGAGCCGAATGTGTTGATCAGATGTGGAAATACAAGTATGCAAGATACCAGGCTCTGGTTAGAGCTGGTTAGAGCTGCATTCACTCACAGCTTGCTGAAGTGCTTTGTTATTCTGAACTACACGAAACAAGCTTTGCTGTTATCAAAGCAGCATTAAGAGTGCTGGAATAGGACTGACTGTGAGAGAGGTTAAAACTTCCCTACAGTAAAACTCTAAAACTACTTGGAATTCAATAGGGTTAAGTCCTAGGCAAATACTTGCGTAGCAAGCTGAGATAGAATAAATGGCTGTTATCAGTCATTGCCTGTGTGCTTTGCTGGGAAAACCAAATGTACACAGTTTCTTCTGGCATTAGGAGCCAAGCATAGACTTGAATTTAAACTTGAGTTCTTTCCCTTGGCTGATGTTCATTAAACTGGTTAATTACTTATAAATGTAATTCCTCCTCCTGTCTCACAGTTACAGATATGCAATATAAGGACTGACCTAGCATAATGTTGATTTAGATTTGCCTGCAAGTCCAGAGC
>NW_008239324.1:3545308-3603564 GCF_000691975.1 Corvus brachyrhynchos | reverse complement strand
AGGAATGCTATTTATAGTTTTATGTAATTAAAAACCAATTTTACTGAAGTTGTGCATCCTACCTGAGCTCATTTGAAGAGCCATGATAGGAAACTCAATGGTTACACTTAGGAGCCAGCACATGATAAAACAGAATGCTATTAAGGGACTGTCAAATTGAAGCTAAGGGAGGAGTAGCAAGGTTCTGTTTTCATGGCAGGCTATAAGAAGGTATTAACTGAAAAGATGAGATTAATTTATATTTTTTGTTAAGTTATATTTTTTGTTTAAAACCATCTGTTACACAGTCAGGCTTAGTTCTCCCACATTAAGCAATGGTTTTGACTGTTGTGATTTTTGCATTCATTTGAACCTGAAGTTCAAAGTGAACTTGTGGGGTCGAGGTGTGAAACCACATGGGACTGAAACTGAAAGGAGTCATTCCCAGAACCCCCCAAAGCCAACGTGGCCAGGCTGAGCACTGCTTGCCAAGGTGCCTACCCGAGCTGCCCCGATGTGCCCGCACCGTGCCACGGGTGCCGCTCCTGGGCAAACAAGTAATACCCCAGGGGAAAAAAAAAGAGAAAAAAAAAAAGTGATTGTGTGCTCAGATTTACAGCTTGGGCCCTAGAATGCTCGAGCTGCTGTGTTTTCTATTGATTTAATTGGATCATAGGTTTTCATCTCATTTCAGGAACAGATCTGTGATATTCACTCTGTTCTTGCATGTTGCCATCTTTGCCATGTTATGGCCTGTGCAGTTCAGGGCCACTACTTCAGCTACTTGTAAATGCCTGTTAAATGCCCATCAGGCCTTCACCTGCAATCAATAAAGGTTAGAAAATTACTATTCTAATATCTTTTTTCAGATGTTAGAAGGTTTTTTAACCTTTACTTTCTGTAATTTGAATATGGGCGCAAAGAAATATTTAGGATGTTAAGTATGGCTGGTTTTTCTTGCATGGTGCACAAAAAGGCAGTTCAGTGAAAGCTTTTAAAGCTATATCCTTCACTGTGTCAGCAGAACAAGCATTTTTTTTGTCTGGAGTTTTCCTCCCTGTGTTTGTTGTCTAAAGAAATTTCTGAGAAGTGAGTGATAATGAGGATCAGTTAACAGAGAGAAGAAGCAATGAGAAAGTTCTGGCATTTCATATATATTTTGTTTTAGAACAAAAAAATGTGAACTGGATAAGCCAGAAAGGATGAAGGTTATTATTAAATTGCCGGAGCAGTAAATCCTAACTCCCATGGCCTTACATGGGCTGTACAAAGCAGCATTGTCATGCTGCATGGGGAGAACTGAGGTTCCACACAGAGGTCAGAGTGACTCTGCTGGATGGGGAATGGTGTTCTGCATTCACAGATAAACAAGGTTAGACATCTCACTGGCCTGCAGAGGCATGTGTTACACCAGAGGGCTGCGAGTGAGGGTCCTGCAGTTGTGAAGCACTGGTGCTATTTTGTGTTTTAGCAGTGACTGTTATCCCAAAATTTAACCTTCTGAAGTGTCAAGAAGATTGTTGGTAGAACTAATGCAGTATAAAGGGATTGTTGTTTTGCTGTTGTCCTGACTTGCACTTGTAGTATGAGGTTCTCTTGAATACAAGCTGCACAAATAGTGAGTAGAGTGTGGGATCTACAATGAGAAAGCTTGTTGTTAAACCTCTGAGCTCTGGTACTCATATAAATATGCTTTGCATGCATTCATTAAAATAAGAAAGTAGTGCCACTTAGTAAACTCAGCTTTCTTTGAGTGTAGGAGTTGAAGAGAGGGAGAAGGGTATTAAGAGGAGAATATTTTAGTCTACGCCAGCTCAGGGATATTGCCACTAGCAGAAAATCCACAATGGGGAGAGTTGTAATGATGCAAAGCTGCTGCTATTTTCATTTTCTTATGTCCTGCTGATTCAGAGCATCCCAACATGAATTACTATTAATATGGTCTTCTCAGTCCCTTAAGGGCAACCATTAGCAAAAGTAGGTATTGCTACGTGTTGTGGTGTGGGGCAGCAAACCCTACTTTTTGGTGGGTACCTCTGTGAGCCTGGGCTTGTGCTGCCTCAGGGGTGCTCAAAGACAGAAGCCAGGGTTGGTAAGCACAGGAAAAGGTGGGGTTGAACACTGTGGAGGGAGATCTGCACACCTGTGTCATGCTGAGAAGCGAGTCCCCTTTTGTCCTGTCACACTGCTGTGGTCCCCCTGTAGGCAGGAGAGGATCTGGTGTGACTTCCCTGGAAGAGTCTTCCTGGATCAGGACACATGGGCCCGAACCACTCCTCAGGGTGAAATAGAGCCAGATGACACTCCATAAGTGAAAACCTACTGTACTGTCAGTCTAAAAAGTGAAGGTTTTCAAGGTTTTAATCTTTTTTTATTTGTTTTTTTTCTGCTTTCCTTTTATTTAGACAAAAAATTCCCAATTCTTTGTAAGGTTAACCCAAATAAATCAGGCTGAAATTGCTTCCAGATCTGTTTGCATATTCAGCCACTGCTGCACAGACCCAAGAGAGCCTCCTCTTTATGATTGGGGCTACATGACCTTGAAAATTAAAAATGTTGGAATCATGGACATCTCCTTTCCTCGCCAAAGCTGATGACACATTAGAATGTTATCTGGGGAACAAAAAAAATAAAGAAAGAAACAAAGAGAAATAAGTGTGATTTTGTGTGAGGATCTATATGCAGACTGAAATAGCAATCAGGGGAACCTTTCAAAACATTCTCTCAATTGGAAACAGCACTAATCCTCAGTTTTTAGGGATGTCGCATCACTTCATCACAAACTTAGTGAATTCTGAGGGGAGCTTACTAATGGGGTGAGCACATGATGCTATTGAAGAGAAATGCTATTTCACTGTCACAAGACAGTGATAGTTTGGTGAACAAATATTAAGTTAAAATTGCAAAAGCAATTTTTTTTTTTTGTTTGTTTGTTTGTTTTGGATTTTGGTATTTAAATCCTAAAATAGAGATTGGGGAAATAGATTAGAAAAACACACATCCGTAGAGAGCTGAAGTTAGGGAGGAAGATAAATAATTTGAACTCATTTCACTGGGCATAGTGGAGTTTTTCTACTTGAGAAATTTTAAGGATTTGTTTCTGGTGTTGTCCATGCAAATTGTAAAGTATTGGGAAGGAGAGCCCCACCCCCTCCTCCAAGGGCATGGATCAATTCTTCAGTGAGGGTGTATTAAACGATAACCTTGCCACGTGTAATGTCATGGCAGAAGGAGCTGCAGAGGCACTGTTCCTTCCAGCTCTGTCTGTGCAGGTGAATTAACCAAGAGAACATGGATCTGAGCTTTCATACAGCTAATGAGAGTCATCCTGCAAAACATGGCACTGTCACTTTTTTCTCCACTGCTGTCTCCTGAGACATCACCACCCCAGTTAAGGCATAGTTTTTCTCCTAGATTTTGCCATCCCTGCTGATGTAGTTTGAAGAAATGATAGCTTTTTCAGTCACTTGGTTTGGGAGTGCACTTTCTTTATAAATGGAATAATGCAGTCTTTTATGAAGAAATAGTTACTTTGCTTCAGTAAAATAGTCCATGCTACAGTGCTCTTTTTGAGATCATTTTAAGTCAAACTTTCTCTGACTTCTGTGGGAACAGGATAGATCCCTGTAAGGCTTATATTTCCTTGAGAAACCTGCCTTTGAGAAAAGCTGCTATTAAGCTCTGAAAGAGTTAAGCAAATTCAAGGCTCTCTGAGCCAAAATTCACTTTTCAATGCGCTTGTTGTACTTAAATGTCAATCTATTTGAAAAGGAGAGTGTCCCAATTATTTAGATGGCCAAAAGAAACAGCTTCAATTCTTTATCACATAAATACACTTAAAAGCATGATTTAAAACAGATGAAGAGAGAACTGAATTAGTGTTTTGGTTACTCAGCACAGCCAAGTGTAGGCCTCCTTGGCACCGGCTGCGCCTGCTCCAGAGCTCCAGTCCCGGAGCAGCCCCGAGTTCTTTGAAGGCACTGAAGAGCCCTGGCAGGCGTTCAGCTCCTCGCTCTTCCCTGCACGCTGCCCTTGGAAAAGGCTCCGTGCAGGGAGAAAGCCGTGTGCACTGCCAGGGAGCGGGTCAGGGCTGCTGCAGCCTTGCCACAGCCGGTGCTAATCTGGGATGGCAAGCTCTGAAGTTCCTTTCCAGCTAATTTGTCCATGTAATTAAGTTAGCGAAATCATATGTTTTATTAATTTAATAAAATGCATTTCATGGTTTAGACTGTCTTTAATCCTTTGACCTTTGAAGTCACTCTTTATAGTCTTCAGATTGCAGTAATTTATTTTGGTTTTTTCTGTTGGGAAAACAGTTTAACAATCTGCTTTCGCTCTAGTTTTACATTTTTTTCCCTTAAAGGTAAATGGGATTAGTAAACATCTGTTTCTTTTGAATATTTACAAACTTCACAATCAAGATTTAACAATGCCAACAACATTAGTAGTTTAAATGCTTATAAATATTCACAGACAAATAAATATAGCATTGAGGCACACTGGGCAGGTGTTTGTAATTTCCAAGAGTTTAAGAGTTAGCTGTTAGAACATGGCACATCTTTTATGCAATTCAGAATATATTTGGTGACATGGTACATGTGCTTTTCACATTGTAAGTAACTCAGTTAACCTACTCTGCCTCCCAGGGCACTTTCAGGGGGAAAACATTTGCTCAATTGTATTAAATGCTACAGAGAGTTTTGCCTGTCAGTATAATTTAACTAAAACACACTAGCTCACTAACTCTATGTGTAATTAAGTATATGGAGTTAAAGATGAAGTGATGTGAGTTTATATTTGCCTGGCTTTTGACAAAGGTTTGGTTCAACATCAGGCTTGGGAAAGCAGGAGTCAATGCAGGAGTCAATGCAGGAGCCTGTTACTTGCTTAAATGCTTTTCAGCCCCTTAAGACCACTGGATAATACTAGTGCAGTTGTTTCCAGTGTTCCTTGTCCCAGAGGTCAGTGTTAAACACAAGGGGATTTGCTCCTGATGTCCTTCAAAATTTTACTTTTAAAGTGTCTTTTATTTGCTAACCCAGTGTAAAACGCCTGGGTGCCCAGGCTGTTCTCAGAAACAGCAGCTTTCCTCAAAATCTAAATTCTAATTTAAGATGGGACAAATACAAAAACTGCACTGCTCCAAGAAGTGAGAATAGATGACAACTCACCAGAACAGTCATTTGGCCCTTGTTTCCCTATCCTCAGCATGAGCTTCACCTCCTACCAAAACAGGAGGCTTTGCTCTTTTTGGCCACACTTTGGGTGTTAGGAGAGACCTCAGCCTCCTCTGCAAATCCTTCTTGCTCTGTGTTCCCACTACTCCTCATGCACACAGGGGAAGGAAATGCCTCTCTCTGCAATACTTTGCACTTGTGTTGGGTGCCCAGACAAGGTGCTATGTGTCAACAGGGTTATGTGCTGCAAAGAGGGAAAATTCGCAAAAATGAATGGAGTTTCATAGGGCAGATCATTTGTGTGTGTGTGTGTGAAGCAGCAAAGAAAAGGTTCTCTTCCTCTCTTAATTCTCAGAGTCTTTGTAAGACTTCAGGAATGAAATCCCTTTGCATTTCACATTTATTTACACTTCCAGGGCACAGCCATATCAGCCACAACCTTGATTTGTCTCTTTGCCTTACAATGAGTTCTGCTCTGGTTCATCCTTTATCACTTTTTCACAGAGCTTCCAGCAGTGGCTGCATATGGTCTTAGCCCTGAAACTTCTGCCTTTAATGATCAGTTCTGCAAGTTATAATAATAATGAAATCATGCTTAAGAGGCAAATCTTCCTCTCTCACCCCATTCAGCCATTTGGCTTTGCTGGGGAAGAATTACTCCCAGCAAATCTTCCATGTTACCAGGATTAAGGTACAGGATTCATGTAGCCTTTTCTTCATGTTGTTTAAACTGAAAAAGGTGTTTCTCCAACAAGCTTAAACCCGGCAAAGCTCCCAGTGATGGGTGGGACAGTGAGGATCCATGAAAGCCCTGCAGCCAGGCAGAGGGGAGAGCCCATGGGGCCTCCTCAGTGTTTTCTGAAGAAAAACAGCAAAACCACATTTAGCTTTGCACCTGGACAAACAAAGTTTATCACAGTCTCCCCCACCTGCCTCTGAGTGCCAGAAATCTGTAACTATTTGGCTGGAAGTGTCCTGGCAGCAGTGGCCAGACAGATACTTAGAGCCCAGTCTTGTTTTTTATCCCGTATTTGCTGTTTTGGGGGTGCTCCTCTGGCAGTGCTGGGACCACACAGAGCAGAGGTTGGAGCCTGGGGAGGAGAATGAGGATGGATGGGCTCTACCCATAGGGAGGGGGAGACAAGCCCCTCCACCCTCCTGTGGGGGAAAACCACAAGCTGGGGTGTTTGTGACACTGTTCACAGCTCTGGTGTGAATACAAGAGGATTCAGGACCAACCCTTGTTTTCCTGTGTGTGATATTGTGTGGTGCCCTTCAACCAGTTTCCTATTCCAAACTTCTCCAAAAGTTTTCTTTGCTCTCAGTGACAAGGATGGTTTCCCACCTCAGTTAAATGGTTGGGTTTAGTTGCATGTGCATGAATTGCGGCTTAGATAGTTGAGGATTTTTTCACGTGCTATGGCAGGACCATACCAGCCCTTTGGGGATCTATTCAGACCTGTTCTAAGAGGAAACAAAAGGCTGCTTGCTCTGTGAATGGAGAAATCAGTATTTTAAGCTAAAAAAAGGAATCAAGTTGTTCATATGAAAACCTCACGTTAGTCAAACGTGGCAGCAGTGCTGTGGCGCTTCTCGTTAAAAGCAGTATGATTTCCAAAAAAAGCTGCTGTCTTGCAAGTACTGAAGTTGAGCTCAGCAGCCATCTCTTCTTTTCTTTCCTTTACTACATAGTGTTGGGGGTACTATGCCTGGCTTGAAACAAGATACACTGAATAAGAAAGGCAAATTTTGTAGACTTATGTATGTAAGCTAGAAAGGGTGAACAAAGCATTTTGTGGCAAAGCCAATGTAAAGAGGAAAAAAAAAAAAGAATAGTTAGAAAACTAACACTTCTGAGGTGAAATTGTTGTGTTTTGCCTTTTCAGTTATCTACTTATCGCACAAAAATAGCAACAATTTTAGCTCCCATTCTGTTTTCTCAAGACAGCCTGCCCACAGATTTTCTAGAAAATGTGGTTACCAGCTGGTATGGCAGTTCACAGTGCAATTTCTGTTTTACTTCCAACAATCTGGCATCTCATATCTATATCAAGTCACAATTTACCAGGATATATATATATATATATATATATAAATATGTATGTAAAAAGGAGTTCTAAATCAAAATCATAGTAGCATTTTTGGCTTTTAAAAAAGAAATCCAAACAAGCCATGGACTTGAGCCTAGGTTTCAAGAGAATGACAGTGTAGAGGAATAAATAATAGATTTTATTTAAACTTCAAGTAAAGATTTTTGAGTAAACATGATCAAGGAAAGGAAAAATATTCCTGTGCATTTTAAAGCTAAATATCTGCATACTTAAACATACCTGAAATCTTTCAGTTCTTTGGGAACTTTCTGATTCTTTATGAGGCTTCTGTCTTTATCTCAGCCTGACATAACTGACCTCTGACCCTACCCTGGAGCAGTACTGCAGAGTTCTTTATAATGTGTTTGTTTGCAGTTTGAATTCTTATTTTGAACACCTCTGGCTCAAGGTTACCCTAATAGAAACAGGGTGTCAACACTGAGAATGGGGAGAATGGAGATTTCCACACCCCTCCTTGCCAGAAGATTTGAAGTTCAGGTCTTAATGGCTTCCAGGTGTACCTCAATTTTGCACATTTTTGGCTGTAATCCTGTAGAGACTGGGGTTTTTGCCTTTAAAAATACAGCAGAAAACAAACTTCGAAGTTTTGAAGATTAAATTGGTAAAAATAAACTTTAAATAAGTCGGCTCTTCTTGCGTTCCAAGAAGGGGAAATGGTTTCGGCAGGCTGTTTCTGTGGGCTCTGTATTAGTGTTGGAAAAGTGTGAGTGCCGCGAAATATTCTGCTGGAAAACTGAAGGCACATATTTCTCTCAACCTGATAAATTTTGCAGCAAGAAACACAACTTGAATGAATTCCTTAGCAGCACTACAAGCATCTTCAGATACTCCAGAATTGTTTTTCTTGGATGCCTCACATTTTAAAAGCCTTAGGTTGCTTTCAAAGAGGCAGTTAAAGTCTATAAAATTTGATTGCATAATGACTGTGGGCTCTATTCATAACATGTGACCTGTGACCTGCAAGGTATGTCTCTCACATTTTACAAGCCTACAAAAGGTTTCCTGGTTACTCCTGAGCCCCACCTTTCCAACTCATGAGGGGATTTTTCTCACCCCATGGTTTTAAGCCCCAAAATGAATAGGGACATGAATTAGTGCTTTGAAGGGCAAAGAGGGTGGATGGCAATTGATCTGATTTTCTCTCACTCAGTGAATTTCTATGCTGTGGCTGTAAGTGGGAGACGTCTTGGGTAGATCTGAACTAGGAATAGGCAATGACTTCTCAATGTGGTGTTACAGTTAATAAAATATTGTCTGAATAGCTGTAAAACAGCGCTGGTGGACGGCGCAGGTGCACAGGAAAGACAAATTATCACTGAATCACAAAATACCTCAGGCTGGAGGGATGTGGAGTTGCTAGCTGAGGGCTCATTTGCCTTTTTGGGTCTCTGCATGTGTTCCCTAATGGCTCTGCTGCCTTTTCCTGGTCATAACCTGCACTGATGACCTGCAGCCTCACACAGGCTCCCTCATCCCCTTGACCTCCTTGTGTTAGGAGTGTGACCACTACGACAACATTTCCAAGAAATGTCTTGTACCTCTTCTAATCTTCCACTGATTGGGTGGATATTGTGTTCCTAAGTTTATGTCTGTTTGCTGTCACTCCTGTCTCCTGTTCCTGCTTGCTGTCTTTGAAAACAGCGTGAGGACACAAGGGTGCAGATTAGTGCACCTGATCTGCTTTGCACCACTCTGCTGGAAGAAAATAGGTGCAAATCCACCTCAGCTGGCTGTTTGCACTGGTTCTTGTCTTCAGAGTAGTGCAGAAAGGCTCTGGCATGTCGATATGTCCACTCTGAGAATGGGTTTTTTGAGCAGCAGAGCTGGATGCTGCTGCAAGCAGCTGGATGCAGCCTGGTTTGGTGGAGGACCAGAGTCCTGTCAGGCCAAGCCTTGCTGCCACACTGGCAGTGCTAGTGGGACAAGACAGGATGCCCTGGTATCCTATCACTCTTCCAATGCCAAATCCATGCCCACATAGTACTGCTTGTTCCTTGATTGAGGTGTGAGAGCCAGGTTTATACATCTACTTCCTACATCGTCATTTTGAGGCTGCCAAAGTGCCTTTTGTCTTTCCTTTGTTGTCCCACTCATAGCCCTGCTCTAGTTAATCTCAGATTACCAGCTCCTGTGCTAGTGCTGGTGTAAAGCAGATTAAGAAGGTCCACTCTAATGACAGGATGAAAAAACCTTATGTATTCATTAACAGAAGTTAGAATTATCTGTATTTCCATGTTTTGATCAAAAAATCACCACTGCTGGCACCACAGCTGGTGACAGCTCTTTTGTTCCTGAGGAGCTGCAGTCAGAAGATGACATAGGAGAGAAGGCAAGAGGGTCAAATAACAAATGATGAGCCAAAGGAAAAGTTTCTGGCAGAGGCAGAGCTGTGAGTGCCACTGAAATGGGGAGCACCCGACAGTCAGGAGGGAGATAAAGCCAGTGGACAGTTTCACTGCTGGGTGATGAGCTGAGTTTTCCTCTTTACTTCCCCCAATTAAAAATTTGTGGCTGGCTTTTAATGCTGAGTGGAACTGCCTGGGATTTTATTTGCTTCCCATCAGTCAGCATCAGCCTTGCTTCTTTATACTTCTCAACGGGAAAAAAAAAGCCTGCTTGGTTTCCAATTGCAGCTTTTTATTATCACAGGCCAAGAGGGGAAATGAAAAAATCATCTTAATTAAAAAACACTAAAGTCTCATGAAATACATGGTTCTTGTTTTTGAACTGCTTTGTCAGGAACTGTCCACAGCCATTATTTTTAATTAGCTTATCTTTTAAATTAAAAATGGGTTATTTGCATTTTTTTAATGGGGAGTTGCTTGATCATTCAGTTCCCCTGTATTTTCATGTTCTAAGACAGCAAGTTATGTAAAAAAAGAATCCAGGCAATTTGATTAAAAATACATGGTATCTTTTTATTCTTCTTTTTTACTTCTTTATAAAAATTATGCAAACTTATACAGCTATAATTCTCCAGAAGAGTCTCTAAGCATTTTACAGACACTGAGAGAAGACAGGAAAAAAAAATTAGGTCCTTTAAGTAATGTGGTCATTTAAAAAATAGCTTCTCTTCCAAATCATAATTAGAGGTCAAAAGGCTAGAACAGAAGAAAAAAAAATCTAAAAGCTTGAAATTGAAAAATTTTGAAAGACCCTTATTTTCACTCCAAGCTATATAAAGTAATACCCCTTCTCAGTAACAAAATCAATATTTCTTACAGAAAATTAATATTCAAGTCAAAATTAAAATTAATATTTTCTAAAACTGCAATTAAAAAAGGGGTTGATTTCACTAAATTGTACTTTGTAATAGAGAAATCTTCCTTTTTATTTCAAGAAGTTCCCTTAAATGGTTTTGTATTCAGAGGTGCCGAACCCCAGAAAGCCCCACTGGGTTCAGCTTGGACTCTGTAAAATCGAGTCAGCACCATGACTGTCCAAACCCCCTGTGAATGCACTGGGATAAAGTCACTCTCACCAACAATGAAAAACATCCACGTTTACCCTGAAAAGAGTCAGTTAACAGTGCATAACAGCTCTCCCAAGCCTTTGAAACGTGGTGGGAGCAGAACCGTGTGCAGTGGAAACATCCAGACCTAGGGGGGTTTTCTGAGCTGGACTTTCCCCAGGACAGAAGTGTTTGTGTCCTTTTGCTTAAGAAATTTACCTTGAGACTCTTAACAACCACCAGGGATTATTACTCACTGTTTGTCTTGAGGTGATGGGTACTTCCAGCTGTACCTTGCTTCTGGGAATGGGTGGCTTATCAAATTCTTCTTT
The DNA here is from genome assembly GCF_000691975.1 of Corvus brachyrhynchos. Lineage (NCBI taxonomy): Eukaryota > Metazoa > Chordata > Aves > Passeriformes > Corvidae > Corvus > Corvus brachyrhynchos. The sequence continues at coordinate 3,592,514 of NW_008239324.1, read as the reverse complement.
CTTTTATGAATTTTACATGATTATTTACACTAAGTAAGAAAATGTTACTCTTCCAAGTTACTACAGTATGTACTGAGGTCTGACTTTAACACCAAAGTAAAGTCATAATGTGAAGGTAGATCATAGCATTTATTTACATTGTCTTGGCTTTTCTTTCCTTTTTATAATGATCATGCCAACAGCTCTTTGTGGATTTGCAGCCTTTCTGCCACATTTTCTTATAATTGTGTTATTGAAATTTAGTTCATAATTTGTTGTATCTACGTGCTCTGTTTACAGTGAACTCAGTTTGGGTTAAATTAAAACCCTCACATCTTTCTCAACTATGATCCTTCAGTTAGAAATCTACAAGGGACAGAAAACACTTCTTGGATTCTGCTTATGTTAGTGTAGTTAAAATGAGTTAGGAATATAATTTGAATTACAGAGTGAAAAGAAGACAGTGGTGAACAAGTACAGAAATATGCAAGAAATGTTGTCAAATGTTGTATTGCATTCCAGTAATCCCAGGCTGTGTCTGCTCACCTTCATGATAGCAGTGCCAGGGCTCACCTCAAAGGGACACTTAGATCAAATTCAGGCTCCTAATTACATTGTTTGGGTGAGAATGACTCAGGGGGAAAAGGAAAAAAAGTGAATATACATAACACAAGTATTTTATAGTTGTTTTAAGTGATAAAACAAATGCTCAAACAAGCTTTAGCTCTATAATAGCCTTGAGCCAACCTTCCTGTCTCTTCCTTTTTGCTGACAAGTTGCATCATGAGGTAACGTGTCATGAACTCACCATTCATTATTGTTTTTGGAGAGACAGAGACCGGGGTTGTGGTTGTGGTAGGAGGAGAAGTACATTATTGAAATCACTTACAGTAAAACCCCAGTTTTGAATATCATTTCACTTCCTAAACAGGAAGTGTCCTACGAAAAACAACAGAAGAAAACGCAAGTGGAAGACAATCTCCGCCCATCAACTTTTGAATAAGGGCCATTGCAGAGAACTAAAAGTTGTTTCTACATGAGATTGCTGTTCAGCCTGAATTGTGAAGACCTATTTAAACTTCTTTTCAGCAGCTTTATAAGGGTGTCTCCTACTTAGCTATCAATGGAATATCAGCTGCATTCAGCAGCTCTTCGCTTGTTCCTGCCTTGGCAATAAAAACCCTCCAGTCCTGAGCACATCTCATGACTTTGAACTCAATTTTCTAGCATGAAGCTAATCAGTTCCTGCCTTTTCACCCTTCATATATGAGCCTTTTTGGCCATCTAACTATTTCTATTCAGGATTCTGATAGTCATTTTGGTAATTATATTATTGATGATTTTTCAAATATAGGGTCAGCCTGTAATCTGGCCAGCAACTTTCCACATTGCAGTGATCCAGATTCAATCCTAACTGGCTGCTGGTGTATTGTAATTTGTAACTCAGAATGGATTAAGCCTACAGGGTTAGGCAAACATCCCAAAGATTCAAATCTCATCTTGATGACTAAGAATAACCAGCTTCTGGCTCTTAGAAGGTTTTACATATCAACAAAGCTGTGCATTTGCATTAACGGCTATCACACCACAGGGGCCTGCTCGTGTTTATCTTGGGAACAACCAGAAGCTGAACATTTAGTTTAAATTTGTTTAAATGTGACTCCTGTTGAAATCAGTGGCAAGCTGTGTGCACATATGCGAGCTAGAACGGTGCCTAAGGACTGCATTTCCACCAGTTTTTCATATCAAAAGCTGTGTCTTAGAGAAATATCATGTGATAGATCAGAAAATTGCACATATTAGTGTCAAAAATTCAGTTGGAACATACATTTTCTGGGTCTCTGCTATCTAGTATGAGTGACAGGCACAGTTACCATTTTGCTGTCAACTTGTGGCTGTGTCTAGAGGCTGCTTTTCAATATAAATCGGTGGCCTAAAAAGTGTGCTCATGAGGAGAACAGTCCTTTTTGCCCTTTATGCAACCAACAACTCAAATCTGAGAAAATGGTTGAGTGGGAATGTCTCAGATTTTGAAATGTTCGAAATGGTTTAGACTTTAATATCTGAGTTTTGAATTTAGATTTTGCTGCATTCTTGTATTGGGAGATTCTCTTTTGGCTTCACCTTAATTTTTACATTTGCATTCCATGGGTGAGCAAGTTGCCAGTTACATTTGAGAAACAAATTTCTCTTAACAAGCTGAAAAGCAAAGTTGTTAAGAGATAGAATTACCTAAATTGTAGGGCTTCCAAAAGAAGTTTCTTTTTTAACAGTTTTCAAGAGTGCAATAGCATATTGGACCAGCTGCACCAAACCAGGTCATCCATTTACCTTCTCCTGTATTTGGGGTTCAATTTTTTCTGCCCAAGAACTTATTCTGTAAAATCACACTACTCCTTTTCATTCCAACCAATCACTACCATGAGTCTTTTGGGGGAGACAGGGGGGGAATGGCTTTAAACTAAAGGAGAGTAAATTTATGTTAGATATTAGAAAGAAATTCTTCCTTGGTGAGTGGTGGAGGGTGGTGAGGCCCTGGCACAAGTTGTCCAGAGAAGCTGTGGCTGCCCCATCCCTGGAAGTGTCCCAGGCCGGGTTGGACGAGGCTTGGAGCAGCCTGGGATAGTGGAAGGTGTCCCTGCCATGGGAGGGAATGGAATGAGATGATCTTTACGGTCCCTTGCAACCCAAACCATTCTGTGATTCCTGCAAACACATCACTCACTGTAATATGTGATGCACAGTGTTTATCCTGTGTTTATTGTGCTCAGTTTCTCTTTGATGCAAAGGAATTTCCACATCTTACCTCTGTTTACAGAAATGACGATGAATCCTGTAAGCAAAAACATACGCGTGAATGTGTATATTTTTCCACTATGTTAGTAGCTGGAGGAAGTGGGAAGGTGTTTTGACTTTGCTCTAAATACCTGGTTTAGTTTTTCAATAAAAACATTATACATGTGACTACCTTTTCAGCTAAAGCAGAAACAGTCTTTTCTTTGTTTGTTTGTGATTCTTGTGATTTCTTCCCTTCAGCCTTTCAAAATATTGAGAGTTCATTGTTCTAAAGATAAATAAGAAAAATTGAGGCATGAAAATGTGTTTAGCTTAGCCATTCTGGTACTGAAACTTCTCTGAGTGAGGAGCAATGACTTTATTTTGAAGAGTACTGTTATTATAGGTACAAAAGCCTGTTTTGGCCAACTTCCTTTTGAGTTTCCCCCAGATCTGTTTGAAAATCCTGCTCTGCACACAAGACCAAGACTGAGAGTTTGACCTGTCTTCTTTAACTTTCATGTATTTCTTACCTAACCCCTTACACCTTTAACTCAGGCATCAATATTTTTTGTTTTGCCCTCAGCAAGTGGAGGAATCAGCTCCCCCTGTGGAGCTGGCAGCTTTGGTCCAGTGTGTCTGCAGTCCCCTTTTGTCTGTTTGGGCTGTGCCTCCGCTTGCCTTTGTTGTTTGTTTTTTTTTTAACCATGAAATATTGAGATAAAATGACTGAATCAAGGCAGGAGTCTTTAAGGGCAAAGCCCAATAAAATGTCTACATTATGGGAAAGCACTTGAAGGACCTGACAACTTATTAATCATAAAGGGGAAGACTCAGAGTGCAGCTTCTCCTCATTTACGGAGGTTTGCTCTCTAATAGCATTTAGAAGTTTGTTTTACCCTGTCTCGGTGAGAAGAAAAGGCAGCTTTAACAATTCTGTCTCCCTCAGCAGTGCATTTGAATTTTTGTTGCCTCCCTTCAGCGTGCTGGTCAGAGGTCAGGGAGAGCAGGATTAGTTGACCTGTGTTGACAGAGCGGGTGATGGATGAGCAGAGTACAATGCACAGCCTGTTTGCACCACAGTGGCAGCACTGCACATGCAGACTTTACACCTGCGCTGAGCCGAGGGAGAGCATCTCCTGCCGTCCTGCCTTGCTAAACCACCACTGGCTCACTAAAGACTTGCACATTGCAATCCCTCCTGTGGCCGTGTGCTTGTTCCAGGGAGTAAGAGACTGGCCATTTGCTTTTTATTAACAGGATTTGGGAAACACCGAGGCTTAATGTAGTAAGGTCAAATGGTTGAAATTCTGAGTAATTGCAGAGGATCACACTAAACAATGCTAAAGCTGTATTAAGGAGCAGATCTTGTGTGAAGGATTGGACTTTACACCCACCAAAATTCATACCCTTGGTTATTCCTCTTCTGCTTATAATGACTTCCTTAATACTGGTGACACTTTATTCAGGGGTAGCAGAGGGAGCCCTGCAGATCCACTTCTGTGACTGATGAAGTGAATACACCATCCTGCACACAGTTTCTTTTCAACTGCAAAACTAACCCCAAAAAGTCAGTTTGATGCTTAAAAGGGATCTAGAGGCAGAGTCAGGCTTTGTGAAAACCCGTGATTTGGAGAGCCTACGTGACCACTAATCCATCTCCAGTTCAGCCCTCTTTTCAACTGGGTAGGCTGAGCTGTCAGTCAGGACAGGCTTTTGGAAGGGAACCAACACACACTTCGTTTCTCTTTCTCTTCCTCATTAGCAGTGAAAATCATCCATCATAACCAGGAGCGTGGAACCAGCGGTGGTGGCAGATCTCCTGGGAGGATCTGCATCCTCTGAATGGTGCAGCGAGGTTACACACTGAGGCAAGGGGCGGGCTGAGCTTGAGCCAGTAGAGACATCCAGTGTAGAAATGTGGGTTTATGCAGGTCTGCTGGCCACAGACCACTGTGTTGGGGCTTCCCAGCAGTTGCAGCCTTGATTAGAGCCCGTTAGTGAGAGTAGAGTCATAACCCTGAAAGATTTGTCAGGCTGGGGTAAGGTCAGTCCAGGCAGAGCTCAGTGCATCAGGCTTGCTTGGTTGATCCCAGTGGTTACAAGGCAGAGATTTGACACCGATGGCACAAAAATTAATTTTGGAATCAATATTCCAATTAAAATGAAACGACCTCAGAAATTAAGGCAGCTAAATTCACATGACTGTGAGCTATGAGATTTTCTGAGGTTCCCCAAATATGGTTTGTTTCTTTACTTTAAATAGCATTGCTCATACCATGTATCCAACAGTTTTCCTGAGACAGCCATTCCTGGTGCATTCAAGTGCACCCTTTGGGGGAGGGGGAAGTAGCAGTGAGACCTACATGGATAGACTGACCCTGGCATTCACTTTATGGACACACAAAAACAGCAGTGTGTAAAAAATATCCTGCAATGTGTCTTCATGTACAGTAGGGCCAGGATGTCAAGACTGCTCTTGCGATAGAATGAGAATCAGTTCAGCCAACACATGGATTTCTCCTAGAACTTCAGGAATGTCCAGAGACAGCAGCAGACGGCCATGCAAAGCTGCCAGTCTGCTGTGGACACCAGCAACTAACGCAGGACCATATTTAGGGCTGCTTTCTGCTTATCATAGTTGTGTCTGTTGTATTGACTTTCGCTAAAAATGTCCTGTATTCAACAGCCAGAATGTCAGGTCATGTTCATCATGAATCTGACATCTCTGAGCTGCTAAATCATCATTAAAAATGAAACTCAAGATTTTTAATCCAACTGCTGACAATACTTTCCTTTGCCACCTCTTGGTAACTGAGATATCACCAAGCTTTTTTGAGTGTGAAAAATAACAGCTGCTTTGTCACTGACAGTTAAATACTAATGGGGATGCAGGAATACATGGATTACTTTTCAAAAATCTCCTTTCTGCTTCCATATACATGTTATTTTGTGCGAGAACATGGAATTAAATTAGAAGATGATGTTGTTTGGAAACAGGAAAAGTGTTGTTGTGGGGTCTGTGGGAAGGGAACACTGGTCTGGCTAGTAACTGGGGAAGAGCATTTCCAAACTCCAACACAATTTACACAGCTATTTTTCCAAGTCAAGGGTCTATAATCAAAACTTCCTTGAGGGTGTTACTCACACTGTATAATTTAGACAACAACGCTACGTATCTAATTTAGATGCAATTCAGAAGACCAAAGCGAGTTTAAAGTCAGGTTAATCCACCTTGGTGTGGGTTTGGTTGCTTTTTCTGGGTGTTGTCCTGAATCAGTTCCACCAGCCAAAGCTCTACAAGAGATGATTATTTTCTTTTATGTGTCTCAGTAACACAGCTACTGCCCTGAGAGAGTCTGCACGTGATGGGACTGGGTGGCTCACCTGGAGTCAAGAGAAGAGATGTGCAAAGCTGTCCTACAGCCATGAAGCCTTTGTAGCAATTGATGTGTTGCTGACAGTGGAGAATTAATGTGGCTTTAACATTTTGAAGAAGAAAATTATTTCCCACTTATACTTTTGATCTTGTCCTGGGAACCTGATATGACTTTGACCCCCAAATTCTTGCCCCTGGTGATGAAAGACTCTTATCACTAAGGGTATACACATTTTGGATATGTAATGATTGTAAGAAAGGTGATTGCCATCCAGCTCATATGTAGACCTTTCCATACCCCATTTGAATATTTTAAAGGCTCCATTTTCTACTTGGCAATAAGTAATATGTAATCCTAGGCTGCAGAGCCTTGGTTGTATGTACAGGTGGGGGCCTACACAGCTGCACATTCTTGGATGAAATCATAGCTTCACACAAGCAAATTCGTATTGCCTTTACTGAAACCCAGATTTCACCTTTTCTAGGAGGTAATTAAAACCAAAGGCTACTTACTGAAACACAAGCTTGACCTTACACGGTTTCCCAGTGCGAATGATAAGAAACAATGACCACAGTTCCACTTCAGTGCACATTATTAGAGCTCACAGGGGTAGCCTTGGAGGTGTGTTTAAGTTAAAACTGGATATGGATGCCAACTTAACTGGATGCAAAAGTGGACACTGCATAAGTAGAAGTGGACAAAAGTACTCATGTTTAAAAGATCACAGTGCTTATTCTAATAATGACTATTTTCACTCCTGAAGATTTAGTACTGTTATATCCTCAAAGGATCTAACTTTTTTACCAGAAATGAAAAGAAAAAGTTAATAAATAAATCAATCTACTTAAACTTGCTAATTTTTTTCATAGACCCAATTTCTTATTAATTGGAGTTCTGCCAGACTTTTTGTTAAGTCTTATCTATTTCTTGCAACAGGTTGTTTGTTGGTTTTTCTTATAGGTTACCTCTCTTTTAATAAAATCTGTAGTGGATCTCATCTGAAGGAATATGATTTATGATTTAGGAAGACACTAGGAGACATAAGTTCCTGGAAAAATTGGATGGGTTTTCCTGCTTTTCACAGTTGTTAGTGGATAATGGCTATTTAAATTCTGCCTTGCCTTCAGTTGCCAGCATAAATAATCTCTGTTTCCAAGAAGTAAATTTCACATAACACTTTAGTAAGCCCAGTGTACAAGTTGCATTTTTTAGAGGCAGAGCTCCTGCTATCTATATATCATTGTTTTTAGAGAAAACAGTATTCCCTCTGACATTTGTAAGATATCACCATGTCATGTCATCAGCTCATCAACTTCATAGATTATCTTCCCTGGCGAAAATAATGTATCCATCCAAATGCCAGTGACCACTCCCATAAGAAAAATAAATAAAAATAAATGCCAGAACTGACCATTGCTGGGAAAGTCTGGAGTATAAGAACCAGTTTTCGAGGGACTTCCTAAGTCATAGTTGCTAAATCTGTGAATACACTAAATATCATGCATTTGTCACGGGGACATTTTAGCAGCTTTACATCCTACACAGAGTTCAAGAGAAAGATTAGTTCTGGAGGCCTCAGAGTGCATTTTTTACTTTTCAGTACTTGTCAAGAATTGCATCTTAGTGGTAGGACTTTTTTCGTAAAATTACTGGGTTTTGCTTTTGCTTGTAGTCTGAGAAAAGATGGTGGCATTTCTGTACCACAGCTTATCTCACCTTGGGGTAAATGGCTAATTTAGGTCAGATGAAGAATTCTTAGGAAGTGCCTTTTTCTTCACTGATGGTAAAGGAAGTCTAGGAATTAAGATGAGTTATAGACACCTATATAAGTCTCATCTGATAACAGGGAAGTTGATGCTTACTCCACATTACTGGTCCCTCAGGACCACGAGCATGGCTTTTGCTGCCCTGAGGGCTAGAAAATTGCTCCAAATATTGGGTGGAAGTGGGGTCCCTCAGGAGCCAGGTGGATTTTAGCCACTGAGTCCAATTAATGGAATTTATTCCAAAACATCAAGACACTTGATGTTCCTCTGCATCCTGTTGATGATTCTTTGCATCTGTGGTGGTGGTATGGTTTGGAAATCCAGCAATAATTTTCCCTTCCAATTACCACAGTAAATAGCTGTTATAATTATCACCTATAATTTGTTTGGCCTGTTTTTTTGCCTTCAAGATGAAATTGTTGCTGTGGTTGCTATATTTAATGCATTTGCTGATAATAGTTTGTTTCTCCCACATGTTGGTCCCATCTGTATTGGAATTTTGTTTTACCAGAGTGAGTGAGCAGAACCCTGACTTCCTGATGTCAGATCCCATTTCCAGTGCATTGTTTCACTTCAGCCAACATGGATTTTATATCCACATTGTATGAACAGTCTATCAAGTATTTTATCCCTTTACTGAGTGATCAGGACTTAAGGAAAAAGTCAACCCTGTTCTGAATTATTTTCAAACGTACTTTCTGAAATGATGTACTGTGGGATTCAGAGAGGAATCAGTTTTCAGTAATGATATTCATTTTAATTCCTTTATTTTTTACATTATAAACACACATCTGTTCAAAAAGGAAACACATTAAACATCCCTCCTAACATTAGACATATCGATTGAAAATTTGTTCTGAGTTGGCTTAAGTGTCAGTAATCTTGACAAGTTTTCCAAGAACTGATAAAATGAGTTCTTGTACTGCTGGAATGAATTTTGTGTGGATAGATGTTTATGCTTTTAACATTAAGATAGCTGCAAGCCATGCCTGGATAGACAAAGGTTATTTCTTGCAGGGATTTTGATTTTATTTGGCTATTGGAACTACCTCAGTATTAACCTTCTGACCTGTGCTGGCTACCTGAAGACACAGTGTCCATAATTGTTATACAGAAAAGAAATTTTAGGAATTAATCACAATAAAATTGTGAATTGTTTATATTTCTTTGATGCCATGTACCAAATTGGGGCATGCCACACATCAGCAGCAACCTCCAACTCTGACAATATGCTGGGTGAGACCAGAGAGCTGTCACTTCCCTCAGGGTCCCCTCCTGCTCCTCAGAAGCTAAGTCTAAGCACTGATCACACAGAAAGATAATTACATACCAAATTGTGATGCTTCAGATAAATGGGGTCATTTTGTCTAAAGTTGTGTGTGAGGATGAATGAACAGAAAGTGGGGGGATTTGTATAACATAAATATAGCCCCTGTTCACAGCTGACTACAGCCACAGCATCCTGATTGTTCAGCTGACTGTGCTGGAACAGAGAGATTCACCATTGAACTCCAACTCCCGAGGTAGTTTCCAGATAAAGCTACAGTAAACATGTACAAATACATAGGTATATTGAGGTTATGGCTTTTTTGTGCACACCAACCCCCCTACTCCAATCCCATCCTCATCATGCTGAATGTATTTGAGTTTGCAGCATTTGGGGGTGTTATTTTTGTGTTTGGTAATAAAGGGAGTTTGTTTCAGAGTGTGCTGTGATAGTACTCAGCTGCCAAATTAAAGCAGGAATTCATAAAAGGGTGCAAAATAAGGCTAAAAGAACAAAAAGAGAATGAATGCTTCTTAGCTTGGTATTTCTTTAATTTCACGTAAATTTTACTAAGTAAATATGCCTTAAAAGTGAATAAAATTTTATTTCACTTTAACAAGAGAGTATAAAAGTTAAAAAGGTCACTGTAGTAATAGACTAATCTCAATTACCAGGGCAGCCGGTGAAACCCACAACTCCCACCTAATCTCATTCGGTGCACACGCAGCGCACCGTTTGATTTCCAACACGGCTAAATGAAATTATAAAGCAGTGTTAAATTTATTAATCATTTAATTAGCTAAATGTTCCTGCAACTACTCGTGAGATGAATGGCATGTCATTTTCTAATGCAATTTGCCTCTCAGCCAGGCAGGGTCAGGAGGGAAGCTACTGGCATCTTAAATGATCTTTTTTATATTGCACCTTCTATTAAGGGACAGTGTGATATCGCTGATTATATTTGAGTCTTGTACACAAGGCCAGGGAGTGTTCTTGTTATAATAACAGGTTATATTTAAACCAAAATAAAAGTGGTAAGATCCGAGGAACGAACAATTAACCCATCTGTGACTGTGTTTCTCACTGTGGCTTTGCAAGGCAAATCTTTTTCATATTTAACAAGCCAGTGAACAGTGTGGGAAACTACACCAGCAGGTATTAAAGCAATGCTCAATCTAGTTTTATTTCTTTAAATTTACTCAGTTGTGAAGGAATTTGTGGACTGAAAATTCTCCCAATGCCAGGTTAGTGTAAGCCGTCTCATTGACTCAGAATTTATTTGCACTTTCCCTATTATTGTAGGGGAATCGAAGCCTTTCCTGGTCTGTGCATTCAACAATTGCTCATTTTTGTGAGTTGCTCAGCTGGGATTTTTGGCATGTTTATGTGTGCATGTCACACCAGGTTGATAGGATTATATTTTTTTTCCTGATGTTTTGTTCTATAATTATTTTTCCACTGCAAAAATTAGTGACAAGTAGGATTCAGGAAATCTGTTTGGATTGACACCAGGAGGTGAACCATGCTGCTAGGTGGGAAGTATTCCTCAGAAACATGCAAGTGGATTGTGCTGGTGTGAAGCTGAAGCTGCCCAGTTAAAACACATAGAGAGCAATGATGTTTTAAGGTACTTATTTCCCCAGGTTTATAATAGGATATAAATACATTTTCTTTATGCATTAGGGGTTTAATTTCAGATCCTGGAGCATGTCCTCTGCATAGTAAGCATCTGTGGTGAGCTCCAAGCCAACGAGAAGATGCATTCAGCTTTGTACATGCTGAGATCAAAATGCCAGCAGTGTGTCAAAATATTTGCCTCTACCACAGTTACATGACACAGCCAAAAATAAAGCAAGAGGACCTAAAGCAGGAAGCAGCGGGAGATAATCTTAGCATAAGTGGTAAAAAAAGGCTGTCAGTTATTATTTATAGTACAGAAACATGTGTAGACCTCTTGGAAGCCAGGCCCTGTTGGCTTTGTACTGCATGTGCAGCTGATAAATAACTGTCCAAACCCAGATCCACACAGCTTAATCACAGCTTCTAAAATACAAATTGTCACCCTGGGCACCGTACACAAACCCAGTGCAGTGGCTACCACCACAGGGTCGTTCTACTCAATTTCCAGCTCAGCCTCTGAAAGCACTGGCTGACCCCACTGATAAAAGCACTGACAAGAGCAACCACAGTTACTCAAAGGTTGTCTCTTAGGTGCCTAATTCTGGATGGGGTAACCCTGATGTATGCTGTTGGAAATTTAGGTGTGTGTAAGACAAACAGGTGAATCAGGAGGAAATGTTTAATTTTTGGTGGGAAGTGCTGATCTCACACTGAAAACAGAAAATGAGTGAGATATTTACTGTCTTATTAATAGAGACAGAGATTTTTTTAATATGAAGTCCTGTAGTACAACCCAGCATGTTTGTGAAAACTGTGAAGCTTGAGTGGACTCTTGGCCTTTTTCAGAGCCCTATGTACTTTTTTTCTGCTGCCTTTGGGGACAGTGATTCATTTGTCCATTATTTGGGAGATACAAAGTGTACCCCCTTGCAGGGAAGGAGCAAAACACCAAATGTTGAGGCACAACTTGGGCAGGAGAACGTGCTGGAGAGCTGCTCTGCGCAGCATTTCCCCTGGTACCCTGCACCTGCTCTTCATTAGTGCTAATGAATCCAGAAAGTAAAACACTTTGTACTAGAGAGTCATATTGTTCTCTCTTGGCTATGACTTCACTGTGGATCAAATTAAGTGAAAAAAAACATTTTTACTAAAGCTTTAATTTCTTTTCCTGGGACACTTTGTGTCTTGGGATAGGTCACTTAGCACCTATGGGATGTAGGGTGGTATCCCATTAACTTCTCATTAGCAAGTCTTCTTTTGATTTAAGCTGGGAGATGTGGGGCTTCCCTGAGAGATTTAATTCCCAGACCACATGCAATTTATGTGTTTTTCACTCCCCCATTTGTAGAAGATGTATAATCATACTGGGGAGAATCTTGTGTAGCCAAATCTCCAGTGCTTGTGTGGCACCATGGGAAGCCAGGGAAGGAATAGAGCTTGTAAGTCAAAGTTGTTATTAACATTACCTAGAAATTAGAAGTGTTGTCACACAGAGACAAGATGATTTGGAATATGTGTAGGTTATTTTTTTGCTTGTTTTTCTTTTTCTGCTTATTTAGGTCAACCGCAGTCTTGCTTACAAATTTTTGGGCCGTCCGTGGCAAACTTGTATCTGTTTTCTCACAGCTGCACAATACAAAAGTCAAAAGTTTTTAAAGAGGGGATCTGCAGATGTGAAGATTTAATTGAGAGGTAGCCACATACTTTAAAATAGTCTTTGTTTTCATGAAGGCAAGTTTCCTTATGGCCAGCCTCAGCATGAGGGAAGGTGCTGTATGTGTGTGTGTGAGAGAGCTGTGAATACGCACAGCACCTGAGCATCTTAGAAAGCACCTCTGATCCATACTCTGCAGGTTGCAGTATGTGGACGTTGTCTATGACACACTATGTGTTTAAAAAGGGTTTTTTTTTCTAAATATTTGGTAAAAAGATCTGGTTAGATAATTTTCTGGCAGAAAAACATAAAGCAATACTCCTCTCCTTGTCTGAGTTCAGTGCAGATAAATACAGACTGCTGGGGCATCACCCACTGGGTTTCCATTCACATTTTTTAACATGTTAAATATTTCTGGTTAACCAGTTAAAACGGTGAGATGAACATGATTGCTTTTAGATTGCAGCTATAACATCGAGTGAATTTTATAATAAGAAGCCATTTTTTTTTTTCCCCTGCCGAGCTGCCCTTGTGGCTGCCAGCCTGACTTTGAGGTCCTCATTATTGTGGGTTTAAATGAAGGATGTTCATCCAGGCAGGGCGGGGGAGGCCAATAGACATCGGTGCTGTTATCTGGTCCTTCTATCAGGCCAAGTGACAGGCTTCTCAGGGAAGAATGCAAAGCTCATGGTGGAGACCTCAGCCTGACACAGAAGGTGACTCCCCTGACTCTAACCTTGAAAGGAAAAAGTTCCCACTTTATTAAAATGAATTTCGAAAGGGCCGCTCTGACAGCTGCATAATTAAATATTGGAGTGTCAGCGATAATTTATTCTGCTCGCATTTGGTGGTCAGAGCCTGCTCACTGTAGGGTCAGCAAGCACAGTGACAGAGCCAAGGATACACTGGATTACGGGGCCCTTTAGCCGTGCGAGTGAAAGGAGAGGCTGTAATTTTTATTTAAATAGAGAAAACAAAGCAGCAAGGAGGTGAGTAGGCTGTGAAGTGCTCTCAGTAGCTGCCTGACAAAAATTGTTAGGGATAATGTTGGAACTTGTGCTGAAACTGCTTTGTCTGGCTCCAGGCACTGTGATTTTTTTCCAGCCTTGCCTCTTTTGGGATCCAGCTCGCCTGCTAGGACCAGTTCCATGCTAGGAATTAACCCAGCAACAGTCAATACAATGTGCATCCCCACTCATAAACAGTTTTCTGTAGAATGATGTAAATGGCCTTGAATATGTATGAAACAAGTCGGAGATAGAGAGTGTAGAGAGTTCAAATTGATCCTGTTAGCATTCCAAGTGAAACACCAGCCATGAATATTCTTTTCAGAGGGCAGTGGCTGCTGGAAACCAACATCTAACAAGCAGTTTTCCCTGAAGAAGTTTAAATAAAATGGCTATGTGCCCTCATGCCCAGTCAGAAAGCAGGAAAGGTCACCCTGGGAGCAGGGCTTGCGGCTGATGGGCATCTCCTTTGGAGGAGGTTGTTGGTCGTTGGGACAAGGCTGTCGCTTTTCACTCTTAGATTTCTGATAATTGAAGCTGACATGCCAAAAATATACCCTTTTTGCACACACCAGTCTTTCAGCAAAAGCATGTTGCTCACACAAACAAAATAATTTGCAACGGCATTTTGTTTTTCTCTTTCTTGCCTCAGCTATGAAACACCTATTTTCCACATTTTCTTTGGAGCCTGCTTGAGTAGATATATTACTAGAACTCAGGTTGGCTGGCTTTCATCTTAATATCATGTAGCTTTTACAAAAGAATTTACTGAATTCCTTTGGCACCTTCATAGTTACTGAATGAAAAGCTAATCCTACTATGAAGGACAAATTCTGGTTTTGTGGCTCTAACACTGGATGTGAACATAGTGTCCTCAGCTTAGTTTTTAAAACACCTTTAAGCTATGAGCCAGAAGGTCTCTCTGTGACTCAGTTCCTCATCTGTAAAATGGGAATAACAGTGCATTTCATGGGATTGCTGTGAGAATAAATACTTTGGTGTTTATACTCAGTTTTTATCTTGCTGAGCATAAAAGAAAATCCCTACTTGTGTTTCTGCCTTCTTGCTTGAAGAAAGACCATGAAAGCATCTTTGTCTGCTTGATGTCAAGATTCAGACTCTTAAAATGACACTTGAGCATCTTTAATGTAATTCTTTGGACTCCAGACAGGCATGTTTCCATTGCTTAGATCTCCGTACCCACCTCTGCCTCCTCTGGTTACATTTGCTGTATGTTTGTAATGCAGAACATGGGAAAGATATGTTGGTTGTATGATATTTTTCTCCTATTACGAGGCATGTTTAAATATGTTCTGAGGTGGTTTTTGAAAATTTGATGGTCAGGTAGAGAGGGAGAAGGAGCATTTAATGTTCATATTTAGAAGCAACAAACAAATATCCATGCTGGCCTGCAAGGGCACATATATAGTCATGCCTGGTGTTAGATTTCTGTTTTCCTGGTTTTTTGCAAGCCTGGTTTGTCTGGAAATCTCTAACTCTGCCGTAGTGGCTGCAGTGCATGGTGCAATTGCACAGAGCTTGTTTTGTAAAACCAGATTTTTAAAATTTTCTCTTTTTTTTTTTAAGTAATTGCTGCTGTGCAGGGTTTTGCACCAATCCAGCTGGAGCCATTTACAGATGGGTATCAGAGTGCCCAGTTGACACACCTGGGGGGAAGTGGGGTGTAAGTGGTCCCAGCATGGAGAAGAGCTGTGGTGGGGATGAGAAATCAGCCTGCGAGGCCTGACAAACACGTTGGGCATATGTCATTGTCAGTCGAGTCAGGCTGGGGACAGGGCTGTGGTTTAAAAATGATAACCGAGCTTCATAAATCAGAATGCTCCCGCTGCAGTCAAACTTCCTTGGAAAGTCTTTGAATTTGGGTAGTGCATACTAATAAATGAGTGCTGGCTGCCTGCACCAGGCGAGGCCGCTCGCTCCGGCAGAGCTCCCTCAAGGATGGATAAGCAGCTCCCATCGGCAGCAGGGACACGGTGACGATGACTAAAACAAGCTGTCCTTCCAGAAAGGGAAAAGGCAGAGTGATTGTAAGTTGACCTAATATTTTTTGGCTTTCAAGATAAACTTTATGGGCCTGATTACGCAGAAAGTATTAGGCTGTGGCACGGAGCCTAAGCCAGGGGGTGAAGTCCTGGTGCGGCTGGAGTCAGTGGCAAAACTCCCATCAGTTCAGCGGGATGAGGATTTCATCCAAAGTTCACAGTGGGATAATTAGTGTCAGCTCAGTACTGGTAAAACACAAATAAATCTGTCCTGCTTGTAGCTTGCAAACTTTTACAAACAGCTAAGGGCTTAGCTGGAGCTGTTTTTGTTTTACTTTGCTATATAAACCCTCAACAGCAGAACTTTAAAATGAAAGCCTGTTATTACTTTCATACCATACTCATTGCTCTGAGAGTGGGAAATTTCCTCTGGATCCACTGACCTTCAAAACAACAGGAGGAATGATATTAAAAATGTGGTGTTGAAGATGGTAACTGTGAATTAACATCCCAAACTCCATTTCAGCGTTGCTGTTTTGAGCTTTGTGTCGCAGGCAGGCGGCTGTTCATCTCACACAATATCCCAGGGATTTCACTGGGACTCTGTGTGTCAACAGTAATCTATCTTCATGCTACATGATTCAGGATCAGGTCATTAGTTTATACTTCGAATTAAATATTCAGTTTGATTTTAGCTCTGTGAAATGAGAGCCGAATATATAACACCTGATTTCAGAGAGCCTTGTAGTTTTGCAAGTCTCTAAAATCCATGGACACACAGAAACTGCTTTTACTCTTCTGCCCCTGAAATGATTATAGTTGGAATGTTATTGAGATTACAGTTTTCTTTAGATGTCTTGGATTATTTTCTAATTCCATTTCTAACCCCATTTCTCTGTGGTACTTAAATAAATGAGAAGAAATGTAAGATTTTTAATTTCTAAGAGAAAATGCAAAATTATTTCCTAAGCGCCTCCTTTCATCCTCTCAGATTTCCTCAGAAAAAGAATATGATGACATCCTGATAGCTATGAAACCAAAAGAGAGCTGATTTGTACTTTGTGGGGAAATATGGCCTGAAATTACATGTCTAATGTGTGGCAATTTTTAGCTGAATATATATGCCTGGTTTCCTAGTAAAGCAGACTTTGCGTTGGACACACACAGACTGAACTGAGTAATTTTAATTTAATTGAATCTTTTATGTAGGCATTTTCCTTCTAGGGAACCTTGGCTAGTTATTCGTTTGTGAAACTTGCAATAAAATAGCAAGACAGCTCGTCAGTGATGGAGGGAAAGGGGTAATATTTAAATTATACTGACTTTGAAGACTTTGCTTTTGATCCATTCCTTGATTTAAAAAATATATATATATTTTGGTGCTTAATATTTAAAGATTCCTTTCTGTGACTACTTTTCTCAAAACACCTATTCTATAGATGCCTGTTAGATTATTATGTCTCATCCAGGTTACTGTGGGGACAAGAATGAAAACTGTAGCATTTAAGATTGTATTTCCTCACCTTCTTTGTCTAATTTGTTTAATTGCTTTGGATGCCTTTTTTCCCTGTAAAGGGAGGCCGCATAAAACATCTTTAAATAATCACAGTTAATCTAGTGCAAGAAAGGCAATCCCAGCACTTGTGCATTCAGGCCTTTAGCTGAATCAGTTCCTGAACAAATAAAGTCCCATTCTGTGAGACAAACCGTTGAGACTTTTTAAAGCCTTTCTGGAATTGTCACAGGGTGGAAATATGATGAGTTAAAAAGCAACACCAGAACTATGTGGTTGGGTAAGTAGGTAAATCATGATAGGTTTTGTGTGGAGTTTAATTCAAAGGGATGCAGATTCTCTGGTCTGAAACGGAAAAGTTTCCATTCTTAAAGTTTTTGTGAATTGCTTTTAATTTTCCTAATTTTAGAAGAAACCTTTAACAGAAAGTGTCTGCCAGCAGAAAATTACCATACTGAGCTGAGGGAAGCACACAGTTCATCATCCCTCGCCTGACCCTGCTCTGTTTACTCTGCTGGGGTAGGAGCAGTGGCTGGCCAAGCTCTGCTAGGCAGAGTGTATTACCCTGTCAGGGAGAGGCCAGGCTGCTGGATTCACCCTGAACAAATTACATACCTCACTACATCTCCGAGCAAGGTAGCAGGGTTATAACTCAGTCTAAGCACCATTCACTCTTCTATTACCTTCATAACCAAGGTCATACTAATCAACTCAATTACCAGTCCTCTTGGACATTTTCATAATGTTTTCTGCTAGTTGCTCTCCTGTGAAAATCTCCCGGTCTAAGCAAATTAATGCCATTTTTATAACTATCTGCATTTCAGGTACAGTGATCATCTTTCAAAAGGCTGCTTCATGGCAAAAAATACCAGCCAAACGTTAGAACAACAAGGATGGTCAGCTGTATTCTTATCATGACCTCCTTTATTGCTCAAATATACTTTAAAACAAAGACATATGTGTCAGAAATGAAGGATGTATGCTACTGTAACTTTTAAGAATCTTCAGGTCATACAGGAAGGCTGATCAGAGAGCCTGGTTTTATGTGTTGTTTAATTTTTGGAAAATCCTTTAAATGTCACATTTGGTGTTTCAAATGCCAAGGTAGCCTGAGATTATCTTTCTTTAAAAGTTTTCTCAACATAAGCCTTTCTTCCTAATTTTTATGTTTCTCTGAATGCTAGTCTCAAAACTTCTCCTCATACAGGATTTTAGTATAAATACAAATGCCTACATATTTAATTTGGAAATTTCTAATATTTTCACAGCCACATCTTTTAAAATCTGCACAAAGTATTATGGCACTGGGAAAACAATCAGAGGGCACTAATTTCTTGTTAATTTGTATTTCTTTAGGGCTAAATTGTTCCCTAAGGCAGATTTTCCCACTGGAGAAATTAATTTGGTCCCTCTTTGGGACTTTAGTGTTCAGTGGAATAAACAAGACACTTTTTATTTCTCCTAATTCTCTGTGGGAGCTAGTGAGACACAGCTCTGAAGGCTTACCCTTGTGATTCCTTTGGGTACAGATACTTAATTTCCCATAGACTCAAGTCTCCTGTAACCCCTTACAAGAATGCTTTCAGTAGAGTCTAGTTCCTACTAACTTATTTTAAAATAGACTCGGTAAATTAAAAGGTGGTGTATGTTATTTGTAGCCATGCCCTGTCCTGCTTGCACCACCTCAGAAGCACCTGTGATCGCTGAGCTTCCTTGATGCATCCTGGGGTAAGAAAGAGGGTAAATATGGCCCAGCTGATGGCCCTGACCATGCACTGGGAAAGGGTCTTGTCCACCCTTGTCAGGCTGAACCCATTTCTGTGTAAAGTGGTTTGGCTGTTTCCTACACCCTGAAAGTTCAAGGCAGCAAACTAACTTTGCTCTGCTCCATCGTCTCAAAAATTTGTCACCTCTATAAAACAAGACCTGCCTTAAAAATGAAAGTGTTTGAAATCAGCATTTCTGAGCCCCTACTGAATGCAGCCCTTCAGCAGAAGCATGAAAAAATGCATCATTTTTGCAATAAGGACAGGCTGAGAGACTGCCAGGCAGTTTGTGTAACGTGGCTACCCTGGCCCAACAGCCAGGAGCGTTTTAGCTACTTAAAGTTTTAAAATATATATATATATATATATGATGTCCCATACAGTGAACTGTGAAGCCCAGTGGTTCCTGGAATATTAAATTGATATTGTAGCAGCTTGAAAACTGACCTGCAGTAAAGATGTTGTTGTTCTGCATTTGTGCTGTTGCTGTCAGCATTTAGCAAGGTGACTGTCTCCAGGAAAATGGAAAACTTCTTTCCTGGAAAGCAGTGTGAAACTAGAAGTGTTGTCAAGAAGTGTTTAAAAGATGAACTCCTAGATGACTGAATTAATCAAGGCCCCTCTGTACATAGGTAACTTTTAAGCACCTGGTTCTGGATGCACAAGGGTTTGCTGGATGCTTCGTGGAAGGGGCTGGGCCTGGGCCCAGGGTTTACTGGGTGCTTTACTGAAAGTTCTGTACAAAGAAATAACATTAAACCAAAACTTGTTCTGAGCTAGGTCTTGAGGTGTGATAATCATATGGACAAAAATAAGGATGTTTCAAACCCCTGATTTACTCTTTCACATATTGGTAATGTATTTGGCCTTCCTAAATGGACTCTGTTTTTCTGCCTTACTTTTTTGTCTCTATTCAGCAGCGTCCATGCTTTAATTCAAATGTGAACTTTCATTACTATCTGTGCCCCAGAGGAGGTGTTCACTGTTGTTAATAATGCAGAAGATTTTAATTTATGCTGCATCCAATGTAAAAATCACAGTGCCCCTGCTGCTAAGAGCACATTTCCATCCCCTTATACAAACTGGTTGTTCTGTGTTTAATACTTCTAATACTCTGCCAGCTTTTTTTAGTATTTTGATAAAGTTGACCAGAAATCATTTTACCTTTATAGCCATTATACTGAAGTATAATTCTCTTTTATTGATCAGTCCTCAACATATGACTATAATCATTTTGAGTGCAATAAGCAATGTTATGAAGGATTTTGCTTCTTCATCCTGTTTGTTTGAAGTCTCAACTGTAGGGCCAATTTTCACATTCCTTAAAGAAAGAATTGCTAAAATAAATTCAATCACAGAAGCTTTTAAAATTTGAAATCCCAGGAAGCTAATTAGCATTTCCTTTTAAGACTGCTTCCTGCTTTTTTATGTACATATAGATTTGGACCTCAGACTTGGCACTTTTCCAACATCAAGATCAGGTGATTTTTTAAGATTTTTTTTTTTTTTTGCCCTGCAGAGCATTAAGGATTTGCAGAGCATTATGGCAATTAAAAAAAAAAAAAAAAAAAAAGGCAAAAAGTCCATCATTGTTGCCTTTTTTCCCCCCTAGTATGCAGGGATCATTTATTAACATGGTACTTTAAAATTTGTGTTTGTGTTGTTTTGCTTTGCAGTCAGGCCATATAAAAGTACAGCGATATTGTACAATCTTACTGTTTTCCAGCAATAAATGCAGCATTTGGAAATGAAATACTTTTATAATCCATGCATATTATAGTGCAGCAAGCTGCTCATTTTTTCATGGGCTGGCTGGCAAATGTTGCAATTGGGTGAGACACAGCATAAAATGCTGGATGCAACAGCTACACAACTAAAGCTACACAGGAGCTGTATGATCTCTCAATAAATCATTGCAGATCACATCACTTTATAACCTTAAAGAGGTGCCAAGTAAAATGGAGACTTTGGTCATATAAATAATGAGAGATCCACGTTTCCTTCTCAAATCTGTATACTCAAACAGAGGCCTAGGTGGAATGTTAATACCAGATTCCGCTTTTATTTTTGTCACACACTCCCACTGTAAAGTCAGTTTGCAGTGTGTTTTTCTTCCTTTAGGGTATGATCCACATTAGGCTCTGCATCAAGCTTTTGCACCTGTATGCACATTTTTATTTTTAAAGAAGCATAGAGGCCTGTGAGCTGATGCAGAGCAGGGGGGGATAAGGGAATAATGATGCAGGTTTTAATAAAGAAATCCTTCCTATGAGGGAAGAGAGGAGAGGACTGTGGCCTTACTAAAAGAGAGAAAAAAAATCTGCCAGCATCAATAAAGTTAAAAAAAAAAATTTGAAGTTCAACATGTACACTTGAGATGCTTCCAAAGAGAAGTGTTTACAACCTTTGAAGAAAATCTGGCTTTTTGTTATTTACTAAAGGTCCTTGGAGTAAAGAAAGGGGATCTCCATTTGGTAGGATTCCCTGGAGTTGCTCTGTGGGACAGGAACATAAAACAGCAAGTTCCTGTGTTGTATCATAGTCCAAAGTTTAAATAGGAGAAACTTCAATACCAGCAGCCAGGCAAAGGATCTATGCTGCCCACGATTCACAGTTATTTTTTAAGGGTATCTATGACAGGATGCTGATAAATATCTGTATTATTAATGAGTCATGGTTCATGTTAGCCAGATCTTTAGTGATATCTTTCTTCATAGATATTCAAGTACTAGTGGGAAAATAGCTGATGATTGTCAGGTTTAGGTACACTTTCCATTTGCTTCACTGCTCTAAATCATTAGTCAAGCAGTATTTATAAACCTGTGCTCAGTAATTATAGTACTTTTCTTGAGATGGAACTTTCATCTGATACTCCCCAAGTCAGGGCACTCTCCTGACTCTGTGTTTTGTCATTTCTCACTCTTGCTGAAGGCAAGTTGAAAGAACCTGGGTGATATAAAACCTGTAGCACTGAGTTACCAGTATCTCCATATGTGAACATTACCCAGCTCAGAGAAAATTCCTGTGGTGGATGTGTGATGCCATAACAGTAAATCACACGGTGGCTACATTAGAGAGGAGGAATTATTTTAAGGATTTAAGAATTTTTAATCTCAACCCATTTTTCCTTTCAATAGCAAGTTGTGGTAGCTGGTATCCATGTCAGTACCTAAGCTGGGGTAGCTGCTGTATGTGACTGATATTAATGCTTCTTTTTCTGCCTTCACCCAAAGGAAAATAAAGTACCTGTAACAAAAGCCAGACATTGCCCTGCCACCCCAGAAAAGATGTTTCATTCTACTCTTCCACAACTGGAAAAACAACATCTCTGATAGGCTTCACCAAACTTGTACCTGACTCAGGACTCTGTAGGAGAGCAAAGAAATGCACGTTTTAATATCTTTCTGACCTTCTTGTTTCCTGTGTCCTTTTCTTTTCCTTTTTATTTTCACTCTTAATGGGTTTTCACAGTATTTCTCACATGAATTTAGAGAGTTGTGACGGGTTGATAACACTGCACCAAAATCTTGGGTGCTGTAGATGCTCTGCAACTGGTCGCTTTGATTGTTTCCCTTGTTTTAAGATTTTTAAGAACTGCAAAATCTCATTCTGCAGACGTGGCATTTTTGTTTGCAGTTTATCTTTCTGCCATGACTGTGGTTTCAGGTAGAGCTTCTCACAGGGGCTGTCTTCTGACATTGCTTGTTTGGCAAGGGAAAAAAAGGAGAGGTTCTGAATGGTGTTTTTCACATGTAGTATCTGCCTTTGGCACTCCTGGCCACGTGGGACTGATCTGGATTGAATCCCTCCAACAACTTGTTTGCTGTGTAGATCAGATTTTTAGGTGACACATTATCAGTTATGCATGAAGTGATGGATTCCTGCTTAATTCTGGTGGCTCCCAGCAGCAGAGTCCCTTGGTGCCCTTCATTTGTCTCAACGAGGAGAGTCACTGCGGTCATATGCAAATCTTGCCATAATTACCCACGACTTTCTTCCTTCCGCACTGACTGGCTGCTCCAGAGCTTCCACTCCACGTCTGCCAGGAAACTTCACCCATGAGCTTATCCCCAACCCAGAAGTGTTTCCTTTGCTCTCCAAAATTAGCACTGATTTTGTTCTGAAGCAGCTCTAAGCGCTGGTTTGGTCTGACAGCATGAAATCTTCACTTTGCAAACTACAGGCCAGCCCGGCTGGTTTTCTAGAGCTGACGATTTTATTTTCAATAACACAAGTCTAGAGAAACTCAGGTTGTTGGCCACCAGGACAATGGCACATCTCTACCCAAAGCAGAGGAGTTAATTTGTGATGAGGTAACCTTTATGTCTTGGTGAAGGGGTGAGTGTGTGAGGTTTGTGTCAGACTGGGAATATGCCTGCAAATAGACATTTCTGATGGGTAATAAAGTCACTTAAATGTACACTCACCCAAACTGGACACCATAAGTCAAAAGTTATGCTGTTTTAATGGGAGCTTTATAATTAGATTGTTCATTTGCTGGGTGAAATTGTCATTAGTAAAGGAAGGTTTTATTAATTCACCTTTTTATATGAAGAATATAATGAATCACTAATATTCTTTTAGATACAGACCATGATTATTTCTGCTTCCTGCCTTGCAAACATCTTGTTTCAAATTAGGTTTATCTGCTGTCTAAAACTAAATACAATGAATAGATGTATAATAAAATCTTTTAATTGTCTTAGCATATGTTGCTTTTATTAGGAGAGAATAATTGCATTCATGGGATCACCTACAAAGTCCTTTAGAATATAAAATTGAAATGGCTTCACACTGAGTGCACAAGTCCTTCTGAGCCGTGCCATTTTCCCCTTCACTGCCTCTTGTCCCCCTTTCGCTGTAAAGTTCACATTGAAGTGTGACAAGAGACACTTGACAACTGACACATGCTGGATCTTATCAGCAGTGAGCGCAGTCATGGGCCCTGACTGAAGAGCGATTGTCATTTCTACACCATTTATTCCTCTCCTAGCCTCATTGCTTGCTTCCTTTCTGAGGAAATTTTCCCTGTTAAAGTACTGTACTTGTCGTTCTTTTTTGGTGCGTGTCTGTGGGGGTTTTTACTTTTTTTTTCCCCCTCACGAAAGGATTTTGTTATGCATTCATCCCATAGGCAAGCCTCTAACAGACTTCCTCTAACCTCTTAGTGTCAGGACTGCTCTAAGCTGATTCAGGCTAATAAAAGCAACCCAACAAAGCTTTGATGGTGTCATTACATCTTCCTTAAATCCCCTTCCTTGCTAACATCCAATAATTCTATTACCTCTAATCAATTCACAGGCTATTTTATTTGAAAGGAAGAGAAATCAACTTCAAACCATGCCAGTGCAGTTTGCCCGGCATTCACAGAAGGTGATGATGTTTCTGCCATGGCTTCAATTGACTCTTTAAGTGAGTTCTGGGCTATTGAGCAGTCTGAACTTCTATCTGTGCTCTGCCAGCCCAAGCCAACAACAAATGAAAATAGACAGTTGTAGCCTCTTGGAAGTTCTTCTACATAACACGGTGTGTCATTTCTGTAGTTTAGATAGTATAAGCAATAGATAATTTGAAAGTATTGAGAATAAAGCAAGGAGTTCCCAAGTGCAGGAGTTTGACCATTCTATTTTAAATTAGTTGTTCCTGCAATGCTTTGTGTTGGAGCTTCCTTATTTTTCCTTTTTGGAACAAGAATTTTTCTGCTATTGTTTTAACTTACTAGAGCTTTCACGCGTGCTCAATCCCACTAGGGTGATTGCTGGATTTTGTCATTAATACTGCAGAGATGTCTGAGCAAGCTCTAAGGCTATGTTCATGCATCGTTGTCTGATGGGGTTTGTGTCTGCCAAAAATCTTATTGCCCCCGGCTCACGTCAAGCGGCACGTCACGATCGCTCTGACAGAACTGCTGCCACCGCTGCCCTAACACAGCTCTGGCAAAATAAGCTTGGCGTCCTCAGCAGCTTAAATAATAGGTCTCTGCTAAGGCAGCCTCCAACTGAATCATCTGAAGGATTAGGAGAGCAGCTGGGGCTGCAGGTAGTGCAAAGTGGTACCTGCTGGCAGGCAGGGGATGATGAGCAGCAAGATGTGGGGCAGAGGTTCTGACACCTCAGACTGACATGGAAGGAGACAGTATAGGACTTTGGAACATACTCTATGTGATCAAACTTGGCTCCCCAAAGAAATTTCAGCCACATCATCTATCCACAGAAATGTACCCTCTTAGCTGGTAATGATTCCTGGCTCTGTGGCAGCATGAAACACAAAAGTACATTAGGCATCAAGATGCCCCAGGAGCTTGACACTGAGCAGATGGATGACACCCAGGCCCTTACCCCAGAGAAACTACAGTGTACTTAGGAGACTACACTGTCCATAACTTGTTGCTGAGAAGAGTCTACATGTTCAGAACTAGCTAAATTTTATCTGGGTTAAGGCTCTGTCTTGTTTCTAGTAGATTTTTTAAGAGTCTGTTGCTATTGTCCCTTTTCTTAATGAAAAACATGCATCATCTCATCATGCCTTGGTTTCCTCCTTTACCTCTTCTGCGATACGAAAGGCAGAGTGGTGGGCATCCTGTTTTCTCCCACGCCGTTGTAGTTGTTGCTTTCAGAATAAGTTGAGTTTAAGCTCTGAACTGAGGAGGAATTCATTGCTGTCCTCGTGTTGGTTAACAGTTACTCACGCAGAGCCCCTGGGATGACTCAGCTGAGCGTGGGCGGCAAACCAACACAAGTCAGGATTGCCTGCACTCTATACCCAGCATCTATTCTGCTTGTTCAACCATGGCCTGGACTGTTTGGAAATGTGAGGACTTTGTTTTCTACCTTGTATGTTCATATTCTAGGAATAAAGCACATCTTTTCTGTAAACATCTGTCAATCAGATAAAAATTACAGCAGCTTCTCAGAGCATGGCTTGGCTGTGCTGCCTGTAATTTCAGTTGTCACACGCAGTACACCTTGTGCAGCAGGATTTCATTGCTCTCAATTGCCAAGGGAGATTTCTAAGTGTACGTGACATGTAAATGACACTGGTGTCACTGCACATAAGCCTGTGGTTGTGCTCGTGTCTGTTCCCACGTGTGTTACCTCTGAACCTGCACGTCGCAGGCTCCCCCAGTCCCATCTGGGGCCCTGGCCATGGGATCAGAAGCTGAATGATTCCCCTGCAGCAATGTCTGATGGAGGGGTGCTGGCACAGCCCATGGCAGCAGTGTCCCCGGCTGATGTGCCTTCCCCAGTGCTGAGTGAGAGGCCAGGGATGGGAAGTGGAATAATTGGTTCTGATTGAAGTGAAATTAAAATTTAGAACCTGGGTAGCAGTGGTGATTTACAGCACTGTAACTGAACTACGTGTTTTAATAATGTATTTCAGGTCCTACAAAGATGGAAGAAATGTACCAACTTCTATTAGCCTAAAAAAGAGAGGGAACTTTGCATGGAGGTTCTTGTTCCAAAAGGCAAATTTCATCTGAATTTCTTTGTCTGATCATCTCAGGAAACAAGAAAAGTTTAAATGTACTTTTTTGTGCATGTGAATGACTATCCTGTCTCTGGTCATGAGAATCTAAGTTCAATTTTTCACATTACCATTTTTTTAACTCCTCCAGTACACCAGCTGGCAAAAAGTACACAGAGAAGGTATTTAAAGTCATTCAGGATATAAATTTTTAGTCTGTTGAATTAAACTCTTCGTATCAGAATCCCTGGACTTCCAGTCAAATATTCTTTTTTATATTATGATTTATGACCTGAGTCATAACAAAATTCTGCCCTATAATTTCAACCCTCAAGGAGAGAAGAGGTAGACAGGTAATTTACAGGTTAATATTTTCTTTAGGTCTACATACCACTTGTTTATTTAGAGATAATTTGATTGAACAGGCAAAGAGCATGTGAGATGGGGTTTTGTTAATAGTGTGTTTCTAGATCAATCATAGTTTGATTAGAGGAAGTCCATCCTGTTATCAAATATATTTCTTATCAAATATTAATTAGACATGTGGACAATACTATGAAGCTTCATCACTTTGTCACAATGTTCACAAGCAAGTGTCATTTGCTTTGCGTTTTAACATAGATTTTTGATTTGTTGAATTAAGTGTTGGAGTTTTCTTTCACTAAAATAAATTTTAGAATAGTTTTTCTAGTAGCAAGACATTGAAAACAGACCCCATCTTCTCCATTTCGTAGTCAAAAGCTGGAGAAATACGAGTCATGAATCCAGTTCTGGAGTTAGGCTTGATGGGTTCATGGGAGAGATGAAATTTAGGAAGACTGTAGAAAAAATGGAAACAGAAAAATTGTGAGGCAGGCTTGACAAAATGGATTTCTTAGTTAGTTAAATCACCCTTGGGATCAGAAACTGGAGCTGCCCATGGCCTGCAGTCAGTAAAGGAGTTCTCTCACCTTTCTCAGTCTCTGATGTTGACACCAGGTATAACAGAGAAAAACATTTTGTTATAAGATTCAAAAATCCTGCCTAGCCAGGATGAGGTGGATTTAAACCACCATGGTAATTCCTGAATCAATTTGATTTCCAGATTCTTTGTGTTGTAATATCAGGGAATCCCAAGCAGACAAGTGGTTGGTTTGGAACAGATGAACCAGAAGGAAAGGAGATTTAAGCACGGGAATGCATGGGAAGAGAAAAGGAGTGAAGATCAGGAGGAAAGAGTTATGAGAAACTTCTGTATTAAGATGTGAGAGGGATGATAATTTATTCAGTTCCTGGCACAATGAAACTGCTTAGAGGGAGAAGTTATTAGCTCTCCTTGGTCATTAAACCAAATGGAGAATTTGGAATGCAGACAGCAGGGAAAACAGAGGTTTTGAGGAAGAAGATGACTTACTCTTTTATTAGAACTATCTGAACCCAATGTAATTGCCATCTCAGTTCTGGAATAGCAAGTTATGGCTTTTCAGAAGCAAGGAATTTAAAATGGTTAGCTGGCCTTCGGAGTGGTGACGTGTAAGTGCGTGCAGCAAAAGCAGCAGTTGTGGTTGTGCTTGCTGGGGAGCATCTGAGGAGGATGTCGTGCAGACTGACACTGACAGCATGGCAGTTTCAAGGGGCAGGCTTGACACTGCTGTGGTACTCCCTGCTAGAATTGTTTGGGGTCTGGTGGCTCACCAGGAAAGGCAGGAGAAAAAATTGCCACTCTTTTGGGAAATGTTGAGGACAGATTGCTTTGACAGTGAGTAAATCAGGATAAAACCCTGTACCCATCATCTGCCTCTTGTTTTGCCTGTTATTTCTTTGCAAAATGATGGAAAACATTCATCTGAAACACATGTCTAAGCATTAATCAGGCCAAACCCATCAATTCAACAGTGATGCTCTATTTTATCCAGACTGTACTCTGTAGCAAGAAGCCACATTATTTCTGCACAAATTCTTCTCCCTTTTCCTGATTATTTTTGCCTTTCCGCCTTCTGACTGGTATTTGTTGAAGATATCTATGCACAAAGAGCCTTTTTCTCTTGTGCCCTTCCTGCCCACATATTACAATTGAGCCCAAGTAACATGACAAGCGGTTGCTGTAGAAGTTACTGAGATATAAACAGAGAGACACAGCCTTTGTTATCTAGACATGAAGGAGGAAATGGAGAGTGGGGAGGGGCGGGGAGATTTTTTATTAACTTGCAGTTAGAATGGATTCGAGCTGCAACATCAGTGGAAAGGTATATATTTACCTTTAAGTGCCTCGCTTAGTTCTGTGTGTTCATATGAGCTCCCTTTTACGTTGTGCAATTTCTCTCACAGATTCCAGAACCCCCCTCTCCAATGGACTCTTGCAAGGCAGCAGAGCTAGGCCATCTTAGCAGAGAAAATTACAAATTACTAATTTAAGTGCTTCTTAGAATAATTTTCTTTTTGTTTTGTATAATTTCCACACTTATAAAATCAAACTCTCAGTTAAATGTTTATACAGTAATTCAGCCAGCTTAAGCCATCTGCTAGCATGGCATCTGCAAAGCTGTTTTGTTGCATCCTCGGTATTGTTTCCTTCACACATTTTGTAGCCTGGTATTTTGGTTGCAAAAGGATCATTTTATTTTTCAACACAAAAGAAGTGCTGTTTATATCTCTGGATCTAATTGTCAGCTTTATTTCCAAACTCTACCTCAAATCAAGTTCTTATGCCTCTAAAAACCTTATTCTGATTGACATTTACTTTTCAAAACCTATATTCAGTCTTATCTTGCTCTTTTATTATACCTGCCTCTATATCAGTATTTGAAAAAATCCTTATCATTTGTGAAGAGTATAGGTGGGCTCAGAGCATTAGTATTCATACTTGCATGTTAACAACTGTTATAACGTGTACCAGAGGGAAAATATTATTTCTTGTAAATGCTCAATAATTACAGTCTTTATTGCATCAAAACCTGTGTTTTGACAGATAGTGGAAAGCTTTCAAAGTTTGTGTGGGATGGATGACAGCTGCAGGTGGAAAATATTTTTTTAGATATTGGGTTTTCTATCCCTGATACTGTAAATATTCTTCCAAAATAACATTAACCTTCCACACAGGGCTGGTAGTGTTCAATGATAATACGTGTATTAGCAAAAGATACCTGGGAAATAACTCTTAATGATTCCATCTAATTAATCTATGGCTGGGACATTAACGTCTCTTTTCATTAAGTTGGGAAGTATGAAAGACTAGAAAATTACTGCTGTGCTGGATTTAGTGCTTTAGGTATAATTTGAATGGATGTGCTAAATTCTTGGTCGTAACTTGCACTAACACCTAGTCTAAGACAAATTAAAAGGGAAGCTTATCTGCTATTGCACTTTCCAAGAATACCTGGGTGCTTTTAAGCCAATTGCAAGCGTATGCCTTTGTGAAGGGATTTTTTTTTTTTAAACACATCCTATGAGACACTCTCCAATAATTTCCAGCACATGTGATATCTCGGGTTTTGTAAACACCAACACACAAGATGAGGCTGGATGGTCATTTTTTCTGTTTTGCTTTTCTTTTGGTTTATTTTTTTAAGTGTGCTGTCTTACTGGATAAACATTTGCATTTGCAATGAAGTCGTGTCAACCAGTAGCCCACTGCACTGCAAATGAGGTCATGAGAAGTCTGAGAAAGTTCATCTGAACTTGCAATTCTTTTGTTTGGGGTGGGATGTTCTGATCAAGTTTGTGCTACAGTCAACTGGACCTAACACCATGATTTGTGCTGAAAGCTTAACTCATGTGTTTTAAGAGTTTAACGAGCACAATAGTGATGCTGCCTCCTCATTTAGACACATTCTGGGTTTTGTGTGAAATGCCTGAGCCTCTGGGGTTTCAAGTGTCTCTTGAATGTCAAGATACCTCGATAACCTAATAGGATTTCAGGTTTTCAATGAGTTTGAGAGTTATCCAGTTGTGTTTATTCCATCTTGAACACTACGTTGGTAGTGTTTGGTCTATTGAAGTCAATGACAAGGCTCCCACTGACTTTAATGGGATCAGAATTGCCAACCTAGAGAGAAAAGGCAGCAGGATGTAAGATTTCTGTCAACTGCCTTTAATATTGCATCTAAATTGAGAAGGCCACTTCTCTTACTTGAAGGTTGTGGGGATGCTAAAGTGTACTTGACAGATGTCTTGCCAAGGGTTCAAGCTGATTGCTGAGAAGTAGCTCTCAGCAGCCTCTCTTAGACCGATAGTGAATGCAAGTTGGGCTTGAGCATCACTCCATTAAGAGTGATTAAACAAGGCAGAGACAAACTATCTGACATCAAGTGCTGCCACGTTTTATTAGCCCCTTGCATCACACAGAAGGCCAGAAGGCACCAGCCAGATATGTGGGCAGATATAAGATGTTCAGATTCCAGCTATGCTTAACTGATAATACTCCTGAAAAACAAATTAACTGTGTCTGGCTGCTGCAAGGGTTCAAATCTGACCTTTTATCCTTTTTTTTCAATGATTAGATGGACCAGCCAAAACTGTAGACCCCAGCACCATTTCAGATCACCAGTAACTTTCTGAGGAAGAATCCTTTTCCAAGAAAAAGTCCAAGGAGCTGAGACAAAGGGTTTGATATTGTACCTGGAACGCTTGTTTCACAGATGGGGCTCCCTATGGAATGTCATTCCTTGAGAAGTCAGCAGGGGTCACTTAAGTTCATTATTTTGCAGCAAATTCACTTTTGGACTTGTCAGAAAGTAAGTGCTAAATGTCCTTTAGGTATTTATCATTTATGCCACTGAGTAATTTTCCCTTCTGTAATGTAACTGGGCTGAAAAAAAGTGTTCAAAAGTATGTAAGGAGAGTTAGATAGCACAGTTCCAATACAGCAGAACACATATTTCACATGTTGCCAACTGAGAAAGATTGTGCCACTTAAGAGCATATTGCACTTTAATAGAAATTTATTGTCAAAAGAGTATCCTCCTAGCAGGATATGGCATTGTGGCAAAACAGGAGATAGAGATCTTGTTAAAAACCATCATTTTTACTTGTATGAAGCAAATGGAAAAATACTGAGATAGAGTCAACTGACTGGCACCAACAGGAAAGGATCTTCTGCGTGTTTGCTGGGAAGCCAGGCACATTTCCATTCCTCCTACTGGAGAAAGAAGGAGAGGTGTGTATCCCATCAAAAGAAAGCATTTCTCTCTTTGAGTGACAGCACACATGCACACTCACACTGTGGAAGTTCCTGCAGCTCCAGCTTCCCATCCTAGGGTCTCCCCAGGCTCCCTTCCCTCCCACCACTGCTGTGCTCAGCCCCCTCCTCTGCCCTGGCCTCTGAATGGAGCATCTTAGGTCTTCCATCAGCAAAGCCTTGGCTCCATATTTGGAAAGGGATACAGATCCAAATATTTCAAAAGCTAAATTTCCAATGTTGGTTGCTTCATAGAGGTCTATTTAAGGAGATTATTTAAAAGGAAGACCTCTGAAATCCATAGGGACTCCAGCAGAAATCCTGGAGTTTTCTATACATTTGCTTTCTATTTCAGAATTTTTCATGTAGAGCAAACAACTTATTGAAGTTGCAGTGGAATTCCCCGGTTTTCAAGGTGGGCTCATCAGAGTCCACCTTGAACATCAGCTAGAGGAGTAGCTCAAAAAAACCTTTGTGATGAGCAGGATGTTACCTTGTTTATGAGAACACCATGCTGTTGTCAAGAAAAATGAGGTTGTAAAAAAGCTGGGATAGGAAGAGCCTCAAATTTTTTTGGAAGCATTGAGTGTCATGTGTGGGCTTGGAGCCAGAGCTCCTTTAATCCTGAGTTGGTGCTAACTAAAACTGACTGGTTTATAAATGTCACACAGAAATCAGAATTGCTTGGTGCATGATCCAGAAGATCTCTGCATTCATCTATTTTGTACCCAGAGCAGTTTGGAGCTGTTCTAACTACCTGCCTAACTTGATCAGGACATGCTGTTTTCTTGGTGAGCCTTGGCATTGAAGGTTCCTGCTTTTCTGATAGTGCCAGGACATGGAGCAGCAGGGCTCTCTGAGCTCCCATCCCTCAGCCTCCTCTTCCCTTGCACTGCAGTTTTTGTGGCTAGATTGAGTGTGAGCTACAACAAAAGGAAACTAATGGTTCTCCCAAATTAGACTGTGTTTTGCCAGAGGAGTTTAAGAGGCTCATGGCTTAGTATAGCAGCTTTGGCATTGTTAGTACTGCAGCAGAGAAGCCTGTCCAAGAAGCCTGGCTGAGGCTGGAAGGAGGTGCTACAGACAGATGAAGAGGACACCATAAAGCCTCTAATGCTCCCAGAGATAAAGCACTGAGGGAGCTAATCAGGGACACATAAATTATCAGCATAGCAGATGTAAGAAAAAGCATTGCACAAAGAGTAAAATAGAGTTCAGTGGAAGTAGGTCTGACCAGATGTGCAAACACACACCTAGGCTGATAGAAATAGGAACAAGGAATATGAGTCTTCAGCAAAATTTAGGGTGACCCAGTAATGTCATTCCTGACCTTGCCTCTACTGTGGAACTTAAACCTGACTTTCTTTGCTCTCTTGTTCTGCTATTGATTAACCTGGGCATTAATGTTCTCTTTTTACATTTCTTTTTCTTTGCTACTTGGTTTGTTGCAGTTAATTCATTGCATGATTGTCCTAAAAGAGCAAAGGGCCTTCAGCATGGCAACTGAAAGCACAGAGATGCAAAGGTGCTTCATAGTCTGACAAGGTCAAGAAGTATCAATAGCTCAATGCACAAAACTCTGCTACTAAATATGAATATGATGTGTGCATGAGGATGTTGATGAGCAAAACCAAACAATTGAATGAAAAGTGGCTGTAGGAGCTCAGATACTTTATTAGTGTTCATTTGACATTTTAAGTGAGCAACTTATAAGTATGTAAATATACACATGCACTTTTGAATTTCATCACTGCAGAAAGATAACCTGCTGCTGGGCAATATCAATTCCTGCATAAGTAGAACTGCTGTTGGACATGTACTGATTTCCTAATAATAGTCAAAGTGATCATTCAACCTACATTTAGCATGCTGGGATTTAAAATGCAAAACAGCAACATACTTCATGCAAATACCAACTCTGCCTATGTTCTAGGGTGCATGTCCAGAGGAGGAAACAATAAGTTTATTCTTCTCCCCAATTAGACTTTTGTGAAGGGCTCAGTTATGTCTCCAACTATCACATTGAACATGCACTAAAGCAGCACATTAATGTGCCTTTTAATGCTTCTTAGGAGTAGATCAAAAGAAATGTCAGGTGCACTTTACATTCCTCCCGTGATGTGTCTGAGGCTGTTAGTGCATCACCTCCGCAAGGGCCGTTGTTCCCAGCCTGCTGTGCTCGGGCTGTGGGCGCTGTGCTGGGACACTGCCCTCTAAAAATGCCCAGGGATTTGCTTCCATCCTGCTACACCTTGTGTCTTGGCTCCACAGCTGGAGGAAGCCAGTAGAGTCATGCTGCTGTCAGCAAAAGAGGGGTTTGGTCTTTGCTTTTCAGTGGGAGAAAGAGTTGTTGAAATCAGTCCTGGAGAAAACATCTTAAAACTTAAGATGCCGGAAAATGGAACTTAATTAATGGGAGCAAACTTGCAAACCTCCACAGCAAACTGTTATTATTTTGCTTGCTTGCTTGAGGGAATATGTCAGAGCAGTGTTTACCTTTTCTTAGTGCAAGCTTGGCTGTTCTACCCATCATTTACTTTTACATGATTAGCAGGTGAAGTTGTAGCTCTGTCACTCTAAACACAGGGTGCTTAAAATGTGCAAGAGAAAACTTTCCATAGCCAGGACAGCATTGCCATTCCACTGGCCCTGGGTCCCTTGGCTCCACAACGGAGTGGTGACTGATGCAGCTCATTGTTAGCATGTGGCTCTTGTTGGAGTATGGGGCTAATATTGGCCAAAAGATTGCAGAGTGCATTTGGCACATGATGCAGCCAGGATGTTGCGGGCACCCTCTGCTGTACCAGACACTGACAATAGAGCTGGGCCTCTGAGGTTTGCAGAGCTGAGTATAGCTTAAAAATGGAAGATAAACAGCAAAGAAAATGTACCTGGTGTCAGCTATAGGGGCAAAACTGCAAAGCAGGAGACAAGGCTAAGGAAAGTATGTGAGGAGCAAGAAAACAGAAATGCTGCAGTGTGCAGGATGACATGGACGAGGACAAGAAGCTGGAATTAATGCAGAAGTGGGGAAGCAGTGAGAAAGGTTCAAGTTTTGTAACAAAGTTCATTTCTATATGTTTTCCTCTTTCAAATGGATGCTTTGAATAAATAGTACTTTCATTTCCCATGAGGCAGGGGTGAATAATAAGTACCTCATCTGGGGACGCCGATCTCCCCAACATCAGTCATCTGCTTGCAGCCTTACACTCCAGCAGTGCTTTGGCTGAGCAAATTAGCCTGAAGTGTTGTGCCCTTGGCTGGCAAATCCTTTCAACCTGGTTGAACGGACAAAATGAATACCCAGATTGTTCCTACGTCTGTTATTCTCTCGTGTTTATCTGGCTGAGCTGTCAGTCAGGCCATTATAACCGTGGTGCACACTCAAATGACTTGTCCACTCACAAAAGCAGAGTCTGTTGATGATAAGCTAAACAAAACTGGAGAGCGACTGTTGACAGAGTTGGGGATCTTGCAAATGTCTCAGGTAAAAGCAGAAATGCAATTTGGGAAGGTACAGACAGAGCTTTTCTTAGGCGTGTGTAGTTTTTAAGTGTTCACGGGGATTTGTCGGCAGACGATAAATGGGCGTTTGTAATGAATTGGGTTCCTCTCTACTTTAAACAAATTAAGCGGCACGAAGAAGATTTCTGAAACTTGAATGTGAGGGTATATTGCACTTCCAAGAATTAATTAGCCTGAAAAGACATAATTTACTCAAGCAGACTTTGCCAGGGCAGAGCGTTGCTGCCCCAGCCACGGGAGGAGGGACAAACACCCACAGTGCATCAGGTGGGCTGCACGGGGCTGTGGGGAGCACAGCCAAGCCTTCCCAAAGGGCTCTGCACCGTCGGCCCTGGGCTTTAACTGCCCTCTTTCTGCTTTTCAGGACCTGAGGGTTTGAACGTGGCTGTTGCTTGCTCCTTCCTAGGCAGGGAGGATGTTTGCATGATGGGAGTGTATTAGTTTTACTCATGAAAAGAACGGGGCTTCTTAAATATCCAGCAAAGCAGTGAATGACACAAATGGAGTGTTGTATGAAGATTTATTTTATGAGTTTTTCCATGAAGACCCTGAGTTAGAAGTAGGACTCTGAGCCACTCCTGAAACTGATTTGATTGCATGATATTGAATAATGCAGTGCCTTTCTGCTGAATGTGACTATAGCTAAAGCCACTTCTGTCCTTTAGTCTGATGTTTGTGGCAAAAATTAACAAGTTAAAGTTTTCAGACTGTGAATGTGAACAGTCTCAGGTGTTTGAGCAGTACTGAGTCATATAACAGAAATTGTCTCCTTCAGCTCCTTCCCAGACAGAGAAACCCAGCATCTTACTTTCTGCAGTGGAGAGAAAAGACAGAATTGAGTAAGACTGCAATGGTTTAAATCCTCATAAGTGTCATGAAGAGGCAGAGGAAAACTTAAGCAAAGAAGGTCCTATGTCTTGCTGAGAGTTTGTTAAGATGCACAGTTAGGGAGGGAGATGCTGCTGAGAGCATGGCACAGCAACAACTCTTTTATCAGCAGCTGGTGCCTTCAAAATCCCAACCCCAGTAGCCTTGTTGGCGGTGATGATAAGTGTAACGGATGGAACAGCTATTTTTCATCAAATGCTTGTTAGTCAATTTATTAGACTCCTAATATCCTAATGCACTCATTTGGCAGGCATCTCAGCAAACGAGGCTCGCAGTGGAGTGTACTCACTCAAAGTCACGGTAACTCGCAGGTTGCTGATTTCTCATCAGCACTCAGAAGATAATTTGCAAATGTGCCATTTATCATTATGCGCTTTGTAGAAGCAGATCTCATGAACGGGATAAACAGATAAGAGAGTCTAGTAATGAACATTTCCTTCCCAAACAATGCTGCTGCCTTCTAGAGTATTATGTTTTATATACCTTGCAGATGCTGCACCTCTTTGTGCACCTGAGTTTGTCTGTGCTATTGAAATAGCTGGGCGCACAGTTTTTTAAGGATGGTTGCTAATGCACTTGTCCATCTCTCTGCTGAAGGAACGCAGAGTTGAACCAGGTTAGACATTGTCTGCTGGAAGACATAAAATCTCTATTTGTTGCAGTTTACAAGCAATGGGCATGTGTAGACTTCACCATGAAAAGCCACCACTTACCTTCCAGCTTTCCTTTCCTCACTGGAGACACGAGCATCTGTGAACAACCACTGTTAAACCCAGCAAAAGGATTATTCAGAGGCGGGATGGTGAGGATTATATGGTGGGGGCTGCTGAAGGAGCACTTTTTTCCACACCAAAGACAACAGGCTTTATGGATGGTCTGACCTGCACTGCCGTTCACCGCTGTGTTTGACTTTGCATCGCTGGTTGCTTTTTATTTGCTTGTTCACTTTTTACTGGGAAGAAGTTGAAAGTAACAGAAGCCCAGTGATCAGTCTGCAAATGTGATTCCCATCTCCCTTTGTGACATTCAGGGTGGAAGCCCTGCATACAAATCATTACTACTTATTTTAAAATCACAGATGTGATTTTATTAAATGAAAGGTGTAACAAGAAGCCCAGCAAAGGCAGGAGCCCTTTTGCCAAATGGCTCTGTGTATTTAGCTCTGTGACTGCTCTCCAGCAGAGCTGGGAAACCATGCAAAGATATTGATAATTGATTCCGTTTTATATAAGTTAAAAACTAGCTTTTCCCTCCTAGTGTGAAGGTAATGGGTTTTGTCTGTAGAAAGATAATAATTCTATGAACCATTTCGACGCCCGCTACTAAAGAATAGTACAGCTTGCACTTGAACGTAATGCCCGTGTCAGCTCAGCTTTTTAAACATTCATCTTAAAAGAGTCTTCAAGGACTGGAAAGAGATCTTCCCCAGACGCCAAGCTAAGTTTGAGGAACTTAAAAAGTCATGAAGATCCTGTCAATTAATGTGTTTATTCTCATACGCCTACTCTGGAAAAAAACATCTTCAGACATGAAAGCTGTTTTCTTTCAATTAAAGAGTTGTCATTGCATTTAGTTTTCATAGATAATGGAGAGGGGATTTTTTCTCTCCCCTTTACTGTATTGGGGGATAAATGCATCTTTTTTTACTTCTTACCTTTTTGCTCAGAATAATCTTCATTTATTGCATGAACAAAAAAAGAGAAGGAAGAAGAGAGCTAAATTGAAGCCTTGTCTCCAAATCTGTATGCAGGAGGTGACTTGATTTAGAAGCTTTTGGTAATTTCTTTTTTGTTCACACTCCTTCAGTTGAAAGGCTTCCACAAGCAGTGTTACAGCACGGAAGGGAGGAGATGGAGAAATTTATCAAGCTATTTATCAAATTATTTTCACAGTCTGTCAAAGTCATAAGCATGCTGGAAAAGAAACATAAAGAGCGTGTTGAAACAGAGGAGCATGTCTGAGTGAGCAGCCGGACTGCAGCACAACCGGAGACCTGGGGACTGCTCTTGACTGTGGCTGCATCTGCCCTCAAACCCAGCCCTGACACTTGTGGCATTAAATCCTGGCTTGACAGATTGTGGACTGAGGAAAGGAAATAGAAAACATCAAAACTGGCCTAGTGGAATGTGTGGGCTTTAGAGCAAGAGGATCTTTAAGGTCCCTTCCAAAATAAACCATTCTATGGTTCTGTGACTCTGTGATCATTAAATAGAGGGAGAGGTCAGAGAGAAGGGGATAGACATCCCCTCTCTGAGTCTCTGCTGAGATTTATAGCTGGGGATGGTGTTGAATCTAAATGGTGCCCATCCTGGGGTGAGGAGTGAATCGTACCCTGAGACAGGACACCATGCTTTGGAGAAAACAGCTTGGAATGTGCATCCTTGGTGATGGGTCTTGGGAGACAGCACTGGCAGAGCAGAGGGAAAAATAAAAAAAAAAACAACTGAGAGTGAAGGAACCAGTCTAGTAAGAAATCTTTAATTTCTAATGAGCTTTAAAGAATTTGAGAGAGTTGATTTTTTTTTTAACAAACCAGTTCAAGTACATGCCTTCAGATTATAAAAGTACCTGAAATTGCCTAGAATATCAGCATGCATAGCTTGTTAATATTTACATATATTTACATGGGAAAACAAGAGAAAGCTCTACAGTTATTTACAGTCTACATAGGAGAAGAGAAAGGCAGCATAATTGTATTTCCTAAAATACAGTAGTTGAATAGTCAGCACATGCATATTAAGATATATTTGCATGATAGAACGCAAATGTTTTAAGACATACCTTTTTAACTCCCTATGCTAAGGTATAATAAAGGTAATTTTTTTGTGTTTTGTTTCTAGTCTATTTGCATCAAGTGCTTTAAAAATGTTCACTAACACAGCGGCGGCATTATTTACCCTGGCAATTAAAGCAACAGTACACACGATTATTTCCTACTAACTAGCAACAAGCTGCTGGTGAATGAAATATCTATTGTTTCTCATTATCCATCGACCAACATACAGGGATCTCTCCTTGTAAAGGCAGTGCCTAAGCTATCACCATTAATTATAGAAGTAATATAAATGAGACTCTACAGTATGTACTAAATGAAATATTAACAAGACCAGTGTCTTTGAGCCTGAAAGATGCACTAACAGGGCACACTTTACAGCAGGCTATCTATGAAAATCACACATACATAATACAGGAGTGCCTGGCTTACAGCTCTAAGCCTAGATTTTAGAGGCCCGTTTGCTAGATCTGTATTATTGCAAAATACATTCCCTTAATTAGTTTCTGGAAGACAGAGTTAGTAGTTACTTTCTTACCATGATACTTCCCCATCATAACACCCTGTGTTTTTTCAATGCATTGTGTTACTGAATTGTGTATGTCTGTATGTGTATGATGTGCATATGTGTGTGTTTATCAACAGATGAAAAACAGTCTTTATCTTTAAAACCTAAACAAACAGCTCGTTAAATATCTGTCCCAAAAGGTCACTTCCTTAAAAAGCATTGTGTGGCTTTTTTTTTTTTAACTCATGTCTGAAATAAAATTCTGCCTAAAAAATTATCTGTGCAATGAAGGAAGAAGCCAAATGTCAGCATTGCGATGATATTCTTTGCAATACTGCATATGAAAAAGTCTAAATCTGGACTAGTAATAGTATTAAAAAGCTATATAAATATATACAGCATATACAGTACTGTATGTATACATACATTTATATAAAGTATATATATAATTAAAGTACAGCAAAAACATAAAACATTTCAATTCAGCATAAGTTAAAAACAGAAATGATTTCAATGAACTCTCATCTGTGTATGCCCAAACACCAGCCAGACCAGTTCTGATGATTTAGTTGTAGCAGTGTATCTAATCTCTCTTTTTTGGCAGGATATGTTTATTGTCAACAACCTATTTGCTCAACATTTTAAATTGCCCTTGCCTGGAAGAATCCACCTTTAGCTGGCAGGTTATGTGTTTCAGGAGAAATTCCAATCCTCCACAGGATTTCTCTTTTGACCGTGGCCAACAAGTTGTGATAGTATTTGCACTTGTGATCACGTTTGTATAAATGTGCATCACAGAGGGTGAGCTGCCATGGATGCTCAGGTGGGAGCAGCCCCCAGCAGGGCTGGGGTGCCCAGGGACTGTCCCTGACATGCTCTTTTCTTCTCACCCCACTGGCCAGTGCTGGTACACAGGGCAGGGGGCAAGCAATGGACTGCAGCATCATTTCTTCAACCTGATCTCACCCTTACCCTGTTACACTCTAAAATGAAAATCGGTAATTTTCCTCAGGGATTTTTCCCAAGTCTAGAAATGAGCAGAAGAATGCTGCATTGCTGCACTGCTCCACACCAGCCTGTGAGAAAAGATCGTAGACATTTGCATGCAGTGTTCAAAACTGCCATTTCAGTGGAGCAATGATGTCTTAAAAGTGGAAATCAGGTGTGAATGGGGGTTCAGTGGGCTGGAGAAGGAATTGCTGCACTGATGTGCCTGGAAATATGGTGTGTTGATAAAGAGCCCTGTGCGGAGTGCTGCTGCTCCTGCCCTGAAATGCTAATGGAGCAAGGTAAAGCCACAGGCTTCATTATAGTTTTTGGAGCTTAAGATGTCTCTGTGTCAGCCTTGAAACATTTTTCAGAAGCTGATTGTGGACTTCAATAAGATTCTGGAAAAAAAATAAATACGGTGCTGCCTGTGGGAACCAGCTCCCTTCCAGGTGCTGTGGCAAAAGCTTTTAAATTGCACAGTCTGGTGTTGTCTTAACCATTGTGTGATTTTAGCTGAGATATCTGTGAGGGGCTGGCAGATACAATACCAGACCGATGGGATATATGTGCCCTTCTGAAGGACAGCTGTGGAGCACGTGGGATATCCTGAGGCAGCTCAGATGTCTCAAGATCCATGTTAGGCAACTGAATCCCACCCCTGGTATGCCATGGTGGCTCTGCCTAGCATATGCAAAGGGTGGGAGAGATGAATGCATGGATCACCCTTTCAGGGACTGTTTCCCTCTAAAGCATCCATTTTTTAATAACTCACTCTTGTTTTGGCTAGTAAGAGTTTTACCAGGTTCTCTGTGAGCTGGGCAAAAATGGATGTGAGAGGGAAGACACTGGAACAGGACCCAGAGTAGCAGACAGCTTCACAGGTTAAAGAATTAAGTT
This sequence comes from Corvus brachyrhynchos, assembly GCF_000691975.1. NCBI lineage: Eukaryota > Metazoa > Chordata > Aves > Passeriformes > Corvidae > Corvus > Corvus brachyrhynchos. The sequence goes on along the minus strand of NW_008239324.1, from coordinate 3,551,584 downwards.
TATACAATAGAGAAAAATAGGCATGATTTTAAAAGATAATTACATTTTTGTCAGCTATTTTGCCAACCTTGTTCTACATCTTCTACACATTTTAACAATGGTTTATACTATAACACTTTGTACTTACACAGTGCTTTTCCAAATTAAGTGTGAAAGCACTCCATAAATCTGAACGACTCCTCACAACACCCCTGTGAGGTGGGTAAATAAGAGTACTCTCCCCATTTCATAGCTGGGAAAAGTGAGGTACGTGGAGTTGAAGTGACTTGTCCAAGCTCACTAGGGAAGGAAGAGTCAGAAAGAGGAAAACAACCCAGTTCTCCTGACTTCATGTCCTGTATTGTATTTTTTTTTCTCCTGTGCAATGGTTGCAGACAATCTGTTTGATACCGGATGTTGGAGGTTGGAAGTTTTCAAGTGCTATCATTGCTGTAATTGAGAACATACGGGGGGTTGCATAACACAAACAACATGGTGCATTATCAAAATACATTTATTACAATGGACACGATTTCTTTTGCAAAGTTAAAACCCAGAATGTAAGTTAAATATAGCTGCATATACTGAATAGTTGAAATAATCACTAGGTCTTAATGCCTCAGCAGTTGAAAACAAATCCTCTTTCGTGAACTACTGAAGTTTCCTTACTCAAAGAACATAGCACACTTATCTCCTATAATGTATGTAAAGAATACTGTAAATGTGTAAGGGTCTTAATGACACTAAGAAAAGTTACAGCTTGAAACCAACTATGCTTTGCAAGTAGAGAAGCTGATGGAGCTTTGAGTCTTTGTAGTTGGGAATTAGTTGAAAAAGGAATACATCAGAAGGAAAAAAGCAGACCTTATAGATTTTGGTTTATCCGTTGTATTGTCTCCTAAGAGATGCTTTGCTGGTTCAACTGTGGTAATGGGAGAAGGGGAGGTGGTTGAGCACCTCTGGTTTAGATGTGGTTCGGTGAGACCTTTGAAAAGACTGTACGTACAGTGTCAGTTCAGGTCACATTTTCCTGCTGGCACTTCGGTGGAAATAGGACCTGAAGTCAATTGAGCCCAATTTGGGGTTTAGATCATATTTGGCAGCTCCAAAGTTTTATTCTTTTAGCTGCAGATATGATTTCAGTTTCACACTCTCCCAAAATAGCAAAGGCAGGTCTCAATTTCATATTTCCTTGCTGAAAAAGCAATCAAGGAATCCTGTTTTCCTACAGGACATTAATACACATATTCTGAGCATTATTCATAAGAAAACTGTGCATCTGGGATTGCTCTGAGTAAGAGGACTGCAGCAGGAACTGAACAGTTCTCCTGTCATCTCACAGGCGAGACTAAAACTTGTTCACTGCATTGTTGGAAAAGTGACTGTTCCTCACAGCTCTGAGTTATCCCAGTAGGAAAAGGAGCAGAGTAATGCCTGACACTGAGAAGTAGCTCCCTCAGCTACAGCTGGCCTCAGCCATGGGTGATATCACCAAACAGCTCTTAAGATTGCTCCTAAAAAACACTTTGGATACTGAGGAATCCTGGAGGTTGAATGAGGACATGAGGATTTTAGACGTGCTAGTGTTTTTCAGAAAAGGTCCTTGTGCTCCATGTTGTTCACGAGAACTTGGGCTTGATGGGAAAAAAATTACCAATTCAAATTACAGAGAAAGGAATAAGTATAGTTTGAGAAAGCTCTGCACCTCAATCCCAGCTGGGGTTTGCTAGCAACACCAGAAGGAGACAAATCTGTTCTGCGGGCAGTTGTCTCCCAGCTGCCCCCAGGCAGCACAAACCCCACAGTGCCCACCCCAAGCATCAGCATCAGGCTCACCACAACCTCAGCCACTGCTCCAGTCTGTGGAGCCTCTGAGAAGGCAGCAAACCTGTGCTAATTCCCACCAGGTGGAGATGAGGCTCGAGGAATGTAAAACTGCAGCTGTCACTTTAGGGTTTGGTTTGGATAATTTGGAATCGATCATTGTGGAAACAGATTCTGTATAATTTTGATATTCCAAGGAGGTTTTCTATTTTGCATCAAATCAGGAAATGGCCACTGCTGAAGCCAGCTGGTGAGGGGTATTTCCCTCTATCAGAATGAACTCTTCAGGGTGCTTATCAGGGGCACAGAGAAGGTATGGGACACCCCATTGGTTTCATATCTGGAATAGGTTCATACTGCCTTTGTTGCTAGGTTAGGTCAGTGGTTGAACTCGATGATCTTCCCCAACCTTAATGACTTTATGATTCTACCTCACACTGCTGTGTAATGAGTTATTTGGCTGTAAATGGTATGCTCACAGTGCCTTTGTGTGAATCTGATATTTTACTGTAAAGGATGTGTTGGCTTTGTCTAATAGTCCTGGTATAATAACAGGAACAGCCTGAAGAGTTTTAAGGACTTGCCTTTTTATTTTACTTGAGCTGCTTGCTTTGAATCTGGCCCTTGTCACAAATACTCTCATGTCATTTTGAATTCACCTCTTTCCAGTGGCCATCTTTTAAAATGCTCTGTGCTGAGCTTAACCTCAGGCTACGAAGATAACTGGCCTTTATCCTTAATTTTTCATAAGAAAATAAACCCCTCCTTTTCAAATAAGCTGATCCCATCTCCCTGGCAGATAATGTTGAGTGCTGTGTGCTCCTAACAGAGTTTAGAGTGGATCCTATTCATTCATAGTTGATAAATATACAGATAAGTTATGGCTTTGTTTCTATTATTTATATGCTTGGAATGTAAACGTGCTTCAGAACAAAAGTCTAATTTTAGAAAATAAACATGCATTTGAAAGTAGACAAATCTAAAAACTAAACATTAACTGTGTAATATGGTTTCTTATCAGGAACATAAATGGTATCTCAGAATTCTAACGGATGCATTACATATATTAATGAAGGTTTTACCATGTGCTCTATCTCAAGAACCCCTTTTCTTTTACTGTATTCAATATTAATTTGCATTTGGTGCCTTCAGTTACAAATTGACTGCTAGCAGTTATGAAATAAATGCCTATGAACTAGTAGCTACTTAGGATTTTCAACTCAACAAAGGATTTTAGAAGGGTGGATAATTTAGATCTTTGAGCCTCAACTATAAATAAACAGCAACTGCTGTATAAATCCCACCCTGCTGCAGAGGAAGATTGTATTACAAAACTGACAAATGATTTGAGGAAGAGAATGATGAACCCTTATTACTAAGACACTCTTCAACTTAATCCAAAACAAGATTCCTGGGTAATTTTACGTGTGCTGGAAAGATTGATAGCGTGGTGCTTGCCCAGCAGCTTTCAAATGTTTGACTGGATCGGAAATGGCATTGAGGCATGATTAAAGATTCAGTTGGGCTTCTCACAAATTCTTTATGCTGTGTATTCATTATTGCAACCCACTGCCTTTGTTGCAGGTTAAAGAAGGCTGACCCCAGCTCTGGTGATTAGCACCCTGTACAACTGATGGACCTGTGGAAAAAAATGTTTAGGTTGCCTGACGCTTTTAGCATTGTTTATCAGCTGAAATTGTTGGGGGGGGGGGGCCTTAATCACAATGGATCAGGGAGAGTCTGTAACAACTGACAAGCTCATTGTTTAAGACATTTTTTAACGAAGTTGTTAACATTAATTCTTTTATATAGTACTCTAATCTTCTTCAAATTATGTTCTGACATGGCACAAACCGCTTGGCATTGAAAGTCATTCAACAGTGATTAAAGTGCTCTTTTTATTGGTTTAAGAATGTTTCATCTTGTATCAGCAGTATGGAATTGTTTACTAATTAGATTCCCTAACATCCTCTGCTGTTGTATGCTGATGATATGTGAACAGGAAAGCTGATGAGTAAAAAATTAAAACTTGTTACTAAACTGTCATACGGCCCAGCATATAAAGATGTCATTCAAAGCACTGTGTTCATAAGGGATAAACAATATTTGCTGAGAAACAGAGCCGTTTCTGGCTAGCAGTGCAGGCAGTTTGCACTTGTCTGCAGCTCTGGCTCCTTGCAGAGGTTTGTGGGATCGGAGTCATAGATGTAAAAGAGGGATTTATCCCTCGGGGACCTTCCCATTCGGCATGGCATATATGAGGCTCCTAGGCATCCCACTTTGGGCAGGAGGTTGGGCTGGAGACCTCTTGATACCCCTCCCAGCCCAAAGTGGGATTTGATTCCTGTGATGCTCACTCCCCTCTGTCCTTGGACAAGTCACTTAGGCAGATCCTCAAGTGTCTGAATGCAACCAGCTCACATTCAGCAAAGTGAATGCTTACATGGCTCTGAGAATCTGGGATTTACCTTCTGTTATGTAGTTTGCTGTCTGACAAATTCTCCTAGGCTTGATAAATTCATGTTTGTCCAGTGTTGTGAGATACTAAAGCTTTACCCTCTATCATTGAAGGGATAAATACGACTGCATTTCTCTTAAGTAATAAGAAAGGTACTTTTCTTTCAATGATAGAACCATTGAATTTTCTTCTTCCAAAACAGCCAACATGATTGAAACATTTAGAAAGAAGTAAGGATACACACAGCCAAAAAGCAAATGGCACGTTGCTTACATCCAGTTCTCAGCAAAACACTGGAGGCATCGCAAGATAAAGTGCTTTGGGCTTCCAGCCACATAATCTTTTATCGCTTAAAGTAAATATCCTATGCTCACACAGGGAAAACTATTCTCTTCTTCTGGAGTCTAGCTTGTGTCAATGCTCAAGGTATAAAGCACTGCTGTTGTGCTCTGGAGCATTTTTCTGCCTGCTGAGAATTTTGCTTAAACTTCGTCAAATTTGACTCATTTGAAAAGATAAATTATTGTTTGGGTTGGATTTTAAACTGGCTCTGATAAACTTCCATTTTATGAATTAGCTAAATTCTATTAAGAGATAGCCTGAGTTTAGCTTGGCTGGACGGATGCTTTTCAGCAATAGCTTGAGGGCTCTCGCTCTGCATTGAGCAATTTAGTTTAATTTTACCTTTCTAATTTTACCTTTCTAATGAAAGTCCAGTTGAATTGCTTGCAAAAAGCTAATAATACTCTTTAGGGGCTTTGAGGCATTCTAAACAGCTGAATACTGTACTGTGGAACTTTATAGGATAGTTGAAATGAGCATAGAAATTTTATTGTTCTCTATTAATATTATTTTTAGTAGAACTCTCTTCCATTTCCGCTACCAACTTTAAGATATTTTCTCTTTTTTTAAAAAAGATACTGGTTTAATAAGAGGATTACTATGTATTATACTAACTTTAAAAATATTTTGGTCTCTTGATAAATATATGCCTTTCAAAATACTTAATACAGACAGTTGTGGTTTACCTTGTGATGGGAGATCATTTCTAAGGTGTGGAGTCATCATTATCAGTTTAATCCCATCTGCTGAGGAAAATGCATGTCTTGCAAACAAATATGCACTTCTTTGCTGCTACAAAGTTGAGATGCCTCAAATAAGGAGAATGGGGGCTTTTTAAACTGCTTCCTGTCCTTGAAGGATGAGAATGCAAAGTAGAGGTCTTCTGCAGGTTGACCCCCTAGCAGCACCCTGAGTTTCCTTGGTTGTGACAATGAAAGGCCAAATAAAAGAGGAGTGGAGGAAAATCACAAGAGGTTGAAGCCTGTTCTCTTTTCCCATTAAATTATCTTAATGCGGCAACAACTAATTTCTCTTCATTTACTTTTTCAATTGCACTTGGCAGCCTCTTTATTCTGATTCTTATCAGCTCATAATTAGTTACCACAGAAAGGACTAAGATGTACATAAATAATCATAAGATGCCAGATAAACTCTATTGGTTTTAAATTAGTGTTGTGTTTTGCTAATGCGCTCTCACCTATTATTTTTAATTATAGTTTACAAAGCAAAACAGCTTCTTGCCCTCTCTCCAGCTGTTCTGGCACTGTGCTTTTAGTCTGTGCCCGGGAATAGCCCATCACCCATGCCAGGGTGCTTGCCCCAACCCTGTGGCCTCCATCTGCAGGTTTCTGTTGGGAAAATTCAGAGAAACCCATTCTTCCTGTTCTAACATAAATTCACTTGGTATTTAACTAAAAAAAAAAAAAGGGAAAGGGAATGGGAAAAAAAAGGAGAAAGCAATAAAAATAAAAAAATCCCTTCTGATCCACAAAAACCTCTAATCTACCCACTCCATTTCTTAAAGCATTATAAGACATGAGAAATGGTTGTTACAGAACAAAACTCCACTGGAAAGCCTCGTGTCTCTGCAGAACCAGCCCCTGTCTCTGCCTGCAGCAGACAAACGCTCTCACACGGCAGCCGTGACAACTGCCATGGGGAGACTGGGGATC
>NW_008239324.1:3537729-3544669 GCF_000691975.1 Corvus brachyrhynchos | reverse complement strand
GGCGACGCCACGGCTGCCGCCCTCTGGGAGCTGAGCGAGAGGCTGATCCAAGAACGAATTGGCAGGCAGGCCAAATAGCAGGGAGCTCCTGGAAGGATCAAAACACACGAGTGTGTGCACGCTCGAAAACTGCCAACGCTGGAAGCTGTCCAATCTTATCATCTAGAGGGTTTCCATGTACCTCAGATACAGATTAACCAGTGTTAAATGAAATAATAGCAGTCACAACATAGTGAAAAATGTTAAGTACTAATGGGAGATGGGGAATACTGCGGGTTAAAGGGACAATGCGGCTTCCTGGGGCTTAGTTAGTCTCGGTTCTCTTTCTTTTGATTATAGCCTGTTCAAAGTGTAACCCAAGGAGGCATCTTTTGTCTTATTTTAGAAAAGCAATGCTGCAGATAATTTCTGTCATTTTGATTAATGAGTAGGAACATAGCCCAATATGGGATTTCCTCCTTATTTTGATAATTACTGTCTGTTAGGCTTTAGGTATTGATTGGGAGATGGTGTCCCTACAAGGATTTTATTGGGTGTGGCAAATCAAAAGATTATTGGGGAAAGAAATCTTTTCTGCCCTTGACTCTTGGCTGCAAATACATCTGCGCTGTCTAGAAAAGGAAGGTGCAGGAAGACATCTGAACAGTAATGGTAAAGTCACAGCTAATTAAATATTTCTGTTTTTTTTTTTTCTTAAAAGATTACAATAAAAGAGATGTTGTAAACCATTCCCTAAGTACTGTTGAGTTAGCAAAGATGATGATGTCTCCTTAAGAACACACAGAGTGTAATCAGGGGCTTAAATGGTATTTCCATCCATTTCTCAGTTCACAGTTTTAAGGAGGTTTTTTCCTTGAAAGTTCACAGTTTCTCAGTTCTCCTCATACTGTATCCCATTCCAAATCTGTCTTTTCTTTTCTTTCCTTTTAAATTCAATAAAACAACATGCTTGTTTGAATATTGTCACCTGAAGAGAAAGTTTGTCTCATTTCTGTAAATGTCTTAGTTCCATTTTTTTTAGAAAAGAAAACTTGAGGAAAAATAAAGAGCTTCTTGTTGATGCCAAGAAAACGCTGTTTTTTTCTCGTTTCTTTCTGAGTTCATTTTTTGTATTTTGTGCTTTGTAGATGTCTTCTTGCCAGAAGGTTGTTCTAAGCCATCCTCAGTCCAGCATCACATTTTCTGTAGACAGAATATAAACAAATAAATAGGACACATTGTTAATAGAAGTTTATTTGATCCCCTTATTATTTGTGCTTTATTGTTAAAAGTCTGCCTTCCATGATTTTTCTTGTCTGCAATCACAGTGGACTGGATTTGTTGTTGAACAGGAGTTAAAGTCAAGGCTTCTGCCCAAGTGCAGCCTCAGCTGCTCCCTCCTTGTCTGCTTCCTTACCTGATGCCACAGTCTTTCCCAAAGCAGCAGTAAAGAATATATGGCCTTTTTTAATCCCTGCTCTGCCACTTCTGTAGCAACAGCTTCAGAAGACAACAAATCCTGCCCACTCATCTTCCTCGACTCTCTGCAGCCCCTTCCCCAAGGGCAGCACATCCTGCACTGAAATGTTTGGTGGAATAAAGAAATAAAAGGGGCTATTCCAGAAAGAACAACACCTCTTTTCAGCCTTTTGCAGAGTGAAAAAAAAAACGTCTTTCTTTTCTGCGAGAAGTTTTCTCCAGTCTGTGCTACACAGACCAGATGCTGGTGTAGTGCAATGTCTGAAAATTCATGGCCTGGGTTGAAGGGTTTGCAAGTTGAAGCGATGGTTACAGCCAAATTCCTTGTATTGCCTGGAGTTTATCTGGGGGGAAAAGTGATTAACTCCTGTCACCTGTGCAACAGCCCTCACACACGCATTATTTTTCCCTTTCATAGCCAGACAGAATTACTCTCGTATAACACAGGCAGTGTACGGCCACACAGCTTTGCACTGGAGCTTGGCATTGCTGGGTTCAGAAGAGGCAGTAATTAAGTGATGCTGGGAGCTCTGCACTCCCCTGAAGGCCTGGGCCTTATGCTCCATTTAGGCAAACATTAATAACCGATAATGAACCCCCTGTCATTCCTTATTGCTGAAATATTGCCCGCTTTTATGAGAATTCAGTACTTAGGGATATTGCCTGCCTTCCTTCAAAGAACATTTGTGTGTTTTTGCTCTGTACCCCACTCTCTATTTCAGTGTTACAAGGTAAGAACACTTTTAACGTTAGCATAGTTTTAGTTTTGCACTAGGATGAAGTAAGCAAACCCCTAACTTCACTGAGTTGTTTGGGTTCCTCTGGTTCTTATTTCTGGACAGCAGTGTATTTCCCTGTCTAGAATTTCACTATCATAATTTTCTCCAATGTAGATAAAATTACTTGCTCTCTCTTTCTTTCTTTCTTACTTTTTATTTCACTCAGTCATTCTCCGTTTCTTTTTTCCTCTCCTTCATTTTTTTCTCTCTCCATTTTCCTTCTTCCACTCTCTGTTCTCCTCTTTGTATCTCACTCTCCTGTGTTGCAATAGCCAGTATAAAAAAAGGCTTTTTCCAAATGAAAAAACAAGACACCAAGCTGTAGAGCCCTCGCTTCTATTAGAAACACTTGTGAAAATAATTTTTCTTGCAATCTCAGTTTGGTTTCAGCACAGGAGGGATGTGCAGGGAACATTAAAAAAGGAAAAGCAATTGAAAAGAAACAGACTCCAAACCCTCCATTTTAATATCCTAGATGTGCCTAAGTCATTGGCTTTCAAATATATTTTGGTGTAAAATTTGGCACATTTACAGCCGGTCAGATTTATTTATTTGACTGGCTTACATTTTTCCGGTTGATTTACCTGAGGCAATGTCTGTGTGAATTACTCCACAATGCATTGACTCCAGTGTTCATTAAAGGTAGTTAAGTGATCCTGTGTCTAATATTAAAGCAAACCCCATTAACCTTAACTAGTATCATATCAGCAAAACAAAAAGAACTGAATAAAGCAAAATAGATCGGGTATTTACAGTTCTTGGAAAAGATCCAGCAAATTCACACCAAGCTCCTAATAGTCCTAATAAGCATTTGCTAGTTATCTCCATAAAAAAGGAGGAGGCTGGGTTAGGGCTGTGTCTGATGCACGGCTCAGGCCCCACAGGACTTTGGGAAGGGGAGGTGCTGGCAGGCCGCGGATCATTTCCTACCCACGTGCTGTGGGGCGTCGCTCGACCCTTTCCCCCCTGCTTTCCTTCCAAAGTCAACAGTTCCCATTTTAATGGTGATTTTTTGACCCTATATCGGTGCCCTGTATCTTCAAGTACATGCAGGTGAGCGACCAAACTCTCTTGCTGGGATTGAAGAGCCAGAAGCTTTCGGGGGGAATGGAGGTGCCTTCTCAGTCAGTGGCAGCTTCCACTGCTGTCCATTGTTCTGCCCAGACACTCACTGACTGCTGGGACCTCTACTTGCCAAATCAGGTGGAGGTGAACCAGCAGAAACCCATGCCAAACCTTGACTTCTTTTATTTTTCCTTCCTGCTTTTTTTTTTTGACATATGGAAGACAAATCCCAGATATTCTCAGGCCAGGTAGGGCTTTTTGTTAGAGAAGTCTTTCCAGCAACACTGCAATAATTTGACTTATATCAAGGTTGAATAACTCCTTGTCAGGTGTTAAGCTCATGACCTTTCAAGCCAAACACACTTATACTAACCAGTTTACCATTGGAATGATCAATATCTTGTAAGTGAGAAAGTCTAGACAGATCTTATTTTGTCCTTTGGTATCACTTGTGGCTTTGGAATTGATCATTATATGTGGCTGGGGAAAAATTGCCTATACATTTCATGCTCTGTATTTATCTTGACAAGGTTCTCTAGGATTATATTTTCATAATCTGAATGGCAGTGGAACAGCTGCTCAGACTGTGCAAGCTCTTCTTATCAGGCTGAATTTAAGCTACGGTAATTACTCTTTCTCCTTATGTATTTCTTTTTTAAACAAGCGTGTACTATACATTAAAATGTATGGTTGGGGCGGCAGGGGGCATGCTGAGAAGCTTGGAAAATGATGCTAAAGTGCATTTCCTTCACACAGTGGCTGATGTAGCTTTGTATTTTATTCTAAATATAAACCCATATCCGAGCATGAGTGGGTTCTGAAGCAGGGTCCCAGCCTATGCAGGGAAAGTGTTATTTTATTAACAAATCTTTTAGAGTCAAGATTCCCCGAGACTGGAGGCAGTTTAGGAAAGCTAAAATAGCCATTAGTAACACCCAGTAGTAAACACATGAGAGAGTCCTTTGGTGAAACCCATGCCCAGGGAAGCAGCTGAACCATCACCAGGGGCACACTCCCCAGCGAGGAAGCTGCACAGGCTGGTGCCAGGCTTGGAAGGCGCTGGAATGACATGGTGATGGAAGCACTGAAATACAGCAGACAGATGGGTGGCCCTTTGCTGGTGCCCTTCACTGTGGGATGGAGGAAATGGCAAAATAGAAAGGTACCTTGGAGAAAAAGAATTTGCTGCTGCTTTTCTCTTGAGTTTCTTTTGTTTTTTTCCTCCGCTGCTAACTATGTTATTTACTAGATGCCTTTTCTGGGCTATGCTTTTCCTTCTCTCCCCCACCCGTGTTGTGTTTGCAGAGTACTTTCCAAGGGGTGTTTTGTGAATTAGCTTCATGCTTTAAAAGAGAAGATTGCTCTGGCAGAGAACAGCATAGTTGTAAAAGTGTCAAGGTGTTATGAATGTCCTGATGATAGAGCCCAGTTGTTATCTGCTGGGTAGTGAGGGAGGATAGCTAATGATGTGCAGCATGTAAACCGTTTGTTGCTCTAATCCATCTGTGTGGAGAGGAGTGAAAAAGAGGGGCGAAATCCTGGGAAAATTACTTGGACAGCTGGAGATAAAGTGTGTACTGATGGAGTCATCCAGAGGTAGCTGTCAACATGAGCTGTGTTTGCATATAATCCAAGCGATGCACAATGATTCCTTTTGGTACTTTTTTTTTATGGGGGTTCATGTGTCTGTGCACAGACCTTAATTACTATCCAGTATCTCTTACCAACTGGGCTCCAGTTTTAAGTGAGGAATGTGATTTTAATCAATTTGTGGCTGGGTGGTGGAGAGAAGTACTACAAACAGACCAAAGCAAGACATATGGATCCCTTTGGAGGACCTGAATTAAACGAGAAGCAGTCATTTTATTAATTCTGCTGTGTTTTATAGACCTTTTATATGGAACATTACCCATACAACTTCACTAGCTAATTAAAAAGGGCTCTTATCAATTTGCTGGGCAGTTGCTTATGCAGGGGAAAAAAAAAAAGAGAGAGGAAGAAATAATTTTTTTTTTTGGAGTCCCAGAAAATCATCAGCCTTAAGGGGGTACAGACCAGATCACTAAAAGCCTGGTGAGACTATTTTGACTGCTTATCTTCACTCTTCTAAAAGATCTGTTGTAAAAACTGAACATTACACTTTGAGACTGATCTGCACCGTGCGTGTTGTTCATATGGAAACCCTACACAGGTCTGGTGCAGTGCCTGCAGGTATGTGAGCACGGGCTAAATTAGGGGCTTTGTACATTGGATTTCTATGATCCCTGCCGGCAAAGAAGGCACCCTTTTCCTTGTGCTGGTGTTAGCCTTTAACAGCAGCAGTTTGAGCAGCTTTGTAATGTTCTTAGCCAGGATTGAGGAGCGCATGTGATGCTGGCGGGCGTGGAACGTGTAAGCTTTTTGCAAAGGGAGGAGAGAGAGAAGTGAGAGCATGGGAGCCACGTTGGTCCTGACTGATCATCACATCAACACGGAACTGATGGCTTTAAAATGGACTTTGCCTTCTGCAGGCAGCCTGAGAGGAAGGGCAGGAGACGAGGGGGAGGGTTATGGAAATGGGGAGTGCCTCTCTGAGCGCAGCCCTGTGTGCCTTGGGCTGCTGCCTGTGTGGGATGGGACGAGGCTGAAGCTGTCCCAGCACCTGAAAAGCAGCATCACAACAAAAACAAGCAGGAGGGATGGAGAAGAGGAAAGTCTTCTGAACCCCTCTCACCTCCATAAACCCTCACTTTACGTGGCGTATTGGATTTTACAAGCACGGAGTCTGCTGGGAGCTGTCTGCCGAGCGCGCAGTTAGCAGTGATTGAACACCAGCGTTTTTAGCATTTTGACTTAAATCCAGTGTAAACTTGTAAGTGAACTGCTGGCCTGGGCTGGGTCTCTGGTGGACAGCAGTCAGCCATGCATCACAGGCCGCGCAGCCACGGCGCGCCCGGACAGTGGCTGCGGGTCACAGTTCAAAGGAAGCCTGAAAATTCGCTTCAATGGATCCTGAATTACCTCTCATCCCAGGGAAAGCTTTATTTCTCTCCCTCTCTTTTCTCCCAGCATTGAGCCGGCATGGCTGGAGAAGAGAGGAGAAAGGGAGCTGGTACTGAGACCATCTCAAATGTACCTGGACTACAAACAAACCAGTATTTTCCTTGCAGCAAAGCTGTTCCTTTAATCTTTATGAGCAGGAGAAATTCGTGCATTACAGAGGCACAAAAATGAGAAGGGAAAGGCGGGTGGGAATAGTTGCATTAGAATTAAGCCCTGTTTTTAATGTGACACCTGTCAGACTTATTGTTAAAAATATGGAGAAAGGCTCCCTTCAGAAATAATAACATTGCAGCAAGGTTAGTTACACACAGTGAGTCCTGTCAACAGCCGCAATTAGAAGTTGTTTACCACCGAGCGAAGTAGCTCGGCAGCATCAGGGCTGCACGGACCTTCCGTGCTGCCTCAGCGCCAGCCCAGGGCTCACAGATAATCCTCCCTTCCAACCCAGTCCGCAGCCGAGATGGGAGATTCTTCCCCGCAATCACATTACTCTCCTAATGACACTATCACCCAACCAGGGATTAAGTCCTGCTTTACAGGCAGTGGCTGGTGTCACCAGGTTTAGGCTGCCGAACAATTAAAGGGTCAATTTACGG
>NW_008239324.1:3496548-3537709 GCF_000691975.1 Corvus brachyrhynchos | reverse complement strand
CGGGGGCGACTGTTTCTGCCGGCTGGCTATTAAAAGCCGCTCCTTGCCGGCGCAATTAAGCCCCTCTGCCGCGGCCACCCGGAGAAATCCCCTCTGTGCCCGCTGCCAGCTGCGGGGCTTGCGAGGCACCGTGACTTAAACTCAGACCGCAGAATTAATTCCATTTATGCCTTCAGCCAGATTTCAAAGTAAGGCTCTGGAGACACAGGAGAAATTAATTTATTAAAAAGCAATAGCTTGATAATGCACATGATGATAGAATAAATGAATCTGTTCAATATCTTATAAAACAGTTGGCAATCACATAATAGAGCATTCATTGTCAATTTAGTAGCTTGTCTCATTATACTCTGCAAATAGTAGTAAAATGGTGTATTATTCATGAACCAACATGCTTTAATTACTTTTAGTGCACATTTATTTTTTCAAATGTAATATGAGTTAGATTCAGCCATAACTGTAACTCAGCTGATGAATCTTGAAGCAGTAACACAAACTGGAAGAGAAATTTTATGAGCCCAAGAATCAGTTTCTGGGAAGTTTGTAGCATTTCTATATGCTATGAAAGCAGTCCTAAAACACCAACCTCAGATGTCATCCCAAAATTGGATCGTAGCTGATAATACTTTAATAAATACAATATTATTAATTAACAATCTAATCAGATGTAATTTCAAGTTTCATCATTTGCTAGGGTTGTTTTTTTTGGTTTTTTGTTTGGTTTTTTTTACCTGCCATAAAGCAAACCCTTGTATCTAATACACTTTATTCACTAGCTTTACATATAGAAATTGTCTTGTTTCCACTCCCTCCCTTCTTGGCTTCTCACACGCACTTTTCACCAGCTTAATTTGCTATGAAGGTCTCACACACATGCAGCCAAGGTCAGTGAAAGTCCACTGCTCATTTCAATTAAAATGTTTGCAAGGATTTATACATAATAAACTGATCTTGCCTATAATAATAGGTTTCCTTAAGTCAGTCTTGCTGCTACTAAGTATAATGTTGCAGCACATTGTTGATTTCTATGTACATAGAAAAAAGAGCACAGTAAAATAAGATGACTTGAAAATGCAATTAAAGTGTAAATCTTTACACCCATTAACATTTAGGGTCCATTAGATTGCTTTGTCTTTTACAATATTAAATGCTAAAATGTTTTGCTTTTATTCTGTAACAGTATATTCTAGTTCTATTTTTAATACAAATGCAATTTAGCTCCCAATAAATCTTGGCTTTAATTGGTTATTAAGTATGTGCTACTATGCCGTAAATTTAATCCACAGAATTCTGGGGTGAGGAGCAGGGTTTGGTGCCCTCATCAATATTTAGTCCATGTGAGCATCTCCCCCAAGAACATGAATTGGGGTCATTGCCCTCACTCTGAGACCTTCAGGAGGTCCTGTGGGGCATCGAGACGATCGAGTCCTCCAGGCTGGAGGCTGAACTCACACAGGGACTTCACGTGCCTCTGCCCAAAGGGAAATGCTCTTGCAAGGTATTTGCTCTCTCTGCAGGGACTCGAGGTGTGAGGCTGGCTCTGGTGTGGGGTCTGACTCTCCCAAGCAAGAGATGTGGTTGTGGCTGGTGCTGGAACTTTGGCCCTAATAAAGGTTGTAGAGGGTATGAATCAGGGCTGAATTTCACTCTTTTGCCCTTGCTGTTATCTTCTGCCTTGAAAGGTGTCCAAACTATGGCTGCACAATTATGACTCTTTTCCTCAGGCCTCAGTAAGCACAATTTAGACTAGTTTTTATTGGTCACTGAGGATGAGTTTCTAAGGTTTTTTAGATTCAAGAACTGGGGTAATAGCATTGTGAGGGCATGGCCCAGTTTCCTTTGTAATCCTGATTTCAGTTCCCACTAGTAACCTGAAGCCATGACTGTTTAATCCTTAATTCCTGCCATAATTAACATCTCATATTCAGGAGTACTTCTCTGTGATTTGGAAGGAAATCTGTCCCCAGCTAGGTCAGCCCTAGCCGGTCTCTTTACTAACTGGGAAGGGATCCTTTTCAGCTCGAGTCAAACACAGTAACACCTCATTTAATGGTGCAATAGAGCAGAGAATCTGCTCGCCGGCTCCGCTCGGATGCAGTAGGAATCAACATCCTTGCAATTAGAGCTAGTGAGGAATGCAGGCACACAAACTCATAAGCTACTAATGAACTATTTGAGCAATTCTACAGGTATTTATATAAGGCTGAGACAGCATCCTCCGCTGAAGAGTTCCCTG
Source organism: Corvus brachyrhynchos (assembly GCF_000691975.1). Taxonomy (NCBI): domain Eukaryota; kingdom Metazoa; phylum Chordata; class Aves; order Passeriformes; family Corvidae; genus Corvus; species Corvus brachyrhynchos. Next base: position 3,535,473 of record NW_008239324.1, on the reverse strand, counting down.
CACCTCCTACGTATTCCCAAGGAAGCTTTAACTGAAGTGAAATTTCTTTATGTAAATACAGGCAATGCAGAGAGTCCCACGTGCTCTGCCATTGCCTCTGCACTCGTGGCTCTGGTTTGTGCTGGTGAACAAACAGGGCTGTTCTGCAGCCACTTTGCTACATGTCAATGCCCACAAAGGTCAGTCTGCTTTCCCTCACCAAGATTTTCACACTTGTGAATGCATCGTCACACCATGGCAGATGAACCAGAGAACAGCTTTTTTTAAAATCCTTTTTCCAGTACCTTTATACCATCCTGCCTAGTTCACACTTATCCTGGATTTCCTACCTTCCTTTGCACAACTAAAGGCTGAATCCTGTCCATTCCCCTGCAGGATAATCTCAAAGAGCACCACAGCTGGGTATGTCATCCCTTTCTACAGGCCATAGCAGGAGGTTTCCAGGGCAAACCCATCTTCACTCAGAGCCCAGGCGCACCAGGCAGGTTCCATGGGTGACTGAGGTACAGCAGCAATCCCTAAGGCAGCATTTCCCCTGGTCCTTCTCGGGGTTAGCAGAGCAAGGGATAAGGACAAATCTGTGGGTTACACCACCACCTCCCTGGCCTGGTCCCCAGATATTCTTGGGAGAAACTCTCTGTGAACTATTGCCTTATTCTCATCTGTGCCTTCTCAGATTGGCAAAAAACACCCAAAAGTTGAAACAAAGATGGTGATTTGTTTGTTGAAGTACAAAAACAGCTTAAGTGCCCAAAAACAGAGCTAAAAATGCCATTGCACAGACTGGTGCACACACTCAAGCCCTGAAAAGCCCATCAAAGGTACTGACCATGCTCATCCCAGAACTCCTGCACCTCTGGAATGAGTGACACGCCACAGGGAGAGCTCAGCAGGGCTTAGAATATTACATAAGTCACTACAAGAGCTTATTATTTCACTGTGTAAATTGCATATGGATCACTTGAAATGGGCAGACTTTAACAAACAGAGAAAATAACTACAGCAATTTGTCTTCAAAATAAATAAGGGAGTAAAAAACCCATCCATGATGATCAATTGAACTACACTCCAAACTTTTACTGGCAAAGTGGTCAGTCAGTCAGCTAAATATCTGCTTTATGTCCATGAACAACTAGAAATTACAAAAAAATTATAAGAAATCATTTTTTTCCAGAGCACAAGCCAGTCTTTGCCTCAGTGGTCTTATTGGCTTAGTAATCCATATATTTACTGCACTTAGAATGAAATACAGCAGCTCCATCTGAATAATCTGTTTACTTTTAATTTCCTAATTTTTATATCAGTTCCCTGGTTTTTGAAACCTTTCTAATTTTTATATCAGTCTCCTGGTTTGGCACTTTACAATACTCAAATATTTTCTCAATGGCAGATCAGTTGTTCACATGGGTGCCCTCACTCCTGAATGTGAAGTTAATGGCATCTTTTGTATGTTCCCAGATGCAGTCCATGAACATATGGATATACATGTGCAAATACGTGCTTACATATATCTCTATATCTCACACATCTATAAAGTACAGACAGAAACTCCTCTACAACACCAACCATTTGAAAAATAAATTTTCTGGGTTTGTTGATTGCCCTAAGTTAAGAATCAACGACTTTAGCTTTCTAAATTTTGGAAATATGGATACCTCTGCAAAAGACAGCAGGTGAAATAAACAGGCAAAAAGCTCTGTGATGTTAGAAATTGCCACTACTGCTTTAAAATGTTGACTGAACTAGCAAGAATATCTTCCAGCCCTCCTTAAAATTAGTTCTTGGCTCCTGATATCTGTTAACATTTGATATACTTTCCCTGATGACCCTGGATGCGTCTGGAGGTCAGTGCTCCAGAGTTCCTGGCTATCTTTATTGTCCCTAACTTGCTTTCTCTCCAAGCCTCTTCCTCCTTGCCAAGAAAAATATTTCTAGTTGTTGTATCTTCAGCAGTTCTCTGTATCAATGCATAACAGACGGATGGTTTTTGTGCTGAAAAGCAGGACCAAGTGCTTTTTCTGGCTGACCACGGGCTGGGTGCATGTGCTGAAGTGACTGCAGACCAGGAAAAACAAAAGGGCTGCAGAGAACAGGAGGGCATCTTAAAACTCTTCATGACAAGGGTTTGCAAGGTGTTTTAATAAAAGAACCATGCAGGCAAACATTTACGCTTGAAAACCCTCTCAGCCCATGGGATACTGAGAGTGTTTGGTTAGGTGAGTTATTTGTTTGAGTTTTGCAGGCATTGCTGAGCCCCTTCCTCACCATTTCCCACCAGCAGCACATCTTAAGCTCCAACAGAGCTTCTCTTGCACTTGCTTGTTCTTGAAATTTCACCCCTTTACATCTATGACTGCAATCTCATTCAACTTTGCTGCTTCGAGGCCACAGTGCCACCTCTTCTCCCTGGGGAGGGGATTCTGTTTAACAGGACAGACCCCAGGACATGCCACTGACCACCAGCTGCTTCCTTCCCTCCTCCCGTCACTGCCTCCAAAGCTGCCACTTACCTCTAAACCCCAGCATATGCCATCAATGACCCTCTCATATTCATTGATCTTCCTGAGCACATCAACCTGTCTCTCTAAATCTGCACTCTGATTTTTCAAGTAATAGAAAGAATCCCTCTGGATAACCACATAATCATCTCCTTTTGGCTCCTGGTCAGGCTGCTTTGCTCTTTCTTGCTCTCTCTCTCTTTTTCTGAATGAGGAAGGTGATAAAAACACTGCCTTCCCATTTCAGACTTCTGCAAGGCTTCCTGGGTGCCTCACCAGACTCTCTGCTTCCAGCTCTTTGAAGATGAATGAATAATATTCCTCTGTGTTTCTATTATCTGCAAACTACCAATTAAACAGAACCAGCAACCAGAGATAAAAGTAGAGCCTTGGCAAAATCCACAGCAAAACAGACACGGAAAGCTCAGGATATTTTCACACGTGCAACCACTGGAAAGTTAGAGATGCAGAGTGGGAGGCAGGGGGCAATGCCAGCTATTGCCATCACCATCATGGCTCAGACACCCATGGAATAACTCTGTAATTGCTGTGGGACTACAGGCTAATTATTATATAATTATATAATTATATGTAGTTATTTATATGAGGGGAAGAGATCAAATTTAGTACATTAACCATAAATTCACAAATCAGGAGCTTTAAAATTTTTGACTGCATGGCCTTTCATCTTTGACCTGTTTGGTAACTTCAAGCATCATTACCCCATAATGTGCCAGAATGTGCAGTTAAGTGCGAGTACAATTACTAACAGTCTGATATTTATATTGTGTTTAATACAACAGGTCTGTGAATTTGTATACTCTGAATAATAATGAAATCTAGGTTTAATTATTGATCTTTAAAAAATTATTTTAATATCCGATTTTAATATCCTGATACTGATGCAGCTAAATATCAAAGAGTGTAAATATAACATGAAACTGTACAGCTGTTAGGCTAAAATGTGACATTATCCATCCATCTTTGCTTTTTCCATTGTACCTGCCAGAGTAGCATGATATGATTTTTTTTTTTTTGTTTATTTGGAGTTATGTAATAATAAAAGGACTCCTGCACAAGGCTCAGTAAACCCTGCCATGCCCTTTACGGAGCAATGTGATCCCAGCCACATGAGTTCAGTCCTTTCTACAGGAATTCAGCCAACAAGTCACCTCCCAGAATGCCTTCCCACCCTTTGGCTGAGCAGGGAGCAGCCCTGCAGCCCTCTCCAAACCAGATGCCTTTTGCAGCAGGGCTGGGAGATGCTCAGAAGTGGGATTATCCTGCCCCAGACCCAGTCCCCACCCTTGGAGGGGGTCGCTGACAGCCACCTCTCCTTCCCCCGACAGCAGGGACTGGGCTGGGCGCTGCTGCTCAGCGCAGCAAAGAGGTTGTGGATGATCAAGATTTCAGATCCAGCCTCAAGATTTCAAAGGAGTGGGGTGCAGGACTGCAAAACATCTGCTGACACTGCAGAGCAAAGTGCTTCAGTGTGTGCTTAACCATGGGCATGCGAGGGTAGGCTCTGACTGGGGTTATTCATGTGCGGAGCACGTGGGAAGATGCTTCTCCAGGTTACTGCCACAATCTTCATCATGATCTCACACTGAATTTGGTGGATAAGTGAATGCCTTTATTTTTTATCTCTTTGTCTAGATATAACATTTTCATAAACTCTTACTTTCTTTTTTTTTTTTCTTTTTCTTTTCCTTTGGTATATTGCTGTTGTTTGTCACAGCCGGCAAGATAACTGTACAGATAACTCCTTCTTCTCAAGTGAAATGAAATGAAAATAGCATCTGTCTACAAAAATCAATTTAGAAACCACCTGTATATTTTTGGGCTGAGACAATGGGTATTTCCAAAGCCATACATTCTAAAACTCTTTGAGTGTAAAAAGAAGGAAAAAAAAATAATCATACCTGGATGTGAGCTATCATCCATCAATCAGGAAAACTCACTCAGATTCAGATGCAGGAGCCAAAATGAACTTCAGATGGAAATGGATGGGAGACAGGCTATGTTGTCTGATTTGCTTGGGTTACTTCATTATTAATCTCTTTGCTTCCATTTATTTTAATGATCATAGCCAAGAAAGTTTCATTTATGAAACTTTTCTTTTTCTAAGGACTACTGTATGTGTTGTTGACTGTGCCCTATTTCTTCACAGGTGCCAAGAGCAGGGCTGCTTTCCTTACAGCTGCTCCAATTGTTTCTAAAATGTGTTTGTGCCTCGACCTGGAGAGAGGGCTGGACCTTGGCCGCGCAGCATTTGCACTCAGGAGCCCAGTGCAGGATCCCCGGTCATACACTCCTCTTCCAAGGGGGTTTCTCTCTAGCAGACAGTGAAAAACTCTGAGATGGGAAGGGAAAAATTAAAACACGGAGTCTATTAGAAGAGATGCTAATGGGTCTGGCCTGCATGTCTGGGATAGAGGGTGAGAGAGATTTTCTTCAAACTCATTTTGTCTCTGCTCTCGCTGCTCCTCCAGCACAATCATCACCTTCTCCTTCTCTCCTGTCCTGTCCCCCCCCAAAACAAAACCCAGGCAGCCGAGTGGGTTTTCCTAAATGAGATACACCTAATTAGTAGCTAGTTGTAGACTTGCTGATCACACAGATTTTCAGCTCTTTGTTTATAGCCCAGCATATGCATCCGTAGAGCATTTTTACAAGTAAATGTACACATTTCATTAAAAGTACCGTCTTTGCTGCTTCCATAGCTTTGTTCTATAAAAGAGTCTTGTAGGAGAGTTGTTTATTCCCTCAGTCCAAAGGAAAAAAAAATCACTTCCATTATTATATTAATGCAATTTCAACTAATTAATGAATGATTTTCCAGAGCTATATTTATAAATCATGGTGAGTACACATAGCAGGAGGGTGAAGCACCCTTTCAGCCCTCCATGATCACTGAGTGGGAACCTTCTCCTGTTTGACTTGGTGTGGGATTCCTGGTGCAAGGTGAGTGTGGAAAGTGGCAAGGATGGTGGGTACAAGAGAAAAGTTTATCCAGCCTGGGGTGGGGCCTGCCCCATGAGCAGCTGGGCATCCCACTGAACACAGAGAAGGCCACGTTTCCCTCCTGGAAATGCCACTGCTGCAAACTGGTTCTCTTCTTTTCCTGTCATTCATTTCCCACATACACCTGCAAGTGCAGCGAGGACGTGTGAAATCTGTGCCCTGCTCTTCTCCAGATCTGCTCTGTACAGATCAGAGCTTGGTTCTGGGAACAGTTGCAGCACAGAGGGAATCAGTGGGCTAGGACTCGTCAGCAACAGGAATTTTCTGCCTTTGGGGGTGGAGGGCTCCTGTTGTCTTGCCAGGGCAGAAAGGAAGAAGCAGATTTATGGCTGGCTGTTGAAAGGCAAAAAACAGCTCTTGCAGGGAGGAGCAGGACAGGAGAGGTAGTCCCACAGAGATGGCTCACTGTGTGCAGGACAAAGGAGATGGCCAACATATGGGTGAAACAGCTAAAGATGAAGAATAAACACAATTTATCACATGATTCAGCCATTACTTTTTCAGCTGATCATGTGGCTGTTATAACTATGCCTGCATGTCTGCATGGATAAAGGAGATGCTGAAGGTTTGGTCAAATTCTAAGTTATAAAAAAAAAATCCAGACTTGGTCAGGTTTCAATTATGGTAGATATAAACTGTTTGCTGAATGGTTTAGTTACTTTACAGACTGGTCTTTTTTTTGCTTTTTTCTGCTTACCCCCTTGCCCCCCTTTTATTTATGGGTGGACCATGGGTTTGGCAAAGCCTTGCAACAGAGCCTTCATCCAAGAATATCAACAGCCTGCCTAGCATACCTCACATACACTGCACAGAGTCTTACAACACAAGATTTACAAGCTCGCAGAAAGGGAGAGGCTCATTTAAGGACAGGCCATTGCACATAAACATCAGGAAAAGCTGGTGGAAGAGGAGAAATAGATTGTTTTAAGTATTGCTAAGCACCATCCATGATTATGAAGGAAGTGCCTACTAGCCGGCAGCTGAAATTGCAGCTCCACCATTTGGTGCTCAGTTTTGTAGATTTTAACTGAGCGTTAACAATCATTGTGTAATTGAACACCTCATTCAGTTCATTAGCTGGTGGCTGTGCAGCGCTGTCAATGTGCAAAGTGCAAGCCAGGTGCTAAGTATTGTAATTATTTGTTTTCTTAGCATTTAAACCGTTGGTGATTCCTGACTGCTGAAGATGGAAACAGTTTGCTTTTCATAGGAATGATGAGCACAGATATGACCACAAAAAGAGCACCACATGTGGCCCAGACTGTCATTCCTTACTTGCTGGCCAATGTGGTTGAGGCTCTTTGCCCTCCTCTAAGAGAAAGGACTGCAACTGTTGCCTGGTACTGCTTGTCCCCATCTCCTCCTGACAGTTTTCTAGTAGGAAATCCCAGTTTACAGCACTGATTTTGCACTCTCCAGCCCACAGCTGTGTCTCCTGTGGTAGGAGCTCATGTTTATTGCAGGATGACCTTCCTGGACCTCTCCCACTGAGTGCTTTGCAGGCTGAGACCTTGAGGAAGCTCAGAGCAGGAGGAGAAGTCTAGGAGGGTCAACAGGTGGAAGGATGGTGGGTACAAGAGAAAAGTTTATCCAGCCTGGGGTGGGGCCTGCCCCATGAGCAGCTGAGCATCTCATTGAACACCGAGAAGGCCACATTTCCCTCCTGGAAATGCCACTGCTGCAAACTGGTTCTCTTCTTTTCCTGTCATTCATTTCCCACATACACCTGCAAGTGCAGCGAGGACGTGTGAAATCTGTGCCCTGCTCTTCTCCAGATCTGCTTCATACAGATCAGAGCTCCAAAGGATTCAGCTGTAGAAAGCTGATGTTTGAGATATTTTTTAGGCCCTGATTGTCAAAGCTGGAAACTCCTCTCTGTCCTGTCCCCACTGGTGGCTAGTGCTTACCCAGTACCTCAGAACACCTCAAACCAGTGCCAGGTCAGCCTTGTGCTGATGGTTTTACCTGATGACCACTTGCCTTTGCAGGGAGCATCCAAAATATGCAGATCTTGGAGTTTTCCTCTATGTCTTTATCAAACTTAGATGCTGACCCGCAGAGTGCTAATTAGCGAGATTCAAAACCAAGCTTAAAAAATGGTAATGAGTTTACTGATTAGCAGGTATGAAAATAAGGTCAGTCAAAAGCATATCAGTGCTTTAATTAAGCTTCACTGAGCGAGATGGAATGACTATTAAGGACTCCTGTTTTTGCTAAACTTCCCTTCTGTGGCCTGTTACTTCAAGGTAGGGACTGTCCCCGTTTGTCACATTTCCGCTCACGTAAATTGCCTGAGCGAGACAAGCACTTGCTCACCTAAAGAGCTCTGCAGGATGGAGGGAAGGTAATATGTACGTTCCTAGTACCTATGGACAGACCTACTTCTTATATTAGGCAAACTCCTGTCAGTCAGTAGCATGTCTTTGATTTTGTAGCTTCTGCACACTGATGTACTTTGCATACACAATGTCCTGCTCCACGTGGCTTATTTGTATTTTTGTCCAGGCTGCAACTAGCATTATCCAGATGATATTTGGGCAGGCAAATTTAAGACTGGGGGAACTTCAAGAGTGGATCAGATTTATAGTTCATCCAGTTTGGCTGTTGGTTTCTGACTGGCCACGTGCAAATTCCTGGGAGGATGTGGAAGGAAGGGGGACAAGGAGCAGTGCTGGAGGGAACAGCTTTTCCTCAAAAGGAAAGGCATCACAAACACTGCATCTAGCATCCTGAATGAATTTCATATACTCATTTTTGAATATCTATATACTTCTGACTTCCATGACTGCCTGTGCCAAGGCACAGCTTAAAATTATTTCTTTTTCTTTTATTTTACAGGAACCCAACATACACATCAGGAATAAACCAAATGAGTGTGGGGGTTTTGTTTTGTTTTGCTTTCAGTTACTCTCCTAATAACTTTGTAGATCCAGTGGAAGATCTGGCAGCTCTTGGTTTTCCTCTAAGCTTAGAGGCAAGGGCAGGACAAGAGGGAATGGATTCAAACTGAAAGAGAGCAGGTTTAGATTAGATATTAAGAAAAAATTCTTTACTGTGAAAATGATGAAGCACTGAAACAGGTTGTCCAGAGAAGGTGTGGCTGCCCCGTCCCTGGAAGTGTTCAAGGCCAGGCTGGATGAAGCTCTGTGTAACGTGGTCTACTGAAAGGTGCATATATGAAAGTAGCCTGTGGTTGAGGGGTTGAAATGAGGGGACCTTTATGTCCCTTCTAGCTCAAACTATTCTATGATTCTATGAAAAGGAGAGCTCCCTGGAGAACCAAGCCCTCTGCCTCGTGTTGCCACTGCACCATCTCTGGGTATTTCTAAGCGTCTGACATTTGTCCTGCCTTCTACCTTTTGGTGAGAGTGTCCTTCATGATGACACACCAACAATCTGTAATTTGCCACACATCTGTAATTTGCCCATGGCCTCCCTGCAGATGGCAAGCCATGAGCAGCTGGCCGAGACCACCAGCTTAGAGGTCACTGGCTGGGAACTGACTGACACGTAAAGGTTGACTCTGTATGGTTTAAGGAACCCTGCATGCTATGCCAGGTCAACTAAACAAGGCTATTTTGGTGGTTCTTGGCATTTTGAAGCTGTTTTCCTGCTGTATATGGTCATTCTCAAGAGCCAATGCCCTTGTGGAGGGTGGAATCAGCAAAGCCCAGCTCCCTGGCCCTGGAGACCCGAGGCAGGAGCCCACTAGGGACACCCTGCCCTTTGCCACCTGCAAAGGTGATGCTGAGCTCTGAGAAATGACACTGAAATGTCTCAAACTGGGCACCAAAAATAAATGGAAACTTTTGACCTTCACTGCTCTGTGCCTCATTTCCTCATCTCTACAGGCTTCCTCCTCTTGCAGAATGTGAAATGTGTTCAGTAGTGACTGTGGAGCCCTTGTGTGATGGGGACAGGGCGGGGCAGGAAAGGAAACACATCATGCAGGGAGCACTGCAGCATCTGAAGCCTTTCTGTGTCAGGTCTGTGCCTACTTGTTGAGGGATAAAGATGAAAAGAAATATTGAGTGGCTACGTGTGCCCTGCATGAAATCCAGAGCCTGTGACTGGTGATGATGCAAACACTGACTGACACCCACAAGAAAGACAGTTTACAGTCCTGCAAGAAAGCAAAGCTGAGGCATTTAAGCCCTTCATTTTTCAACACTGATGTTCTTTTGAAATATTTGCATTTGGGTTTTTATCAGTTCCGATACTCTATCTCATATATATATCCTGCAGAAGGAGACTTTGACTTTGCAGTTCCTGCATGCAATCCACAAAGTCTTCACAACCTGTAGCTTTTTTTTTTTTTTTTTGAAAATAAGATAGAGTCCTTGGTAGAGTCCTTGTACATTCTTTATAGGATGGGAGAGCCCATCCTTTGGTAACTTTATCCATGGGAGACTGGCTTCTTTATTAAAAACCAGCTTCTAGTTTTTATTGTGAACTTGCCTACCTTCCCTTTGTCAGCTAAACCAAAGGGTATTAGATCTCCTGGCAGCTGTAATAGGTGAACATGCACGGGGTAACCCTTCTAGAGGATGGGACTGAGCCTATGAAGTACTAAGTGCCTTCAAGGTCCACTAAAATCAATGGGATTGAAGAATACCATACCCTTGAAGGGCTGAGCCCCAAGGGATGACTTCTTCTGGGATACACTGATTCTGAAGACAGGCAAAATAAAATATTTAAAGCAGCCTGACAGGCACAGGCTAAATTCTTTTCCTTTTGTGCTGAAACATATTTTTTTTTAATATGCCCTGAGCATGCTGTGAAAGCAATCTTTCTACATGTTTCCTTAGTGGGGAGTGTTTGCTCTCTGTGCCCATCAGTCACAAAATCTGTGACTGATATGGCCCCAAAGCATCAGGAAAGTTGAAGTTCTACGATGTAGCATTTTTTAAATAAGACATAATTGTTTGTGGAAGAAGAGACTATCAAGTACCTAAGATGGGAAAGGGTTACTGCAGGGACATACATCAGCACTATGTACTTTACATTCTTAGTCCATTGGTTTCTACAGCAGTTCTTGTTCACAGTAATGTGAGGCAGTTAATATGGGATCTGAACACCACTGGACTGATAAGCCTTCATACTGACTTGCAAAAGTAATTTTCAGTAATCTTTGAGGGGAAAAATTGCATTTAGTGGGGGGAAAAAAAAGAAAAAAAAGGCTAAGCCATTCGTGCATCCTATTTTATTGAGTATGCAAGTAATAGACTATGCAGAAATTGAACTTTTGATCCATTAGGCTCTGCACAGGGACAAACCACTGCCGAGTTACTGTCAGAAAGTTACGCTTCCAAATAGAAAAGTTTCACAGTATTTTTCCAGAATCATGTTTGAAAACGAGGTGCCAATATTACTGTTACAATTCAAACTTCCATCAGAAAGGACTGGAACAATGTTCCCAATTCAAGCCTCTGCTTTCACATATCACACTCCCACTGCCGCAATTAGTCATTCCCAAACTAACTTTTTTTTTGTGGCTGTTGTGCAAGGCAGTGGCAACATCCTTTCCTAAAGGTTTAATGAACAGAACTCTCTGTATCCATTTTGCTCCAATGATTGCTTCATACCTTGAGCCAGGCCAGGCAAAATAGATAATTTCCAACCATTTTAATTTTCTTGACACAAAAATGGTTCAATTCCCAACCAGGCCTAATTACCATATATTTCTTCTAAATCCCCAGCCATCACGAGTCCAGTACAACCACATATGAGTATTTGTGGCTGTTAATTGCCACAGCCTTTCACCTAACAAAAGTTTCTCAGATTTGGATGAACATCATCGTGAGAACTTTCCTTTTGCTAGAGGAAGCACCATTTGGAGAGACAGGAGGGAACCTCATTGGTTCTCTGTGTGTGCTGAAATCAGGGATTTCAGAGAGCTTCAGCTGCATTTCCCAAAGCATCACAGGCCCAGAGGGACAGATTGATGAGGTTAATTATATAGTTCAACACCCAGCTGGTAGGTAGCTGCCACCCAATATATTCTCCACACTCAAGCTGGTGGGGTTCATAGACACTTCATGAGAGCAAGATCCCTGAGGAAGAAATTGCCAGAAAACACTGAAAAGGGGCCAAAATGACCTTGCTGTGTTGTAGAAGGCTGAGAGCTTCTGTATTTGAAATAACAGCAGCAGTGTGCCCTCCAGCACCCCTGCAGAGCCACAGTCCCTCCCAGGGCACTGCCCATCCCCAGCAGATCCCCAGGTGACCTCACACCAACTTCACAGCTCCAAAACCAGCCACGTGGCTCTTTTATCTCTCACAGCCATGAGCCCATGGGAGGAGAGTGCTGGTGCAAAGATCTCACCACAGTGCACCTCACCTGCCACCCACCTTCGGCACAGGAGGATTCCCCCTCTTCAGCTTCTCCCCACGCAGGGGCTGGAACCTCATCCCTGAGCTGTGGCTGCAGCCCCAGGGCACTGAGGACTGTTTGTTATTACTCTTGGCATTTGTGTCTAAACAGACTCATGAGCCCAGTAGTGCAACTGTAATAACAGCAGTGCATAAATCTCTTTAAAACCTATCAAGGGGCAGGAGTTGGGGAGGATAGCAAGGGAAGGAGTGGTCGGCAGGACTGCAAGGGGCTCTGGCAGGGAGGAGGCTGTGCTTGTAAATGCCAAGGCCCAGGGTAGGAGCATCCTGGAGGGACCATGGCTCTCCAGGAGAACAGCACCAGGGAAATACAGACTAAGACATGGGCCACGGCTGAAGAGGTTGCACCCACTGTAGCAAACACTGACCTGAAACAGGAATGAATCTGAAACACACAGAAAGCCCTGGCTTTGCATATTTGAAATAAGTCATTATTCAGGCTTTCCAGGTCCCAATCTCTCAGAATTCTGCTCAAAGAAAAACCTTTGCATTAATCCCCCTACTCCATCATTATGCAATATTGCTTAGGTTAAGGGAAGTTTCCTTGGTCTTTTCTAAATATAAATTTCTGTGGCCAGAAAATTAGAGAAATGACACGGCCGACCTTCCTAAAAGTGAAGAGCTTGTTTGGGGAAGCACACAAGTCATCTGCTGCAGCAGCCTCTTATCACTTTGTGGTAGGTGATTGCAAAATGCCTCTCTTAGCCAGAGTCACATTGGGTTTAAATTGAGCTAGACAAGGGAACCACAAAAAAAGGGCTTGTGGGCAGCTGGGCTGCTAAAAGCATGGGGCCTGGCACTGGAGCACTGTTAGTTAAAACAGCAGTTTGTCATGGAAAAAGGAGTGGAGTAGCCTGCAATGCCACTGTCATGTGTGGTTTTCCAAGCACGAGGCTTTGTGATGAAGATGAAGAAAACACTTGGTGACCATTTTAAACTCAGCAGCCACTCCCAGTACAGCAGGAGTTAATGCAGTGTCAGACTTTCCATTAATGCCTCTGTTTTTGCAGGGGCTGTGAAAATATGCTCGAGGCAAAAACTTGTGATTCAGTGGCTCAGCTGAAGAGTTAACTTTTCTTTTTATATGCACCCATTTTCAGAGTAGCGATTTATAATAATTTTCATACAGATCTATATATGGTTCTGCTGTGGTGATAGAGGGAGATGAGGAGGGAGCTGTGCAAAGCTTTGTGCCCAGCTGCCTGGCATTTCTGTCAGAGAGAGGCTGGGCAAGAGGTTTGGGGTCTTCACGTGGCTGGTGTAAGGAGAACTAAGCATCCTCAGGGCCAAGGACACTCTTAGCTAGGGACAAAGAGGCCGAACATGGGCTGCTTTTCCGCTTAGATGGCAGCCTGGGATAAAACCTGCATGAAGAATCAAGGCATGCTCTCCTTTTGCCCATCTGCCTACACCCAATGCCTGCTGTCTTCATGCATGTAGGAGAGGGACAAAACATGGCTTAAATAATTTCCCCAACTGATTTCTCTCCTGGTTTGCACCTGCCTTGCCTGGTTTTTTTTCTGCAGTTGCCATTCCCAAGTCTAAGAGGGAGCCCTTCAGACAGAGCAACGCCAAAATTCTCCATAGTAAACCTTTGGAGGTAAATGGCAAACGTTCAAATGTGGGATCACGCAAAGGAACAGCTCTTGGCCTTGCAATATCCAATTAACAGAAGGTCAGTCGGCCCTGCCATCCTGAGTATAACCAGTTGAGAGCACCATACCTCAGGTGGGACAGCAAGGCAATGGGGTTGTCACTCTTCCTAGTACCCCTTGGACCATGAAGTTACTGCTGGGCTAAGCAGTCTCTGATGTCTGGCAAACCCCTGACTGTCGGTACAGCCCATCTGGGCCACAGGTAGCCCAAGACACCTCAAGCAGCTTGGTGCTGCTTAATATAGTTTCCTCTGTAAGATCATACTGTTTTACAACAGCTCCACTAATTACTGAAGGCAAGTGCCAGCAACCAGACAGATTTACAAGGACATAGTATTGCCACTCTCCTCCCTCATCCGTGTCTCAGAAGTTGAATCTCATGTCCTTTCCCTAAATAGCACCTTAGCCCATGTTGTCCCACATTATCTGAGGTTATTTTCCCTCAAAATATTTTCCATACAAACTAAAATACAGTTATTTCTACCCATTTTCAGAAAAGGTTTCCTTTCTTCTTTGCTCTTTCAAGAAAATAGGCTCCTAGCAGGTATTTATCATGATAGCTAAATTAGCTGGTACCCTTAATACTCGCAGCACAGAAAATCACTTCATCAGCTCTACAATTTGAGCTTACTGGAGAAGACTTTTAAGAAAGAATGAGAGTGAAACCTAGAATAACCATTTCTTTCCCCTTGTCCCTTCGAGGCACCAGAGTTCAAGGTGTTTTTTCCTTTCCTTGTATACCTAAAAGTCCGTGATGGTGGTTAATTGAGCGCTAAAAGCCCGTGCGACTGCAGTTTCACTAAGATGCTGCATGATTTTTTTTCTTCCAATCCTAAACTGCTACCAGGAAAAACAGGACAGAAGTAACTGTACTTTGGTGATGGGAAAGAGAATTCTGTACTGAAAGAAGCAGTGCTGGTAGGAAAGTGGAGTATGATCACACAGTCGAGCTCCTGTGCATAACAGCTACATGCCAAAATTATTCAGCACTGAGGAAGGACTGAGGAAGAACCTACCCTGCAAGGTTGTCATGAAGAGGTGTGTGTTGACTTTCTTGGGTGAGCATTGCCAGGAGGAGGAGGAGGAGCTGGCAGGTGCCTCAGTAGCTCCTCACATGTTGCCTTTGGAGGAGAACACATGCAGCCCTCAGCAGCTGCTCAGACCTGCTCTGCAGCCCAGACGTGGCAGGCAGAAAGGCAGCTTCCATGAAACCACACTGCTCAGCAATATGAGGTTAGGCTCTCCCTGAATGCCCATCCAGGATGTGAGGCACTCAGCGAGGGAATGCTCTCAGAAATGGTGAAGGTGACAACTGGACATGTGCAGCTGCATGATGGTCATGGCTGAATATGGCCAAGACACAGATGTCTATCCATGGCAAACCTCTCAGTGAAGCCACCAGTGAAAAACTAAAAATCTAAATTTATCCCTCTGGTCTAAAGACAAAAATACATATGTAGTGGAAAACACTCTCTCTGGAAGTCCCTTGAAAAATAGTGTTTGGTTTCTATGAGATGAACTTACTTGCAGCTTAAAAATATTAGTTAGGATGGAAGTTGTTTCTATTTGTAAGATGCTTTTTTACTGTCCTCTTCCACAGAACCAACATGGATACAGATTCAAATGTCCCCATGCATGCACTGTGCATGGTCAATCAGTTATAGGTCAAGATGGCAGGCATTAGTGAAATAATGATTAATAAATAATGAAAATATTTTCAAAACATTTTCCCTCTTCCAATTTTTAATCTACTTTTTTTTACAAATAAGTCAGCAGTTTAATGCTGTAAAAATGAATTTTTTCTTCAAGGATCTTTGATTACCTGCTTTGTGTTTTTTTCTAGAAGGTTGATGTAACTGGCTCTGGCTCTAGAAGACAGCAAAGCCTTTGATCATCTCAGTTCCTTCATTATTACCTGAGGGAGCCATCAGGAACTCTCTCTCATGTCCAAAAATTATCTAGCCTATCTTCTTGGATTCCTTTATTCAGTGAATTAGTTTTCAGAATTATTCATATTTATTACGAAGAATCACTCCATGGTTAGGTTTCCCCTGAGCAATGTCAGCTCACAACACTGCAAGGTGTTCAAATGTTCATCCTCTGCTGTGTAACACAGCACAGACAAAAGGCCCTGCTGCCCCTCGGACTTGGAGAGAATCAGGCAACAACCCAAACTGGTGAAATTCAGTTCCTTGAATGATGGTCAAGCATGGCAAGATAAGATATTTGGCTCCTCTATCCCTTCAACTCATCATGACCAGAAGGCTCTGGGGAGACCTTACCTAAACAGTGTTGTAAAAAATAAAGAAGAGTGACTTTTTACGTGGACAGAGAGTGATAGGATAAGGGGACATGGTTTTTAACTAATAGAGGAAAAAATCAGATTAGATTTTAGGATGAAATTCTTCCCTGTGAGGGTGGTGAGGCCCAGGTACAGGCTGTCCAGAGAAGCTGTGGACACCTCATCCCTGGAAGTGTCCAAGGCCAGGTTGGACAGGGCTTGGAGCAGCCTGGGATAGTGGATGACATTGGAACTAGGGGATCTTTAGGGTTCCATCCAACTCAAGCCTTTCTATCCTTCTATGACTCTGTGATTATTGGATGTTGTATTGCCCATAAACTGATTCATACTGCCCATAAATGATGGTCACATATTTGCATGTTCTTATTTCAAGAAAGAAAACACAAAGTATGAAGTCCTTCTCTTCAGTTTAAGGTTTGGAGGACATCAAGTTCTTGTCATCCAGCTGTGCATTCCCAGACTCTGCTGCTTGCACTCATCCACCCCTTCCCACTGCCAGGAGGCACATGCTGCACCTTCAGTGTGGTTCATTTAGCTGCCAAGGCCTGGAGGCTTTTCGTCAAAACCTTTCTCCTCAAAAATCAATGTTGTCTCACTGGTTCACATCAAAACTGTGCTGCTTCCCACGTGGGCCCATTGTACCAACCCTTGTTTCTACCTGTCCTACTGCTCCAATACCCACACCTCTTCTCTTGTGTACCTGGGTTCAAAACTCACTTTGAACAGGGTGACACAAGAGACCCGTGTTTGTTTCCCAGCCCTAACAGACATCCTGTTTGCCCTTGGGTCGTGCAGCCACTCTCCGCTTCCTCCTGTTCACAACAACATAATACATGATTTGTTCCATTTTCCTGTGGCATTGCAACCTCTCTGAATCTCCTTGATATCCTTCTCTTGCTTTCCCTCTCTCCTTTGTTACCTGACATCCATGCACCCAGCAAACTGCAAGGATTTGGGCTTTCTGAAGTTCCTGAAATGTAAATAAATAAAAAGGGACAATGAGTTGGTTCATGCCTAAGCAAAGGCAGTTTTGCTTCTCAGTAGGTTTGTGTGAGCTGTTTCTGGTTTCAGTTCACATGGGTTATTTCACCTTCTGAGTTTCTCTTTGACATTCAGGTTTCTGCATTTTTTTTCCACCTGAAGCCAAAGGAAAAAAAAAAAGGCACCAGGTTTGATTAAAAGCCACACCAATTTTTTTAAAAAGTAAAAATCTTGTAATTCTAGAATGGGTCTTTTTCTAACTTGGCAGTTTCTTGTTTGTCCAATACTCCATATCCTGATGATGGGCTGCTCTTATTAAAAGCAGTTATGCTCAGAGCGCAAGGATGTTAGTGCAGGTACCCGCCTGTCATCAACCATCTTGGCTCATGACTAAAACCAGAACATGTACAAAAATAGAAGCACCAAAATTCATCCTCAAAATGAAACAATTACAGGGGACAGTTCATAACTTCATGCTGAGGTTCCTCTGGGCCTTCCATGGGATAGATTTCATTATCCTGATCAATAGGGAGCTGACATCAGTACAGAAAACTACATTCAAGTTTGGCACAACTGCTGTCTTTGGTGCGGTTTCATTTTAATTTGATTTTGTACCAATGTTTAATGCAGCTTCTACTGCTCTGCACATAGTTAAGGGTAGGTACAAATTGCAAAGAATAATTAATTGCCCATTAATGAGTTTTTGCAAAGGACTGGACTCTAAATGCTAATCGGTGTCTCAGAAAGAATGCCAAATTATATCCACACTGCCTACCTGCTTCTCCCTGATTTCTGTTTAGCATGCGATTGGAGGAATTTGGCTTTAATGTTAATGAATACTTTCAATTAGAACTCACAACATATATTAAGCCTCGGTCACTTCAATCTCACGATGAACCCAAACATAAAATTTGCTAATTCTACAGCTGGTGAGAGCAATCTGCATAATCTAAATTTCCCTTTATTTTTCAGCCCAAAATTCACCTGTTCCCAGAAGTCTTCTAAACCTTCACATTTACATGGATACTGTGTTTGTCTGTCATCTTTTCCGATCAACAGAGCAACAAAACAGCAACCCAAGGCACCAGCGAGCAGTGCTCCGGTGAGCAGAGGTGTGAAACCGCAGGAGGAAACAGGCAGAGACACACGAGTGGGGAGAAGATGCTGGGGGTGCTTCTCCCTCTCCCTTCGGTGCAGAGCTGGTGGAGGAACCTGCCCTTGGGTGGACAGGCAGAGTGAGGTGGCAAAGTGCAGAACTGAACAAATTTGGGCAAGGCACTTGTTATAAAAGGTGCTTTTGCCTATTCCTCTCTGATTGGTTGAGAGAGGCCGCACAGCACCCAAGGCATCCTGCTGATAAAGCCCTGCCTACGTGACAGGGACTCTGTGCTGAAGAGGTTGTGCTCAGGGCTGAGCCAGGCGCGGAAGAGAAACACGCAAACTGGACCAAGTCCTTTGGCCACCATCTTATTTTTTTCCCAAAGGATGCTCACGCTTCCTCAGTTCCTTGCTGCCCTCGCCCTCAGCCATGCCACCAAGATCACCTTTCCTCACCTTTTTTGTGGGACCATTTCTGTGCCAGAGGCAGCATTTGCAAACCAGTCCCCACAACCCAGGTTCTGCCCTGCTCCTGCAGCCGTGGTAGGGGTGGACCAAGCTGGGGTCTCAGTGCCTCTTTGTCAGAGGTCTTTGTGCAAGTTCCCAGCTGGTGCCCAGCACTGCTACCTCAAGCTCTTCTTGCAAATCATCTTCTCACTTGACGCAGAGTGCTGTTGGCTGGGAACTTTACAACCTGAACATCTAGGCCTATTGGTAGAGCATTTTGCCAAATTATTTATTTTGCTTGTGTTTTGTTTGGCTCTTCTCCCCAGTGAGATCAGAGATAAAGCTTATTTACTAGTTGCTGCTTGCCCTGGACAGCTGAGGAGCTGGGCTGGAGTGAAAGCAGCTGTTCCTGGGCAACATGCGTGGCTTGTGCTCATTCTCAATTCCCAGTGAGCAGGATCCTTCAGCGGTGATGGAGTAGCTCTGAGTTTCAGTCTATCTGTCACTGCTCGACTGTTTTACTGTGCACACAATGCACTGATGGGCGACATCACTCAACTGCAACAAGTCCAGCTACAAAAGCAAGTAGCAGCAATTTGTAGCATCAATGCAGCCGTTTAATCATTCCCAACACTTCCCTGGTTGCCACTTTGGATAAACTAACTTGAGAATTAAGAACAAATATTTGACTCTCCCCCTCCCCATAATTTTACGCAGCCCTGTTTAGACTGTATGGTACTTAACAGGAGACCTTTGCCCTTTAGTTAAAAGCTGTGACCAGGAAATCCCACCTCCTCTTAATGAGCTTTTTTGTTCAGCTTACAGGGAGGGATTTGCACTCCACTCTTGCACTACAAATGCTTTGTCTGCTTGGCTTTTTTATTCAGCTGATGAATAAAAAAAGCAAACGCCAAACTCTACACATGTTTCAGTCTCCATTAAGACAACAAAGAGCTCAAAGGCACGTCCTGGCAACGGCAATAATTTTTTTAAAAGAATGAGAAGAAAGAATACATGGACATTTAAGCTGTGGTACTTTCCATAGCTACTCCTTAACACTTTTGTCACAAAAGCTATATAATTTTGACTACCAAAATACATGGTAGGTAAAAGGACAGACAGTGTTTTGGGAATCAATATTATGCTCTTTCTACTGAGAAACAATCATACGAGCAGCCCAAGCAGTGGCCTTTGTCAAACTTTTCCCTTGCTTGTGTCTTTCGACCACATGCTGAGACCTCTCATACTCCAGTGGCCTTGAAAGTGTTTTCCCCTTCTTTTTTTCTTTCTGTGTGCTTCAGATAGCTCTTGGTTTCCTCTAATCTCTTGTTCTTTCCTTCTAATCACTACATACCCTTAATAACGATAGACTGCAGACACCAGCATCAAATTATGAAGGGCCAGAAACGCAGAGGACTAAACGCAGTCACAACAAGAGATGGTTCTGCAGGAATCTCCAGATATTTGAAGAAGATGGAACAAAACACATTCCACTGGGGAGAGCCTCACTTTTCAGAGAGAGGCTAAACCCTGTCCATGCCTCTCTGTGCACAGGAGTGGAGTGGGAATGATTCTCCAGCCCATTGCACAGCCACGTGTTGGCTGTGTACTGTTGTCTTGCTAGGCTGGTTGAAATGAATCTGGCAGAAAGGACAGGGACACTTGGATACCAGGGAGCACATAATAGAGTCTATTAAACAAAACTCCTCTGCAGGAGAGGGATAAATGGACCCTTTTGATGCTGGGACTTCTGGCAGTGCAGAGGTTGACAGCTTAGACAAATCTGAAATTTAGAAAATCCCTCATTGCAATAATTCCCAAGCCTTTTGGACTAGTTAGTGACTAGTCAACCCTAACTGCCTCTTATGGGCCACCAAGCATCCATAGTGAATTCCTTCTCATGTGAAAGCCCCAGCAAATCAGTGCAAATCATAGAATATCCTGAGTTGGAAGGATATGTTCCCACAAGGAACATTGAGGACAGCTGAGCTGGCAGATACCTTGGCACCAGTGCTCAGAGTGTGTGAGGGTGAGGGATCCAGAGGAAGCCTTGTCCTAAGCCAGGCTGTCTGGGATGCAGGCAGCAGGTCATGGGATCATCCCAGATTGCATGGAAAAACCTGTGTGGGTGCAAATCGGCAGCATCCCGTGAGATAAGTGCAATGAGCCTTGGTTCATGCTTAAATGTGGCAAACTAAACTGCAGAAAAGGAAACTGCTTTAGGAAATTATAAGGCAGAAACAAGTTTTTTGACTCATTACAGGCACCAGATGTGCCTGTATGGTAAATGTAAGCTATTCTGCAGAAGGGCTCATCTGTATGTTTTAGGTACCAACAGATCTTTTCCCAGATGTGTTCTCCTAAAATTATTTCAGATTCAAAATTAGTTTTTCTTGTTGCGTTTCCTGCAGTACCAAGCCAGATCTTCAAATATGAATCTAACATAACTGACCTGACATCAAAATAAGCATATCCGAAGGATTTTAGAATGCTCTACATCAGCATCTTTTATATAAAAAAGAAAATCAAGATATTGTTTCTTCAACATGGCAAGGAAAACCAGGATGAAAACCTACCATTTATTCTAATAAGGGATTTCTGGCTGCAGGTGTTATTTCAGGGTCCTGAACAGTATTTGCTCTGTGTATGTGATCAGATCTGCTAAAGAAGGAAATCTTCAGGGAGGATGGGAGGGAGAAGGATATAAATATTTCAGTAGTAAAGGTTTCCCCTCGACACGGTTTGTCTTGCTTCTGAACTGGTGGCTGTTTGCAGTTGCCAAAAACCTTTGAACTTCTTGTGGGAGAAGGAGACCATTCCAGCAGGAGTGCTAAGGGGTGTCATGGGTGTGCTTTGCCTGTCCCTGTACTATCAGTCCCTGGGGACTCTCCTTGTCACCCTCAGGCTGCAGAAAATCATTGACCTCAGGCTAAATAAAATTAAAAAACAAAAAAGAAAATGATGATGAGGCTCAGTGCTGCACATGGTCATGTCTAGCCTTTACTCCCTGCAATCAGAGGCTGGAGTCAAGCCCTTAGGCTCACACACTGTGCCTTGGGAGACCTGGGATCCCAACCTGCCCTGTGCCAGCAGCCTCTCAAGAGTAGCTGGAGACTGCTTTGCCTTGTGCATTTTGATTTTAGTTGGTTGGGCTGGACTTCTTCAGTTCAGGCTTCATAACCCCAACCATCACTGCAAGGTGAAGACCCACAGTGGTGTCTTCAAACAATATTAAAAAGCAACAAGAGAAGCTGCTCCCTTGCTTGGTGTGATGGTGAGAGGACCCTGTGCTGGGTTTGGGTGTCTTTTCTGCTACTGGGCAGAAACTCATGTGTCTCTGATTGAAGGAGAATTTGACTTAAAAGAAGAAAGACTTAAAATTCACATTGTAATAGGACCTACATCTCCCCTGCCAAATGCTCTAGGCACCAGGATTAGCTTTATACCACTCACATTTTGCTATCTCTTGAATCTTTCATACATCTGGACAGTGCTAAATCTTGCTGATAAGGGATGGATGTTGCTCCCACTTGAAAGCATCCTACAGTTTCCTCAGGGAGTCCTATCACCAGGTGTAGTGTGTGCCAGGGGAGGCAATAGCCATCCCTCTCTTTCAAAAGAAAATGCAGATTGCCATTGCATTTCTACCAGGAGCCCAGTTGTGGATAGCCGGTAAATGCCAGCCTCTGCTGCTGTATTTTGGTTGTACATTGATGGAAGATGAACAACACTTGGCAGCTCCCAAGATCACAGCTCTTTGCTCATCTGCAGGGCCAAATTACAACTCTCCTGAGAAACTTAGTCTCCAAACCTGCCTCAGCTGCTTTCAGGATTGGGAGTTTTCAACAAATTTGACCCTATGTGAATTTTACCATCATCTTCCCCACCCAACTAGACCCAAGGGGAGAAGCACTTTTGTGCCACGCTGGTTTCAGGCCAGATATTCCAGGATCTGAACAATGATTAATTTATAAACTCTTGTGGCTGCAGATCACGAGTTCCAGCACTTACTGGTGATGGTGTGAGGAAGCATAGGCAGAACAGTGGGTGATCACCCAGAAACTACTCAGGGCTGTCTGACCCAAGATCTGACAGCAATTGAGCACTTTTCCAGGTAAGAGATTGAAAGATTAAACTCCACAAGGCCTTGCATAATGTTTTCGGTACCCCTCAATTAGAAACACTTTCTCACATACCTACTTTCATAAAATCACCAGCATCCGCATCTCTTGCAGAAAGTTTTGTAATGAAATTTTTTTTTAATATATTTTCAGCTGTAAACAGCAGAAAACCCCCTTCAGGCACTTCACTAGACCTTTTATCCGCATGCAGGAAAAAGAATTGATTGATTTTGAAGTTAAACGTTGGCATCTGCTGTTATTCAAAACCAGGACCTTGGATACACTCATCCGCCATGCTTTCAGCTCAGCCACCAGTGTGCTGCAAATGAAGACAAGCTGTTGTCAAATGAGAAATGCAAAATAGTCAATCTGTTTGTCTGTTTAATGTAACTGGGAACATAAGCTGCTAAAAATGCTACCATTCTGCACTGTCAGATGGGAGACACTCTCCAACAAACGAAAGCCTAATGACCCATTTTACTCAGGCGCTCTGGAGTTCCTCCTAATGGTATTTTCCATATGCACTTCAACATGCTTTTAACTGAAACTGCAAATGGTACTATTTTCTATCTAACACAAGCGTGTAATCTGTGCAGCATATTTTTTTTTTCCTCTGGCACCATGAAGGAATGCTGATGTTCAAGGCGTCTTGAAACAGTGAGCATATTGCTCAAGCATCTGATGCTCATCTTCTCTTTACACCTGTCATTGTACTGTATTAAAGGAAAAAAATCAAGTCATTAACCATGATAGATATGTTTTTAATAAGAAAGTGTTGCGCCTCACCAGGCAGATAAATAGCAAGTCTTAAGATATCTTCAGAGCCCAAGCATACAATTACAGAATAAAGTTAAATATGCTGGGGACTCTTCAAAGACTGCTATAACTTGTAAAGATTAGGTCTCTATCAATTACCCAAGCTGCATTCCTTCAAGAATTTTCTAGCATTAAAATTGCTAATTTGACTTTTCCTCGGAAAGTTCCCTATTCCCCACAGATAATTATGTGTGAAATGTTGCCTGAACTGTGATTTGGCCAAGAAAACAAGCGTGGTCCATTTTCAAGTCAAAAAACAATGACAATAATGCTGCCATTGCCAGAGCAGGGCAGGAAGAAACTCTGGAGATCTTGATTATTTTGTTAAATTTTCTTGGGGTTTGTATAGTAGGAATTTCACAGGTCTGATTTCAAACCGCACAAAATTAGGGCTTTTGACAAAAAGCTGTAGCATTTAGCCTCTCTTCAGAGGCAGGCTAATACCAGGCAGTCAGTGCTTGATTTGCTTTCTCCTGACAAAGCACCACAGTCTGTTGGCATTCTTGCAGGATGCACTCCTTTAAGCCATTATAGTCTTAGACCCAGCTTTATCTCCACCCCTGCTGTTATCACATTGATATGTGTGTTAATTATTGACACAAGAAATGCTCAGTCATAGACTGCAGATTCCTGGAAAAGCCCTGCTGTGCTGAGCTGAGCGGCGGTGCCACGAGGGTGTCTGCTCCCTCCTGGCTCCCTTGCCCTGAGGGTGCTGCCATCACTGATTAGCAAACCCCCCAAAAGCATGGAATGTCTTCAGGCACTCCCTTTTTCCCCACAGAAAAAAAAGGTCCTACTCATCCAGATTCTTCTCCAAGCCCCAAAATAAGTATTATCTTTTCCCCATCAGGTTGTTCACAGCCTGTTTGCAGGTGGGGCAAAGCAAAGGGACCAGAGTGTCCCTGGGGAGGTCTGGCCAGGGATGACACTGCAGTTGTGCCCTGACCATCACGGATGGGCCACTGCATGGTCAGCACTGGCTTCATAGAGTGGCACCTGACTGTGCTGCATGACAAATTCAGCACTGCTTCACCTTTTGGGATTGTGTTAGAAAACATAAAAAAGATAATTTCATCTTAAAATAGCGGGGAATAGCGGCCTGCACTGACGTGTCAATGCCTGGGATTTGTGTGCTCAGGAGAGACAGAGAGAAAGAACAGAGAAGAAGCAGGTGAAAAAGTGAAAGTCAGAGGAAAAGGGTATTTAATGCAGAGGGTTAATGCAGTGGCCAGTCATCTCCAGGATTATAGAGAAATTTAATATGATCTTGGAATTATCCACTCAGTAACCAAGTAGATATTAGTACATCCAAAGAACCAGGTTTGCTTTATTGTAAAAAGTCTGGCACCTGAGAGAGATAGTCAGGCTAGGAGGGAAAAAAATCTATTCCTCTCTGCTTGCTGTATTCCTCCCCCCTGCATACACAGCTCCCCCAAACCTAACATAAAACCAAACCCAGGCCTTTCCATCACAGATCAAAAGCCAGGCAAGTAGTGTTGCATTGCAGCTGCCTGAATTATACTTGGCCTCTGAATAATAAATAGGGAATTTCTCGAACCACAGGCTCATTAATGAGCACTAATTCAGAACTGATGGCACAATGTTCAGTAATTTAAGCAATGTAGACAATGAAGGTTCTCAACTCTGGTACAAAGAGTGACCTACAGAATCTTGTGGAATGAGTAATTACAGCTAATATCCATTTCAGCTTCTATTAGAACATCCAATAAAACAAGGTCATGACAACAGGCAAGGATCACATCCCAGCAAGCATCGCAGTGGGGAGAGATGGAGTCACCCTGGAGCAGGTGGATGGTTCCTATTAGTTGGGCTCCACAATGAATAAGGCTGCTGACAGCTCCCAGAGGACGGCGGCTGCGGCGGCAGCGGCTGCGGAGGCAGCTCAGGGAATACGGGAATGGTTTTCAAGAGCACAGAGGTTAGGTTGGGATGGGGTTTGTTTCTGCCCATAACTAACAAAGGCTTGAAGGACAGACCATGTGCTACTGGCTTTTTTTCTCCCTTTTTTTCCCCCCATCCTTTCAAATAGTTTGGTATTAACATATAGAGGGAATGATTCAGTGATTTAATAACTGAGGGTGGACCCTCAACATGTTGTAACAGAGGAAAAAGTTGATAGATAGAAGCAGGATGGCAGTGGGCACCTGTAGTGTGAAAACCGGCTGAGTGAGCAGCAGCAGAGCAGAATGAGCTGCCTGGAGAGTTTTCTACTTTGTGCACATGAGCCTTATTAATTCCTAAGAGAGGATGGAGACCATGGTCAAGTGAGGAAATAAAGAAATTATCTGCTTTTTTTGGTACCATAAGTGGGAAGGTCGCTGGTTGTTAAAAACAATTTCTGACAATACTTCCAAGACTTGGTGCTTTTAAAAAACTGCTGGATGAATTATTTTCATCCCCTCAAATGAGTTCAAATTTCACTTTGAAATGCAGGAAGTTTTTCAGTGATACTATTTGGCTTTTTAAACAAACATTCAGAAAATACAGGGTATTCAAAGTGATTCCCTCCCAAAAAATTCATAGGCTGGAAATTTTTTCTACAACCATCTGGGTGATCCTGGGAAACCCAGAGGGGGCTGCAACCAAAACTAATTGCCTGACGAATACAGTTCACAACAAATATTTTGATGGACTCAAGAAATCAACTTTGCTGGCTAAATCTTTGACTCTCATTGAGTTCACTGTGTAGCAGTGTGGACATGCTGAGAGCTCTGCTGTGAGAGGAGTGTGTCCTCAACTTTGGAAAACAGTCTGGTGAGAAAAGCTGGTCTGGAAACACCAGGGCTCAGACTCTGTTGGTCAATAGGGCTGCAAGCAGACACAAAGCAATCAACAGGGCCCCGAACTGCAGTCATGGCCCTTGGAGGTCTGAGACAGCAACGTAGGTATCACTGTGGCCAGCTCTGGGTACTTGTCCCTACCCTCACCCTCCAGCTTTAACATGTCCTGCTCTGAGGGTTTGGAGCTACAGAGAAGTCCCATGGAAGAGGCCAGGACTTGGTGTGGGCTGCCAGGTGTGAAATGTCTTGGAGACATGCAGGACTTAGCTCAGTCCCCACAGGGACCTCAAAGCCTGTGACAAAATGAGAGAAAAGGGAGTATTTCCCCCAAGGAATTAAGAGTCAGGTATCCCTTCAGTGATGTGAGGAAGTACTTTTTTTTCATGAAATCAGAACAGAGGAGAGACTTTCGTTCTCTTCCACTGTACCTTCTATGTTTTGCTAGCAGTGCTCCTCTGGTAGAAGCAGGGTTTGGACAAAAGACTTGAACTCCCTAGGGGACTGTTAAACGTTGGGTTTTTGCAGCTTAAAATGCACTTTGGTGCTTAAGTCCCTGTAAGGGCTGACCACAAGCACTTCTTGCACTACATAAACCCCAGCTACAAAATCCACTTAAAGAATGTACTCCCACATACCTACTTGTGTCCCACGTGGCCCAGACACCAGTTTTCATCTAAAACACCATTTCATGTCCAGCTGTGAAACAGCTGCTCCAACTTCCTGGTGGGTACAGCAAGGGAACAACCCTGGAACTTCCTGGAAAAACCCTTCTGCCCAGACATTTTTCCTCGTGTGAGAATCCTGCCTCTGGGAAAGCTGCTGGAGGACGTGGCACGTGAGCAAATGATTAGACTTTTGCAGGAGGAGTAAAACACTTTTAACACATCTGGAAGCAGGAGGAGCAGAGGAGCCAGGGCAGGACCAGGTCCATGGTGGAGGCAGCAGCCCCCAGCTGCCACACTGTGCCATCCTGCTGCTTCTCTTGTGTTGAATTCTGTTGACTTTAGTAATATTAATTGAAGTAGAGTTCCCAGGATTGGTCCCAGGGTTGCTGTAGCATCAAATGAATGCCAAAAATTTAGATTACCTGCAGCTATATTAGTTTCCATACCGGCTCGAGGAATTTTTCCTGCATCACTTGAGAAAAGAACCTTTAAAAGCTGCGCTGTTTTGGTTTTTTTTTTGTATACTATCTAGAAAGGACTTCTGCTTTCTATTAAAATGTGCTGATAGATATTTCTTTTCTGTTTAACTTTATGGGACCTTGGTGAATATTTTAAGGTTTGCAGCTCAAATGATTGTTTAGTAAGTAAACCTTTTCTCCTCCAGATTTTGGTAAAATACTACAAAGTTAAAATATTTTATTTGGATTCATACCTCATTTCAAAGTGTTGCTTATAATACCTGACAGGAGCTGAACTTTAGTTAGTTATTTCTCCTTTTTTTTCCTTCTTTTTGGAGGAAAACAAGCAGTCAAACATAGCTTCTGACACATTAAGCATGACTACTGGGAAATTAAAACAAATGCTGGTACAATTCACAGGGGAAAAAGAACTTAAAGTTTGTTTATAAATTTGTTCCCAGCTCCAAATGTATGTCATAAATTAATAGGTCATCAACATACTGTATTTAGCTGGCAGAAAGTAATTTTCTGTGAAGAAATGAGACAGAATATAGCCAGAGTAGCAAATTGGCTGAAAGCGAAGCCTTTTGAGTGCTTCGTAAAATTCATAACAGACAACTCGAAGCTCCAGCAAAATGGAAAATCTTTTATTGTCTCTGTACTCAGCTCCAAGGATTTAGAAAACTGACTAATAATGCAAATACCCCGAGGTCAATAGCCTGGTGCTGCAGCTGGAACACACACCCAGCTTCCAGGAGATCCATCACGCCTGCATCCGGACAGTCGGGGAACGTGAGGATATGAACCAGGGTGCTCCAAACGCCATCAGTGTCAGCAAACTCAAATCAAGAAAACGAGTTCCAAAGCAATCAAAATCATGACCTCACAGTGGCATTTGGGCTGGTCTCTGCCAGCCTAATGCTGATGAGACCAATCCTTTTGTTAATATACGGCAACACTCTGCAATCCCAGGGTGTGTCTCATAGTTTGGACAGTCAGGATTCAGCTGGGTGGGAAGTGGATCAGGCCCCTGCAGCCTTGTCACAAAGTCCAACTCTCATGTTTTGAGAGAGATTCTCTCCAAGATTCAGGTAACTCATCACCTCCATTTAAATACAAAGGGAAATTTCAATATTGCCCTCTACAACTATGTCCATAGACAGGGAAAACTGAGAGCAAAGTGACATTTGGTGAACATCAAGACCTGGTGTTAGAATTTAATGCATTTCCCTGGTTTCTGGTCTAGAATTGCATTTTTCAGCCTGTAAGATGCAGGTTACCTGGAGGTGGTTGGACCAGTACGAGGCACAGAGCAACCTTTATCCTGGGAGCTTCTTCCCAAAGTGATGTTGGAATGGATTAAGGAGGAATTGAAGCAAGACAGGGCCTAGTGAGCCATTGGCTTGGTTCTGAAGACAAAAAGCTTCAGCCTCCACAGTAACAGCTTCTTTTCTGCTGTCCTTGAAGGAGGACAGAGGGAGAGAACAGCTCCGAGGCCAGGCAGGTGGAGGGGGGTATCAGCAGACCCATTTGCTCTGGGCTTCACTATCAGGCTTTCCACAATGTAAAAACCCAACACTTAATATCTATCTTTCTCTATATGTACTCATGCCTTAAAATTCTTTCAGAGATGGGACGAGGCAATATTATCTTTGAGAAAACGCAGATCCTGACTTAGTCTCCCAAAAGGAAAATTACTGACTTGAGCAATTCCTGGTAGTTATCCAAATAGCCTTGTCAAATTATTTAAATACCGCATTGTGATATTATTGAAGTTGGTACCAAGTTACTCTTGGCAGAAACAAGTGTTCACTGGCAGGTGCTGAGTAGATGAGCTGTTACTGCTCCAGCTCTCTGTGGCAGCAGCACGGCTGGCTGCTGCCACGGATTTTAACCAGGGAGCTCAGCAAAATGCCCTCCAAAGGGGTTATTCTTCCCAAGGGGCTCTGGAGTGGTTTGCTTTCACCTCTCAGAGCCTGGTTACTTATCTGCTGTCACACTGGAGCTATGGAGGGGTTTTTGGGGGTGGATGGGAGGGAAGCATTTTATCACTGCATTCAGCACAAAACCCACCCACTTCAGAGCAGCCTTCTCTTCTGTCTTAAAAGAAAATTCAGTATGTAAATCTCCAGGGAAGAAAATGGAATTTAGGAATTTACCTGATCTGTATTAAAAGGCAGAAAAAAAAAAGACTTAGGCTTATGCATTTTTCATTATTTGGGACCCACTCTACCTATATATGCTCAGTGTTTTGTCTCTGCTGTAATTTCAGTTGGAAAGTTGTTTAAAATGCAAGAGTCTGGCATGATTCACATATGCTGTTTCAGAAAAAAGGGTTCACAGCTAAGGATGTACAAACTCTGTTTGTCCAGCCACAGTGTGAGGAAGGACAGGGGGAGGAGGAAGGACAGCAATAGCAGAAGCTTGTCAGGTTCCTGCTTTAGACTTTGAAATTCATCTCTCAACTCAGGAAGATTCCAGATTTCCTGCATGGTGTGGAGGTATCCACCTTTATCACCCCAGGGCAGCAATCCCATGGAGCTTCTCTGTCTCCCCATTCCCACAGGAGGTGGGGGGAGTTGTGGAAATCCAGGGGTTACACACTGAACTCCTGCTTCCACAGCATTCACAAGCAAAACCCAGACAAATGTAGTAACAACCTCCTTGTGTGGCAAAGAGGGTGAGAGGCCCTGAGCACAAACTCCTGCTGCCCCAGGGTGTGGAGGTACAAGGCTGGGTCTGAGAGCCTGGCCAGGTCACTAAGAGGATCATTTAGCTCCCACGTCCTTGAAGAAAACTTTCACCACCTCAAATATATTTTCAAAGATTTTGTCCAGTTTGGCTGAAAGTTGTCACAAGTGATGGTTTTTCCATAACCTCCCTTGGGAAAATGCACCATCCTGTAAGGGCCCTCAGTCACAGACCATCTCCTGCTCTTCAGTCAACATTTGCTTTGCCTCAGTCTCATTGCTCTTGGTTATATCTTCACGTACCACTCTGACAAGCTTAACAACATCCAAAAATTTTTGAGAGTCAAAATTTGTATTACCAAGACAAGAAAAGGGAAGTAAACAGTAGATAATTTTTTCTGGGGATATTTGTTTCTTTGGAGAAGTCTCTGCACAACAAAGCTGTGTTCAAGGAAGGAATTAGTAAACAGATGAAATGAAATGGCAATGTTGTCATCTTCAGTTCAAGTTGAATGACAAGATTTTCGCTTTTCTTCTGTCCACCATTACCCTTAGGGTATTTATTTTAGTGCTGCTGTGCAATATATTTCACTTTAGGTTCCTGGAAAACTGCTATGGCACAAATTCTCCACTGGAACAAATGGCTACAGTTCCATTGACTTCTACATTTTCTAGCCAAAAATTTTCCTCTCCATTTCTATCCAGGGATGCCTGCTAGGTTACAGGAGACAGAACCTCTGCTCATATTGGAGCCATGCACCGGCTCCCAGTTCCAGGACTTCATCTTGTCATGCAAATTGATTATTTCCAGTCTTCAAAGTCTGCAAGTCTGAAATCCATATTATGTGTTTAAGTGCAATTCTACTGAAAGGGTCCAAATCTCCCTGCCAGAAAACCTTTTTCTTTCTCCAGAACGTCATAGAGAACATGCTTATATTGTGCTTTAGTGAGGTGAATGCACAGACAGACTTAAATTAATATGTCTGGGAATAAATTATTTCTAGAGTGTCTTGAGCCAGCATCACATGAATAGATTACATGAAGCACTATGGGAAGCAATAATTCATCTGAAAATCATAGTTTAAAACAGGAAAAACCCATGAAAGCTGAGCATACCTATCCAGCTTCTTATTGTCAGTGGTGGCAAGTGCTTTGCAATCTCTAAAGTACCTTAGAAGCTTTATGGCCCACTGTCTTCACAAAATCCTGGTATATTTTATTTGGCAGGTAGAACTGACAATTCACAGCACCTCAGCAGCCAGAAAAACACCCCCTAACAGTCTGGTAGGGCCAGAAATATCCATAACTATTCCCCATGGTGAGGAAAGCAGGAGGTACCCCACACCAGCTCTACTTCCAGCATTGGGAATGGAAAGTCGTGTTGTAGTTTGGTTTCCGATGGCCAAACCCAGCTTTCCCAGGTTGAATCTTCCCCCAAGGCTTAGGCAGAGCCCAGGAGGTGTGAACGGTGCTGCCTCTGAATTCACAGGGTGAAACTGCACCAGCTGTACCCTTCTACATCTTTCTTGGCCTTTGATGGGAAACAGCAGGGTCGGTGCCACCCCCACTTCTCTTTTAAATGTGTGCCAAGCTCCATTAAACCAGCTCAGATATTTTAACCACACTCAGGAGACTTCTCAGGTTGTGTTATGGGGGGAAGTAAAACACCTAGGTTTCACTTCTACCACTCTAATTCCATTTATATTTAAGAAATCATTACATGACTTTTGTCACTAGATAAAACACATAATTTTCTTCTGATTCAACATAATAACGAGCTAAATACATCATGGTGAGAGAAATGATAATTCTCCACTGACCAGAGGAGAAAGGCACTCTTGCATCTCATATTGTACATGAGCCCAGAGGTTTTATGTCTGGCATTCTGTGCTCTCATCTCACTATACATCTGTACAAGTCTATTGAAACTCTGGAATAAAAGTGAATAAATTATGTTTAGGTTTGCCCTTTTATCATACTTATTTGTGTGGTTGGTATGTGGTCAGTGTGGTGGTTGTGGTCAGCGTGGTCAGCGTGTGGTCAGTGTGTGGTCAGAGTGGTCACTGTGGTCAGTGTGGTTGTTGTGGTCGGTGTGGTCGGCATGAGGTCGATGTGTGGTCAGTGTGGTCAGTGTGTGGTCAGTGTGTGGTCAGGGTAGTTGTTGTGGTCAGTGTGTGGTCAGTGTGGTTGTTGTGGTCAGTGTGGTCAGCGTGTGGTCAGTGTGTGGTCAGAGTGGTCACTGTGGTCAGTGTGGTTTGTTGTGGTCAGTGTGATCAGTGTGATCAGTGTGTGGTCAGTGTGTGGTCAGTGTGTGGTCAGTGTGGTTGTTGTGGTCAGTGTGGTCAGTGTGTGGTCATTGTGTGGTCAGGGTGGTCACTGTAGTCAGTGTGGTTTGTTGTGGTCGGCATGAGGTCGATGTGTGGTCACTGTGGTCAGTGTGGTCAGCGTGGCTGTTGTGGTCAGTGCGGTCAGTGTGGTCAGTGTGTGGCTGCCCTCGGTCAGAGCAGCCCGGGGGCAGCACTGGTGCGTGGCAGCAGCGGTCCCTCTCCAGCGGAGCAGGGGCAGACCCAGGGCACCCTTCCCTGCTCCGAGGGCACCCTGGGTGTGCCATGGGCAGGGAGGACGATCAGTGTGGGCTCACAGTCTGTCCTGGGCCGGCTCTGGGAGGCAGCACAGAAAAGCCGTCAGTGACACGACCTCAGCAAGAGATGGCCACTCTCTCTGGAGGCCGCAGTGATGTTCCTCTGCTGTCAGCCCGGGATGAAGCTCATTTCACTGCACCCTGGATGTGATTGGGACTGGAATGAAGGCACCAAAGCAATCTGGAGTGCATCTCCAGGTGGTGACAGGACGTCCCTGCCTGCAGCACAGACATGCACACAGAAAACCCTCATCTGGTCTCATTCTGTCATCCCGAATCTGACCCTCTCCCAGCAGCCATAACTGACAAAACCAAATCTGACTGAGGTACCTGTATGCAGAGTTCAGTTTGACACCTCAATTCCTCAGAGATACAGAACTCAGGTATTTGGAAATGAGCCTAGGAAAATCAGCTGCTTTCTCCTAAGCGCCTACCAGGCACTAAGGAGATATTTTCCTTGCATCTAAGGAGAAGATACAAAATTCATGTTGAAAACAAGTTATGCAAAAAACAACAACAAAAAAAATCACCTAAACCAAAACTCAGACCTTTCTTACACGGTGCACTTCGTCAGCATGTCACTTCACACACCTGCACACAAGGTCCAGCTCTGTGACAGCATCTAGAAGGCACCTAGAGGTTCCAAACTAAACTTCTGCAGTGATTTTGGGAAGTCATCTCTGCATCTATCTGCATTAAATATTCTGACACTCGGAGAAATCTGTCTGAAGGCCCTGTTGCTGCTGCACTCGTTATAGCAGTTAGTGGTGCTTTTCATATACACGTACAAAATCCTAATATTTTCTATACAATCCAGTACTACAGCTGTCTGGATATTATTCAAGGTTACTCTAGGGAAGATATGATGCCATATGTTGCAGTATTAAATGCCTGTACTTTGTCATAGGAAATGTTTTCATACACTACTTTTACAGGGTTTCAGCTAATTTTCCCTACTCAGCAAAAATAAATTCCAAAAAACATGATAACACTTCATACAGGTCTCGTACAGACCTTGTACAACTTCAGTCTGAAGCATTTTTTCCACTAAAAGTTTC
This sequence comes from Corvus brachyrhynchos, assembly GCF_000691975.1. Taxonomy (NCBI): domain Eukaryota; kingdom Metazoa; phylum Chordata; class Aves; order Passeriformes; family Corvidae; genus Corvus; species Corvus brachyrhynchos. Next base: position 3,501,825 of record NW_008239324.1, on the reverse strand, counting down.
CTATTTTACTTCTATCCCTATTTAAGAACATAGGACTTGTTTTAATATTACATAAAGAACCAAGGAACTGCTCAGTTATGGCAACAAGAAATTAGAAGAAGGTACATATATCCAAAAAGATAATAGCTGACTATCAAACGAGTCCCAGAAATTAGTTGTGAAATGAAGTGGAATTATGTGAATAGTTATGAAAAACAACTAAATTAATTTACATGGGTAAAATAAATGGTACATGAGAAACAACTGCCACAGCAGAGTTATTCTCCTTATTCAGAATAAATGGGATTGGATATGCACATGCATGTGTGCATTTATGGGTATTTCTGTGAGAGAGATTTATTAAAATGTTTAATGGTATTGCCATGGTTGTATCGAGTCACACGCCGTGGTTTGCAGGCCTAATCCTGCTCACGTTAAAGGCAGTGCAAATAGGAACAGTTGACTAATTATCCCTCTGTAAGGCTCCAGAATATCCACGCTGAATTCTAACAAATTACTAGAACCTCAGGGAAAGAAACAATGCTAATTAAGATGAACTTTAGGTGTAGGACCTAATTAATATGATCTTTACGTGAAACTTGTTCCAAATGAAGCAACTTTAAAAGTTATACCAGTAAATGCCTTGGGCTGTATAGCACTAAATCAGTCAAAAAATAAACAAACATGTTCCTTAAAATCCGCAAGTAACAAATCAAGATATTAACACGGGTGTTAATGTGACTGCAAGATTTTCTTCAGCAAAGATTTTGATTTGCTTTAGCTCTGAACACCACTGTTGGTGAAATGATAAATGCAGGGTTGCTTTCTGTTTCTGACTGGAAACACACAGACATGCTGGGGGGGAAGAAAAAATACAGCAAGAATACACAAGTTACTCTATTTGGGGAGAAATACTGATTTCAAGAGCTTGTCAAAAATGTTGAGTCAGTCTATTAAAAGAAGAACTTAAAACTATGTCTCTAGGAAGCTTAGAAGATTTTATTCCTGTTTCTGGGAAGGCAGTTAGATGCCCAAGCAGGAGAAATTTGGGCAGCAAGTCAGTTAAAGAAGGTATAAAGATCCATGTATTGGTAGAATTCCTGCTTGTGCACCCATGTGGACACATCTGTTTGCCTCAGGCACATGAAGGCAGGGTACACAGTCACATTCTGGAAACTTCCAACGCAGAACATTCTATGATTCTGCAGGAATTATTTCCCTCACAAAACTGGACAAACCCTCATTTCTTACAGTCCTGCTGCACTCCACATCTGGGCCTAAAATCTGAACCTGTTGGGAAGATCAGAGCCAAGCTCTGGGCATCTCCTAGAGCACCTACAGGCCAGATGGACCTAATTCCCAGGCTGGAATCCAGAATCGAGGGGGGAATCCTGACCCCATCCAAACCCCTGGCAAGAGTCCCACTGCTTCTAGTAAGGTCACTCTCTGCTCTTTGCTCCAGCAGAGCTTTTAGGAGATCCTTCCGTACAGGATATTTTTTTTTCTGAATGAAACTAAGTTGTGAGAGTTCTGACTTGTTCAAATTGAAACAATGAAAAAAAAAATAGCCTATGGAAAAACAAAATAACAACTTGTAATTACTCTGCTCTGAGCAGATATATAAAAATATCAGATTCAAAATATGAACATACATTATTGTTTTGGCTTTGTCTGCTACACTGGAATTCCTCACATGCTGACCTCTTGCCCTCCTCCTACTTCTATTTTTCTCTCTCACCACTCCATGAGAAAAAAGAGGTAGAGGAGAAAGAGAGAGAGAAAGAGAGAGAAGGAAAAAAAGGGAGAGGAAGAGAAAGCATGAGAATTAAGTAAAGACAGTGGATGAAAGAGGAAGAATGAAAAAAGAATGAGAGAGGAACAGAACAAAAGCTAACAAGTGAACAGGGAAAAAAAAAAAACCAAGAGGGAAATCAATGCACTGCCAGTTGTTTTTTTAGGGCTTGTGAAAGTTATGGGGCCCTACATGAAGAAGGCATTACATTTTTTGGTCTGCAGCCAGATTCTTAATGAAATAGGAGGGCAGGAGGGAGGCTAATGTGATTCAGCATCTAAAAGCAAGCAGTTGCATCAATAATCTTTAGCACTGGCACTTGTGCTAAGACAAAACATAACAGAGTTTAGAAGACAAGTTGTCAGTGTGATTTGGGGGCCTTTCAGTTATTCAATACAACTCCATTAGGTTTTGGAAGCATAAACAGGTAGCAGGGTTTTGTGCTAGTAATACTCTTAAACCAGTATATAATTAAAATTGAGCTCTGTGGAGAATAATTCCACTGCATATTACTAGAGGTGACCTCTCTCTTATCAATCTCCAGTGAATACCAGTGTTTGCTTTAGCTTTACCCACGTTCAGTCTAACAAACAAAACCACGAAGCAACAGCCTGAAGAACTGAGCAGAGCACACTTGAGCTGGGCTGTCTGTGCTCTGTGCCAAGCTCCCATCTCTCTGCTAAGGCAGCTTTAGGAGAGGAGTGCACTCACTTCCCCTGCTGCTCAACTTGTGCCTCACTTCCCTGCAGAAGTTATTTTTTAAATTAAAAAATTTTATACAGAAGTTTTTTTACTTTTTGTTTTTTCAAAACTTTGCAGTAAACTAGGTTAAAGGAGAGCTTTTCTTCCTCCCTTCAGCTAGAATATACATAAAACTTAGACTGACCTTTAAGGCTAAGCTTTGCAAATCTGCCAGTGCAAGGAATTTGGGTAGGACGAAATTCCCACCAATGAAGACGCCTCACTTCAAGTTAGTCTATGCATGACTTGACTCCCCCTTAAATCCCTCACACAGAGCTCAAGCTCACTGGAGTTGCACACAGGGCCTTGTGAGGGTCTCCTGCAGGAGAGAAGTTCACTCTGAGTGGTGTAGGACACTGAAAGAAGAGGTTATAGCCTTCAAGAAGGTGCTCAAGAGTACAAGCTCTTAGACCCACCAGCCAAATAATATTGCTTTTGTAAAAATCTTTCACATTAGATACCAAGCTTAAACACTTATGACCACTGGGCACTGGGAAAAATGGCTTTCCAACAAGAGTCTCCAAAAAAACCTCATCTGATCTTACAGGAGCATCTTCTCACTGCAGAAAATCTAAGGTATGAAGAGAACCTGGGCCATAAGCTCTAGAATTTGAGAGGAAAAATTATCCCCAGCTGGGCAAAGGTTATGCTCCTCAAACAGCCCAGCAAAGCCAGGATCGTTCTTGAACAAGTTGAGCAGCAAAGTTGTTCAAATGGAAGATGCCAAAAGAAGAACAAATGCTGGAGTCACAGCACTGTGAATCTTGGTTTTCCACTTAACCACATGAGTCAGTGCAGTCCCTTGGAAATGAGCTCCTACCACTCATCTGTGGCCAGCACTTCCCACAGGCCACCTCTCAAACACACAGCTGAACTCAGAGGGGTACAACTTTGTTTTTATTTTACCCCTTCTTTTCAGATCTCAGGACATTTTCTTGCTCATGATGTAAACCACCTATACCTAAAAGTGCCTCTATGGTTTAGACAATAATTCATTTTGCTGAACTCGTGCAGGAAGATCTGGGAAAGGGAATGGTGAGAAACACCAGCAAAAGCTGATTTTGCAACACTGTTTATTTTCCCCATTTGTCTTAAATACAGCCTTTTGTTCACTGTTCTACATCTATATTTATATTAAAATGACATAATAAGCAGATTCTAAATTAAAGGGGAAAAAAATCAGCGAGTGAGACAGTGCAAGGCAATGTGAATTAGTTTACAACACAAGCATGCAAATCCCCTCACTTCTATCCCTTAAATTTATGACTTTCTCTATTTCTTGCCATTAATGTAGTTTGAATTGTCTCCTGGTCTCCTAACACAGAACTGATGACTGCCTTCTTCATTAATCTTCATAAATTTCAAGTACTACAATGGCCTGGCCTCCAGCCTCCAGGGCAGGGGCAATTTAAGAGGGCAAATGTTTTGGGGAGTCAGTTTGAAGGCCTGACCCATGTCCTACTGCACCATGGTGGAGGCCAGGGTGGGAGGGCAGGGGGTTTTTAACCTTCCTTGCTGATTTCCCTTTTTATATTTTACTATTTTTTCCATGTGCTTTTAAGTTCCCAGGGATATGTCAACAATTCTGGCTGTGCAAGGGAAAAGGATGCAAGGATTCATGCACAATATTTGGATAATTGGATAGGGAATGGTATCACCACTGAATGTTGTCTGTATCTATTTGGTACAATGCGCCCGCCCCTCAATCCCTCCTCAAGCTCCTGGACAGGGACGTGAGGAAAGCATCATGAAAAACTTTCAGAGATCTTCAAACTTGGCAATTTGAGGCTTTTATCTTATTAAAAAAAAAAAAAAAAAGAAAAAGAAAGAAAAAAAAGGCACAGCTTGCAGCTTGGTACTACTGCAGAAAATTATGCAGCAATTAATAACAATTTTCAAGGCAGCACAGCACGTGCTAATAGGTATAAGGAGCAGTGTAAACAAGTATGGAAATCATCACATCAAGCAAAAATTTCCACAGTGCAGTGCTGAATGTCCCTAGACAAAGAAGCATCTTCTGTATTTTATCTGGAAAAATATCCTCCCATAAACCAAAACCGTATCAGTTGAGGTGTTTGGTCCAAGACCTAAAGAGAAAGTAACCAAATTCTGTCCCCAGGTTTATTGGGTCTGGATTTGGGGTCTCTTCACTGGGCATTGGATAAAGTTCCCTTCTGGACCACTTTCTTCCATTTGAGTGATGCCACTCAGTGTTAGGAAAACAAAGAGAACTGAGTTTAAGCTTGTAGAAAGCTGACTCTCTTTGGAGGGAGCCAAAGTAGCAATAAAAACTGTTCTAATGATTTGATCAGCAAAACGAACTAAAAGCAAAGTTTGGAATTAATGAGAGCTCTAGATCAAAACTGTGGATGATTTTCCTCTCATTAGTGGTTTTTATCATCAGATGTTAGCATTGTTTGAATGAAATTCATTCAAAGACCTCAAATAAAAGCAGTATTTGGTAAAAGAAACTGTGATTTGGGTCTATTAACAAACAGAACATCTTGCTAAATAATTCCTTTATGCACTATTCAGTAATGATGTAAAGCTGGTGCCTTTCTGCTGCCTCAGTGAAACAGCCTTCAGAAAGATCATTAAACCGGCTTTTTGTGAGACGAGCTAAAGAGAGCGACTGAAGCGTCTGTTATAAGTTTATATTTGTATTCAACTCAATTAGGCCCTAGGACACAGATGAAAGCGCAGCGCGGCTCCCTCCCAGGCCCTTTCCAGCAGCCAGCTTTCTAAAGAAGCTCCTCTGGAAACTG
>NW_008239324.1:3492891-3496460 GCF_000691975.1 Corvus brachyrhynchos | reverse complement strand
TGCACCGCCCGCCGCTGATGGGGAGCCCGGCCAGCGCTGCCGCCGGGGACGCGCGGCTCGCTGGGGAAGGAATTTCGGCACAAACGAAGCCACCGCAAGTAACAACAAACCCTCCTCCTCGTCTCCCCTTTCCACAGCTCGGGAATCCTCCTCCTGGCTTTATTTTTTCGCTCTGCAGCGGGGCCCCACGCCGGGGTCTCTGCCAGCTGGCTGCGGAGGGGCGGAGGCGCTGCCGCGGGGCTCCGTCCCGGGAGCGATGCCCGCAGGGCGCGGACGGCAGCGCCCAGGCGGCCCTGGAGCCTCCCGACCCTGCTGCCCTCCTGGGCTCCCGGGGAGGAGCAGCAGGCAAAGGGACTGGTTCTATACCTGCTCCTAGGGCTGCATGGCTGGGAGGGCTTTTCTCTCCGGGCTGTGGAGGAGCCCAGGCTCACCTGGGCATCCCTGGCATTGCATCCCTGGCATTGCAACCCTGGCATTGCAGAGCGTGACCAAGGGGCTCCATCCCCAACAACGTCAACCATCTGCCTTTCATTCCAGCCCCACAGCTGGCACCTCCAGAAGTTTTTTTTTTTAAAAATCCAGAAATGCCTGGCTAGCTTCACAGTGGACACCCCCTTAAACGGATCCAGTTCAAGTGGACCAGCCTCTTCCAAGAGAAACATGTTCTGTCAGAAACATTTCACCTGCTCACTAAGTACATTCACTACACAGAGCCTTTTTATAATGTGCTAATTTATTTTTAGAAACGGTTTTATATCGCAGAGCACCCTGAGTGCCTTTGGCAACTTCAGGTACTTCAGAAATAAATGTATTATTATTCCTCTTTAGAGATTTAAACTGTATGTTAAGTGGTTAAAAGTAGCCATTACATGGTTGGTGGCTTTTTCTTTTATCGGTTTTCCCAATGGCAATTTTAATGCTGAATTTTATTATTTTTATTAATTTTATTATTTATTTATATTACAGCACTTAGACTCTTAATTTAGGAAGAATCAGTTCCAAAAAGAGGAGGTGAGTGCCTGACTGGCAGATGAAGTGCCTAAGGCCAAAGCTGTGAGCCTGAAAGCTCCTGAGCTCTCAAGGCATTAAAATAATTTTCTGATCTAACTCTTCCTAGTCCTCCCCAGTTCTGCTCTTTCTCCTTCCTGGAAGATTGAGCACTTCAGCAGAAAGATGACCTCCCATTGCCTGGATTTCCTGAGGAGCTTAACCTGCTTGTCATTTTTCAAATTGTACTTGATATACCCATCAAGTCACAAACAAACTACCGTTTCCTTCTCATCAAAGAAGAACTCTTTAGTACGTGGTGTACCAAACTGTGGTTCAAAGTCTCATGTGGTGTGTAGGCAGGCCAGATTCATCGCCCTGCTCTGGAGGAAAGCAGCCCATATCTCAAGGAGGCAACTTTTACACCACATCCTGGACTAGCCCAGCACACATGGGCTTTGCTAGGTGGCTTCTCTGCACAGAAGAATTTGTAATTCATTACCCAAAATCAAAGCCCCTGAAAACAACTGCTGCAGATCAGTGGCCGAAGAAGGAAAGCCAAGGCATAGGCTAGAGGATCAAGTATCTCCACTTTCTGGGGAAAGACACAAGATATTTTATTGTCAAGCTGGGGATAAAGAGCATCCCTGAAACTCTCATTAAGACACCTGCACCTTAGAGACATCAAGGAGTGAAAACATACTCTATTTTCATTATCTTCTTCTAGGTGAAACTCCAGCTAACTGCTCAGGGTGCCTTCAAACAAATCCTCTTCTGAGTGCACCTGGGCTCAGACTTCCTCTGCTCCTTGTCCCTTTGTGCTAAGACAGCCCAACTTCAGATTTTCAGTTTCCATCCCAGGAGCCAACCATTCAAAATGTGTATCTTACAATATTTAGCTTTGTGAACCAAAGAAGTTTTCATGAAGTTTGAAAGACAGTCTGTAAAAGTTCTCTGTCTGGAAAGGACTTAACAAGCTTTCTCAACTCAGGCATTTGGAGCTGAATTTTGCAGCTCCTGAGTCTGTCCAGTCACTCAAGCCCAATAAGAAAGCAAAGGTTACATGGCAACTTAGCACATGCTCTGCTGGAACTGCTGTGATGGTACAGGTGAATGCAAGATTTCTTCATGTATCTGCAGAGGAGTGAATAACTCAGATTTTGAAGAGTCACCATCATGCTAGCTCCACATCCAATAAAGTAATCCTTTCTCTTCTTTTGAGGCCAAGATCCAACAGCCATTACTTAACCTGTTCTGCAGTTTTAAAAGTTACCCTCCACTAACCTTCCCCATGAAAGCATCACTCAGTGTGTATGGAAAACAGCCAGGTGATTAGATCTGATGGGCTGCTGCACGAAGATCTAGTCTGTGTCACTGAAATGCCTGTTCATCCAATCACCCAAATTACTAAGGAGAACTCCAGCCAAGAGCAACACTCAGTGGGCAGCTGCTGCCAGGAGGTCAGAGCGCCGCAGATACAGACTTTGCAAAGCTGGAAGTTTCTTCTGAACCTCTTTAAAGAGTGTGGAGTTGTTTTGTGGAGAGATGTGTTTCCTACCTGCTCACCTACTTCAGCCTGAGTTCAGTATGCATAGGTAAGTGGCTGGTTGCAAGGATATGCCTGAACTGTTCCTTATTCAGTAAAGAAATTTAGGCAGGTGTCTGAAATTAGGCAAGCTTTAAAATTTTTTTTACAGGTTTTCATCTGCAGTCAGTTTTTATCTGCAAATAAGGCTGATGAGCAAACCGAAATTATATATATATATATATATAATTATATAATTATAAGTTAAAATTGTGCCAGTACAATTAAAGGTTACATCACAAGTTTCACAAGAATAAAACCAGTCAGAAATAGAAGAAACCTTCTCAAAATCATGGTCAGCATGGTCAGCTGCTGACAAAGCCCCAAGCACTGACAGGAGAGGCAACGAGAAATCAGATCCAGCAAACAGGGAGCAGGGAACAAAAAGGTCTCAAGATTGGCCTCATCAGTGCTTATAAAAATCAGCAGTAGTCTCTCCACTGGTTTTGACAGGTACTGGCTGAGATGCTATATGTAAAATCCCTGGCACTCTGTAAAGACAAAAACTTCCTTCCATTCAAAGCTTTATTAGCATCAAAATTTCATAAAGACTACAGAATTGGATCTGAAAAGTTTAATTTGTTGAAAATCTGGCAGCCTGGATAGAAATTCTAGGCACCTGGCTTGAGCATTGCTCCATTTTCTCCAGTTTCATCCACGGTGCCATTATTTATTTAGTTCTGCAAGTTTTGAGAGGAATGCTGCAATGTGAAACATATCACTTGCAGAGAGCCACAGTTTTGGCAGCCCTAACAAAACTAATGCCAACTCAATGCAAATCTCTCTCTGCTTGTTTGCATGTATTGTAACAGCAAGAAATACTTTTCCTTAGAGGCATCATGAAAAAGAAAGACCAACATCAATGTCCCTTTACAGAAAATGTAATAGCTGCATCTTTTTTCCTCATGTTTGTTCAGATAACTCAATTATTTGTAAAGTGACTGTCAATATTGTGTACTCAAGGTGGTACTGGCAATGTTGAGTTATCCAGCAGGAA
>NW_008239324.1:3447744-3492791 GCF_000691975.1 Corvus brachyrhynchos | reverse complement strand
GAATTATCTGCTTGATTTTTAAAATGTCATTACACATATGCCCTCCATTGGTTTTGATATGTTCTCTGAATTCTGAAAAATGTTCTTTAAAACATTCACTTGTATTAAAAAGAAAAGAGTGCATCATTGCATAGCTTTAACAACTTGAAGATGTCAAATGCCTTTTTGAAGCTGCCTTACACACAACAAAAGAGGATTGGGGTAGTCCTGCAGCAGAGGGATTCTCACAGCCCCACAAGCTGTCAAATCTTTGAAACAATCCAGGTTCTCCAGCAGGTTTCGACATCTGGTCTGGCTTTGTTTTTATTAACCACCAGCTCAGCTAAATAACAATGTCCCATCAAGTCCTGGGTCGGATGTAGCTCAGCGTGGGGCTCTGGCCATGCCCTGCAGGGGAGCCATGGCCTGAGCCAGCTGAGCAGGTGGACACGCCAAGGTTTAAGCTTTACAAACAGCTGAATTTTGGAGAGGAAAGTAAAAATGCAAACTCATACCTGAAAGCTCAGGAAGGCACCAGTTCCACCAGGCACTGACTGCCAGATCCAGCCATCCAAGGACTGAATGGCATTCAGTTATTATGGCTTGGGGTTACCCTACAGCTACATCTGGTGCTAAATGTGTGCTCTCTAATACCCGTGAGTTCCTATGGTCTAGATAAAAACAGGATGTTGACATGCTCTTGACTACTCTGTACAACAGCATTAATGTTATTAAGCACCATGTCTTATCCTATAAACAGTAGGGATTGATTTATTTTATATCCCCTGAGTGTTTATTAAATTTATCTATCTCCAAAGCACAGCCACTTATCACAAATCACCACAGCCACGCAACAAATTCCAACTCTTTACCCAACGTTCATTTTCCTGAACATCCCTGCAAACCAAGTGTTGACAACATGCTGCTAGTGTACATGAAAGGTAAGTAGAACAAATTTGAAAACCAAGACCAAGAGTGAGTGCCAGTCTCTAGGAATGCATTCCCTAAACAAACACCTTTGGGGTTTAAATTTCTGGTTTATCGAATCAGTGAGAAGGTAGACGTTTTTGGAAGGTGGCTGGATGAATTCCAGCATATGAACAGAATATTGAAATCAGAACAGTAATCTCAGCTTCACTGATCACAAGCACTTCTGCGAGTTTTTTCACAGGTTTTCAGTTTACCTCAAGATGCAAACAAACCTACAGGCAACTCTGGTAATGAGGGTTTGAGGTTCTGCACTTGACTCAATTAGTGACTCATGGAGCATCCCTGCACGTCAGCTTACGCCTCTCCAAACTGTGCTGCAGTAGACAGGGCTATTTTGAGGGCTATTATGAAAGTTAATTTATATTTCTAAGGTTAAAACATTTATGCAATTTTCTTGGTTTCACTGATGCATCATACACTCAGACATTGCATAAAATCTGTTAAAAAAAGAGGTTTCTCACCTTTTCTCTCTTTTACATCTACTTAAAAAAATCAAGCAACATTGCTGCTTCATATTTAAACTAAAAGAAAACATTCTCTTCTTTTTTTCTCTTCCAAATATGACCCTGGTTAATTCCCAGCTGAAATAGTTCACTAGAAATCCCCTGTGAAGTCTGATCCTGTGCCACTAAAGCAAATGGGAGCACTGCCACCCACTCCAGCACGAGCAAGAGATCTTCTTGTGTTTCTGCAGGGGATCTGGAGGAGCACCAGACCCTGCAAACCACAACTAAAAGGGATTTATTACCCAGATTCCTGTGACTAGGACTAAAGCTGGTTGGTCCCTGAGGAGAGGGCTGGAAGAGAGACATGGCAGGTACCCGAACAAGGGGAAGGTGCAGGTGGGAAAAACGCCTGACAGCTGCTCCATGGCTCTGCTGGGAAAGGGGAAGGCAGTGAAGGGAATCTGCTTTGTCTCCCTGCTCCACTGCTGTTTTCTGTGAGTGCAAGCTGCTCCCTGGAAGCCAGCAGTGCTGGATTTCCGTGCTCCTGGGGAGCCACCATCCTTCCCCATGCTCCCACCCAGCTCAAGTCCTGCTCTCAGTGCTTCCCCATGAGTCCCTGTCTCACCCAACCCCACAAACTGCCCTCCTGCAGTGGCTTTTCTTATAGGGAAATCACATGGGAGATCCCTGTCCCCCTGCGAAAATACAGAGTCCCTCCATGTGAAGGGCTGCAGAGTTACACACACGCCCAGACAAAAGCGCCAAACGCTGTCAGAAAGAGAATTACTTTTGATTAATGGGAAAGGAAAGTTAATTGTCATTCGGTATAAATGTCAGAGTGGAAACTCAGTGAAGATAAAACATCACTTTTCAACAAAAGGAAGGGATGATTTCCATGGTGCAGCCTAAGCCTACTGCTTAATGCGGATGAAAAAAATACTATTCAGATCAGCTCCTTGGGAGATCAGGATATTTTAGCTTTTACTATCTCAGGGACTTGCCATGTAACTCCCTGATGCACAAAGCTCACTGAGTTGTTCACATTTCTCTGGGCTGGATCTGCAGCTGGTGTAAATCACTGCAACGGCTCTGACTTTGGTGGCATCCTGCCAACTTACTCCGGTGAAGAATTTGGTGCAGAAATGTTTCCCAGTGTATAAACTTCTGGTTATGATAGACAGTTTCTGGGCTCCAGCAGGGATTGGTGATCTGAAAAGGGGGTTATGGGAATTGGCAAGATATGAAATGGTGTGGGAGAGCTGCAAATATTTAATTTCCTGTGAAATAATTCTCTGGTGACTATATAGATATATATATATACACACACACACACATACACACATGTATATGTGTGCATGTGTGCTGTTCAGCAAGTTACAGCCTAAAATTAACAGTTTTCTTATCTCCCATGGACCTCTCCTGGCAACAATTGTCTGCCTAGGAGTGTCAGTAGGAACTCTGCTCTGTTTGCCCTAATACAACACCTTCAAGCCCAAATTGACTCCTGAGATGGTTTCCAGCTCCCTGGCTGCAAAGCCAGTTATGTGTTTAAGGAGGAAATATGCTGGGGAGGAGCTGGACCACTTCAATGCCTGCAGAGAGATTCCAGACTTGTGCACCTGCCTCTCCCCATGCCCGTAGCCAAATTTAAATGCTACGGCCCCTCCGTGGAGAAAGGGGCACAAGTTGGGGCCACGGCTGTTCCCGGGCTATAAAAATAGAGACAGATGCTTGCCTGCGAGGAGGAAGAATGTGAGGCTTCTTTGAAAGCTGAGTGTGAGCAAGTCCTGACACCTCCCGGCTCTTCACCTCGCTGGAAAAAGTTCCTGTGCTTTTGGCATGCACGTGCGTGGGGACGCGCAGCCGGCATGGAAAACAAAAGCTGCCAGGAGAGCTACAGAGAGATGCTTCTAGCAGGGCTCAAAGAGCAGAGAGAGGGGAAAGCCTGCAGTCAGCGTTGTTTGCTTTCAGCTCAGCTTGATTAAAAATCCCCAAACCAACCATCCAAAATAAACCCCACCCGCAATTCCTCTCCAGAATCAATCGGGAGCAAGAGGAAAACCGCGCTCTGTGCTTGTTGTCTCCTTGCCCCTCGCCCCAGCAGGGTGGAAATCTGCCGGGCTGCCTGATTTCCACCCAGGTGGAAAAACACACAGACAGGGGGGTGAATGCAATTTGCTGTTACAGAGAAAAGTGAGGTCCAGAAACGGAGTGAAAGTGCTGATCCCAGGCCAGAGGGAGCCGTCCCTGCCCCTCTGGCAAACACACACGTCAGGCAGTGCCCACTTCCACACCTCTCCCCTCCCAGCTTTAATGAAGAAATGAAGGAAAATATGGTATTTTTATATTGTCCTTTCAAGGAGATCTCTGTTTGCATAGTTGGATCCCCCTTCCTCCACACAGCACTAACATTAGTGTGACCTTTTCCTGCTAATTGGAAAATCTTACGGAAATAAAGCCTGTCAGAAAATGAGAAGTGTCTCCCCTTTAGGCTGGCCAAACGACCTCAGAGGGGGAAAAGAAGTTCTGAATTTCTGCTCCTTCTGCACACACTGCAAAATCTTTATTACTTCGGAGAGCCTTGAAACCCAGTAATGCCCCTCCAGTGCAAAGAGAAGTAAATAAATTTCTTCTTATGACCACTTTGGAGAAACACACAACCAGATTTACTCAGCAGGGATAGATACTGGACAAGATAATGAAGAGAGAATAAGAATATGATAGGGGTTTACAGCCTCTTCTGTCTCTTTAAAGTGTTTTAATCCTTCAGAAACAGGATATCGGGTCCATTTCCTTAAAGATACAGTATCCCTTCTGGGACAAGTAATGTTATAAAAACCTAAGATGTAACATCTATCTCACAATATTGATTGGCACTTTAGTGTGATAAAAGGGGTTGAACCTGAAGGGGAAAAAAAAAAGAAAAGAAAAGAAAAAAAAGGTAAACTGGGATTAGTCTTAGAAGAATTGAAAAAAAAAGTCCCTATAACACCAGGTCAAACTTTCAAAATATTTTTTTAACATGGACTTGACCAAATGCCATTTCAATGATTGTCTAGGCAATTCTCTTGATTTTTAAAGCATATAGATCCGTGTTTGTAGCTTTATGACCAGCTGGTGCTGGAGCTAGCTCCAGCCCCAGCCCCGGCACAAAGCCCTGTGAATGCTTTCTGTGCTCCAGCAGAGGAAAAAAAAAGAAAGGAGAAATTTCAAATAAAGAGATATGCTTTTGTTATTAACAGCAAACAAAGGAAACACAATTTCAAATGACTGTCTGGTTCATTTATAAAATGCCCTTTTTAGACAGCATCACCTGTTTTTCAGAAGAGCTTTGAATGAAAACATTGAAAGAACTGTCATCATACGGATACGTCTACAGTCATTCCTGAATTACTCAAAGTTAAAATAACAGAGACACAAAGACTGCTAACAATTACTCATTTAAGTAGCTCTTACTCATAGGAGTAGCCTCATTGAAGCCTGTAGATCTATTTCCATGCATTGTTGGGCTGAGCTTGTATCATACGGTGAACTAGAAAAGCCTAAAGTAGACACAGAAAAGCCTCTCACCAGTCACATCCACCAAAGAAAGGTAAAATATTGACACATTTCACCTCTGCATCTGACAGTGCAGACCTCCTTCACCTTCAGACACATCCTAACCCACAGCTTTCTCACAACCTGCTCTCCCAAACAGGTCTCCAGGCTGTGCCTGTCAGACCCAGCCCTACCCTGCATGGGATACCCTTCATGCAGAGATGCTGCACATAAGGGGAGGAGAGTGGCTGCAGGACAAGACACAGTGCCTGTAAAACTCACAAGCCTGTCCTAACCAGCAATTTTTTTCCTCCAGTTTTTTGAGAAACCTTTGGAACAGGCATGGGCTGCTGTGAAGATCTTCCAGCTCAGGAGGAAGCATCCTCTTTGTCTGCCTTGCTCCAGGACCTCTGCCTTTTCCCTGTCTGTGCAAAAGCCCATTTGGCAGCTGCCTGAACTCCAGGGTAACCCAAGGACTCAGCACCACTGGGACAGATGTGCCCCAGTGCAGGAGCCCCAGATAGGAGCTAGACAATAATGTAGGGTGGTTTTGGTGTCACCCAGATCTGTTGAATGTTTAAGTCCTGGCCTGTAACTCCCTAAAGTCAATAGTCTTTTCTTAAGGGGATGAAGTAACAGGCTCTTCCAAGACACACATGCTCCATCTCAATGGTATTTTCAGACTGGATTTTAGTACAGAGCTCAGAATACCTCCTCCAGTCACTGCTGTGCTCCATTCAGAGGAACAGGGTGACACTAGGCAGAACATCCCACCCACTAAGGCGTGCTCTCAATACAAGTTAAACACTGACTGTGGAATTATCCTGTTGCATCTTGGGGATATGTTTTTGTTGGGACCAGGAACAACATGTTCTGAAGTTCCTTAGTGCAGAAAGAAGCAGTTTGGCCATCATGCTGCTGGCTCCAACCAAAGGGTGCTCAGCAGAGATGGGACACTGTGTGAACTGCAGAGATCATTACAGCTGAAGAAGTTGGATGGAAAAAGTGCACACGGGTTTCTGCCAACAAAACAAACTCTCCTTCTCTCGTGCCACTCTCTTTGGTCATCTCACTTTGCCCTAGAACTCCATCTTGCAAGATCATAAAGCAGAGATATACAGATCCCAGACAAGCCTCCCCAGACCACTTGTGTGAGCAGCACCATCCCCATTTGTCAGGGACATATGGATACCCTGCCCACGTGAACTAGATACTTGCCCAGAGGGCCTCAACTTTAGTGAAATCTTTATGGGCCTTGAATTATTCAAGCCCTGACCTTTAGCAAATCTCTCAGTCAATGCTAGTTAATGTCCTTTAAAGTCATTGACCCCAGGTCAGGGACCAAGGGGGTGCTTCATCAATGGAGACACACAGGTTCAAAACCAAGGGAGGTTTTGTGGTGTATTTTTAAGCACCCTGGAAGAGGGTGGCTGCCCACACACAGAAGGGTCACCAGTGCCACAGGATACAGCAGCACGGGCAAGAGGCTCCCAGCTGCCATCTGTGGGATCCAGCCAGAATTTGGGCTCCTCTGAATATCAAGCTCTTCATTTGGGATATGTCTGGACTGTGGTTCAGTACTCAGCAAGGATGAAGGTCACCCACAGCATCTCCAAACCCCCAGTGCAGGGAAGGGAGGCAGAGTGTGGCGGAAACAGCTCTGCCAGTGCCTCCAAGAGACCAACAGGTGCTGGTGTGTTGTACCAAACCCAGCAGGCACATTTTGTAGGCAATTGCTGTGTACATGTGGAAAATATTTTTGAGTGAACTTCACCTCCCAGAACAAGAGACTGGTTGCTTGTCTCTAAGAAGTTGAAGTTGGATTGGCAATAAAAGATTTCTGCCCCCTCCTTCACTTTCTCTTGATAAGATTACCTCTTACGAATTTATTTCAACACCTTTCAGCAAGTTTTATAAACAACCTATCCTGGATGGATGGGGTTTTGGATGTGTGTGTTTCAGATGTGTGTTCCTGATATACTTTTCTGATTATTTCAGATTATTCATTAAGAGTAAGATTGTCTGCATTACCATAAACAGCAAAAGTTCTGGTTCAAACCTTCATACAAGCTCAGGTCTTTTAATCTTGGACATGAAATTGGTTCATGGGACTAGGTGAAAAGCCAATTTGGGGGAGTTTTCTGCTTTCTTTAAATTGTAAAAATGTCAGTGGGAGTCATGAGGTTAGACTTATTGGGCAGGTTTCTGCCCTGATTCTAGCTAGGGGAATTATACATAATGAATTAACCACATGACTAATTTTACCTCATTTTCGGTTCTTGAAGTGTCTGCAAGCAAATTAAAATACCCTGAAATTATTCATTACCTAAAAGTACTTGCAGTGAGAGGGATTTATTTCACCTCGCCTTAGTCACCTAAAAGTTTGGTGTTTACCTAAACTGCTTTCCTAGGTTTTCTTAGGGCAGCAAGAAGACAACTCACCCAATCCCAAAGGTTGATGTTGGCATTAGGTGAGTTGGTTCATCCTCTAGGGATCCTGCTCTCCTTTGCTGTAGAGATAGCCCAGGCGAGCAGCTTAAGTGGGACACTTGGTTTTTCCATGGCCAAAATTAGTTGAAATTAATCCTAACCCACATCATTGATCACAATGTAAGTGCAGAGGTAAGCTTTTCCACAAAAGTTAGCTTGAATGTTCCAGAGCAAGCAGTTTTTCATGGACCAGGCAGATCCTGCTCTTGAAAGTGCCTGAACACCTAGCAGACACTGGAAACATTAATAGTTAAGGACCTAAATACCTTAAAAGATGGGCCCACATGTCTTATTGAATGCTTCTGTTCCCTGAATGGATGAGTTCAATTCACTGAATCAGGCTTCGGGGACAGATCATCACCACTGGTGACTGCTCTTGTGTTTCACTTCCTCTGTCAAACTCCTCGGGTTAAGCATTGGCAGAAAATGAATGGGAGAGGGGTATGATGGATACAGCTGTAATGGCACAAATTTGTTTCTCAGAGAAGGAAAAGACAAGCATTTTAACAACTGTAATGTTGAGTTAGACTTCTGCATTTGGCGTGGTTTTCAGAAGTGAGGAGCAGCCTCTGTATCAAACAGGTACCTGCAAGGGACTACTCTGTAACTCTGAAAAACTAGAAAATTAGACTGTCCAATTCAGGAGCCAATTGTACCTCCATTACAGGACTCATGGATCCATAGAAGAGGAGGCTGCAACCACCTTAATTCCCCTGGAGAACCTGCCCTGTGCAGGAGCCTCGGGGTCACACCGGGCACCTGCAGGCGAGGCATTTTCTCTCCTTTAGGGGTGACACTTTCAAACCATCCCCATTTTTAACTGTAACAGGGTGTGAGGGCTCTGCCTGCCCACAGGAGCTACATGGCCAAGGCACACTCACCCTGCTTCAAAAACAGGAGGGCAGCTCCCATGACTGAATTTGGAGATAAACCCTGCAAAGCTTAACATCCTTCAGAAAGGTGGGAAAAGGCTCCAACAGTGAGATTGGAGACGCATTTTTCATCCCACCTCTGGTTCTACTCTGCCAGTATCACCAGGAGAGACTGATTACCTCTCCACCATGGCTTTATAAGCCCCAAATGCAGCCTTTTCCTGAGCAAAAACTATCTCCTTCTTGTATCAAAGCTTTGGGAAGAGCAGAGCAAGGATCCATCCCTTCCAGTGACATTCTGCAGCTCCTTCTCTGACCAGGTTTGCCGGGGGCTGCTGAGGCAGTCAGAGATGATGCTGTTTCATAGGTTCTACTAATATTTTGCTAAGACCCCGTGAGCTGAACAAATAGGATCCCCTCTCGGGGTGCGTGGGGTTTGCTGGAGCTGGCAGCTGCCCTGCCATTGCTGGCTGTTCCAGTGGTGAAGCTGCTGCGTGCTGCCGCAGCCCAGGGGGACCCGTTTGGAGCGAGTACAGGGAAGTGCAGCAGTGTCTGTTTGACACCACATGAGGGAATGTGAATTGTCAATTTGTTGACAGTGTCATGTTGCCGCTACCAGCTTTGCCTGCGTTACTTGGAAAGAGCTCAAGTCAGTCTATTTCCCAGGCTGAGCTTCCTCACTTTACAGCTCCACATGCCCAGAAAAGAGATGCAACCAGAGCAGAGTTTGCTTTTTAGCAGAGAGAGAAGCTGTTACTTTTAAAAATACTGTCACTGTTGTTAGGGCTGGGAAGACTGAGGGAAACTTAACCCAGGAACAATATCCCCCAGACCCTGCTGTTCCCTCTTCCCACACCACCACTAAACTCAGGTAAAGTTGAGGAGAGCTTCATCTTTTGATAATTTTCAACTTGCTCCTGCAATGCTGTAATGCCCAAGCAAGGTCAGGAAACAACAAGGGTGTGAGGCTGGGATAATTTCCCCTCCCAGGCGATGGATTCCACTCAGGCTGGGAGTATTCATTGTTGACCTTCCCCTGTGAGCTATAGTACCCACCTGGCTGGCAAACCTGCAGTTAGGAGCAGGATTTCAAAGCACCTATGTCTGTACTCACAATTGTACACAAATACACATGGATGTACTTGCAGGCACTTCTGGGGAAAAACTGAGTCCAGACACGGAGCTGACAAACAGATTTATGTGCTATGTACAAAACCCCACCCTCCCCCTGTGAATCCTCTAAGCCAAGGGCTGTTGTCTGGAACAGCTCCAAAAGCCACTTTGGGAGAGGAAAATCAGGGCTGGGAGGTGGGCAGTGATGGCAGGAGCCAGGGGCTTCTCCCTGCCTGGTAATGCAGACTAGAAGATAAGGTGTTTGCAGAGAGAAAATTTCTAGGTGGCAACATAGTCAAGATAATCTAGTTCTGCTTTATGAACTCCAAGACTGATTAAAAACCTTAAACCATTCAGCAATGCGAACACATTTTTAGCTCCTCCCTGTCAGAAGCACCAGGCACTGTGCAGCTCACACAGCCCAAACTGGCTGCCCTGGGCTTGCTGCTGGTACAAATTTCCAGCCTGCTAAGGAGATTCACAGGTCCTGGATAGATGCTGGAGCATGTTCAGGCCTCTGTTACACCACACACTTGCAAACTGCCTGCAGTCGCTGTTCTGTTCAGGGACTGGGCACTGGAGCCCTTCTGCAATCAACACCTCCAGCTACAACGGGTTTTACAGCCTGCTAAATTACTGACGAGCTCTCCTCAGACTGCCAACGCAGAATGCATTCTAGATTTCAAATAAAACGCAAAAAATATACAATATAATTAAATTCTAAAATGCTGAGAGATCCTTGGCTTCTGTATGTGTTGGTTTTTTTCGTTGCTTTTGCTGTGAGAGCAGAAGGAAGAGAACAACTCCACAAAATGACTATTTCTCCTGTGCATCACAAGCTGCCATTTCAGGACCAATATTGCTAGCATTCCTTCTGCTGAGTCCCACTAATTTCTTCATGGCATTGTCAATATAGTGGGACTTGGTCTTACTGGAAGAGAAATGACTGTCCTTGCTTGGAAATACAAGCTCTACTTGATTATATTCCCATCTCTTTTTTTATCTGTAAATTAAATAGATAAAAAAAAACCCCTGAGAAATCTAAGCAACCAAAAATGAGGTGACTGGTGGTGTTAACTACAAAAGCCAAAGCCCTCTGCTTCAGCCACCACCAGAGACAGCTTCTGGATTGATGCACGTGCAGGTCAAAAGTGACAACAGCAGATGGATGGCACGGCAACAGTCACAGAGTGAGTACCCAGGTTTCTGTGGAGTTACAAGGTGTCTCTAAAGCCTCTGCATTTGTTAAGGAATTAAATGGCAAATGTGCTGCTGGATGGGAATTGCCCCAGTGCCTCCTGCTCACCACCCTGGCAATGCAGTGAACATGGCTCGCTTAAAACCTCTTTAAGCCAGAGTCCCCTTTCCACAGACATGCATCAAGCTGATGGGGCACATTTGTAAGAAACTGCTTTACACCTTGAAGACTGAAAGAATAAATCTCTTTAATAAGCTCTTAGGTTTTCCTAGTGATGCAGATTGAAGTAATATTATAGAAATGTGTATAGTTGTCAGTAATTTTACAGGAACGAATAGAAAATGCCAGGAGGACTCATTTGTGAAATGGGAACATTTTGTGTGATTTTTTTTTTTTTTTGGTGTCAAAAGATTCTTGCAAGGACAAAGAGGCTGCATTTCTATCACACCAATCTGTGCAATAATTGCAGACTTCCCTGTATTTCCTTTAGCATAACCCTGCTAGGCTGCTCTTTGAATCTCATACATGGATGGGATGTCATAGTGATGGAATTAGCACTGAAGCAATCAGCTAAGAACTATATTTACTGAGCTGGGGAAGAATACTGTTTTTTGTGAGCTAAAATTCCCAAAATGCAGACTGGCCCCTCAAAAAAGTCACTTTAAACATGGAAAACTGGGAAAGAACATTATTAAATAAATAAATAGAGTGTTTACGCCAAAGGTACTGCAAATATATCTGGGACAAAATTCCCATTTATTGGTGGCAAAAAACCCTGGGCTGTTTATCACGTGAGTGTGACTGCAAATAAAACAGACATCATCATTGTCTCTTTCTAAGAGCAGTATTTTTTGGAGATGCAGTAGCAGCAGGAGTGCCTGGCTTGACTAATGCTGTGGGTATCTGCCCCTGGGGAGTGCAGATGCCAGGAAATAGCTTCGGAGGGTTGTGACTAGTAATGATCACACTGGATATTTTAGGCATATTAGTGGGCACTGCTCAGTGTAATTCTGGATTAACTCTTTTACTTACCATTAGTATAAATTAGAGCATCGATGGAATTTATGTCCCTGCATTAAATATAATGACACTCAGCCTAAAGTTGGCTGGAAATTTGGCTGATAATAAATACAAACAGACCTGTTAGATGCCCTGAGCACAGTGAAGGAAACTGTCCCTGCAAGCAGCACATCTCACAGGCTCAGAGGGAGCAACTGAAGCAGTTCTGACAGCTCTGTGTATCCCTTTTCTTATGTAAAACTAACCTGGAAACTTGACCTGTCTTCTTCAAATGGAGCATTTTGTGGGAAATGAAAGCAGAATTTGGCCCTCAAACCTCTCTGGTTCTTATGGTATAATATACATAGAAGCAACATCCCCTGAAATAAATCAAAGCACTTTTGCTAATAGTGAATTTTTGAAAGTATTTATGAAGTCTAACTTAAACTCTTTTCTCAACTCTACACAAAAAATAACAGCTTCCATAGCATTCAAAATCAAGTTTCTCAGCTGAATTCTTTTACAGGAAGGAAAAATTTCTTCAGAGACCCATCACAGTGTCCACTGTCAGACAGAGGAGCCAACTATTGAAGATCTTGCTCCTTGCCCTGATTTTCCCTTGTAGGACTTTACCGTCAGTCAGATTTGGCTGACATTGGCTAGAGAGTTTGAAAGCCATCAGGGGAGAAGAGATCTGGTGCAGAGCACAGCCACCTGAGCCTCATTTCATTAGGGAACCGGGTTAAAAATGTGCTGATGGAGGCTGGGACAAAAGTAAGCTCACTGTCAGGATCTGTAGTGTCTCGGTTTTGATATGCAGTGGGTGTCTGTCCAGTGTAGTTTGTACAAACGATCACTGTTCCACTCCATTAAGTCCTCATTAGAGCAGCATACTGCACCTTAAAAGTATCTTAACCTTAAATTACCAGTATCCAAGCAAAAGAAAGAAAAAATAGCACACCAGTACCTAGTCAGAAAGATCCAGCACGTGTCAATTAAGACGACAGCCAGCATGTTTTAAGCCACAGCTTCTCAGAAGAGCATCAATGTGTACCAGGATGCTGGAGCTTTAATAATTCACCATTTCCTTATTGAGGTCTGATGATGCTAAAATAAGGTGTTGAAGCTTGATTAGTAGTAGGAACATAGCAGCTTAACCTCTAACATTTAGCCTTCTCCTCTGGATCGAATTACTGATCTTTATCTTGTTGAGCTGTGCTAGCAGTTGGCTTGGGAACATTACACCTTTCTAAAAGCTGTCAATCTTTGTCAGTGTCTTTGCACAATGGATTGGAAGAGCTATTTTTAAAGGACTATGTCACCTTTTTGTAGGGATGGGGTTTTTATAGTATATCAAGTTTTTTTTTAATATGCATTGCCACATGCTCAATATCACCTATAGGCCTGACTAAGAATAACTTGTATTAATTTTATTATGATTTCTACCAAATGGGTGTAAAGAGATGCAGAGTTGTCAGAGGGAGGGAGAAGAAATTGCAACTTAAATTATTCATTAACGTGCTGATTTTTTTATTTCATTTTAATTTTTTTGTCAAGGGGTCTGTTCATTTTTTCATGTACAATGTATTTCTTCAACACTAGATTCAGATATATTTCCCCAGCACTGTATCATTAATACAGTCTTATTTTAATGCATTATTTTATCTAGGAGTAGTAACAAAGTAGTGCAAATACAAAACAGGGAAAAAATTATTAAGATTTGCTTAAGTGTTCTATAGAAATGCTGAAAGACAACATTATTAGAGAAAGGCTTTTGCAAAGGATGCAAATGTTTTTGTCTTGCCTTTACAAAACTGATCCCTGTATTTTTTCAAGGTTGAAAAATGCTTCACAAGGAGGGTTTTTCCAGCACATGCAGAAATCCATGTATAGACTTCTGGCTAGACGTGAAAGAGCACCAGCTTGTCCTTTAAAATCAGTTTGCAATAAACAATAAGAGCACTTGTACAATTCACATCAGCTCCTCCATAAACACCTGCCTTTAGGACAGGGGTGTGGAGACAGACCCTGTTTCTCCCCTCTCCTCCCAGGGGGTGGTGTAGGTGTGGTCAGTCACACAGGAGCTGTTGCTGATGTTTCCCTCCATGCCCTCTGTGGTATCTCAATGCCACATTTACACAGAAAGTTCCTCAGGGTTATAATCCATTGGTATTTCTCCTATTAAATTTGTTTGTCTTGCACTGTTGAGACTTTTACAAAGTGGCAAACTAGACTGTAGGTGTTTCCCTGGAGCTGCAGCAGCACTGGAGAAGGACAGACTGCTTCCAAATCAACTTTGAAGTACAAGAGCTACTTCACTCCTACTCAGATATGAAACCAGCCATAATATCATTCAAAAGACTATAATTTAATCTATAAAAAAAATGGGGGATTTGTCTCCAAGTTAAACATTCTTACTCCATGTTTACATCATATGGAATTTGGCCCAGGAAGTTGATTTGAAAACATGTATTTATTCCCATCTGTTTCTACTGCTGCTGTTAATATATATGCTTGCCACGAAAAGTACTTTAAAACTCAATAAACCATCATACTAAAACAGGATAAAATGTTTTTATAGTAACAATATCTCTCACTACTATGGGACCTTTCATGCTGAAGTACCCTAAAGCTCCTTATAAATGCAGCAAACTGATATTCACATGCTCCGTCTACAGAGATCATTTCACCCACACTGAACGGCGGGGACATGCAATAGCTTTTTTCACAGCTGGCAGCACCTTAAGGTAGCTGCCAAAACAAATCACAGGTTACCCAGGTACAAAATAAGAGAGTTTCAGTTTCTGGAAAACATTCACTTTTCCATTGAAAAAAGATGTTCATTCTTTTAAGCAGTTTATAAAGCTCAAATTATATAATTGCAATCATTTGGCTCCATATAAATTCTTGAACTACATCTCCTTATTCCAAAACTAGAAAACCCTTCCTGTTCTGGACAAGCATCAATGTGCTGTCATGGAAAAGGACACCAAAGGAAGTGGATGAAATCCTGGTGTGCCTCATACGCAGTCAGATACCTAAAGTGTGGTGTCTCCAGGACTGTCTACACCCCAGAAATGTGCTCTGACACCTTTTCGCCCTGGTAAACAAGCAGTGAAGACCTATCAGAGCCGCTGAAGCCAAAATTAAGGTGTTTTGTTTTAATGCTGTTGAGTGTCCCGTCTCCCTCCCAAGCTGGAGCACTCTCTGCACAGAGATGCCTGCGCTGCTCTCAGTCTGCTCCCCTTCCTGTCAAGTCTTCTCCTTATTATTGGGTTTTCATGTGTGTTCCTTGACAGGGACATGGTCACAATAAACCACAAGTAAATGGGAATATGGTGGTGTAAGCACAGCAGGGCTGTGCCAAGAGGGAACACTCATGCCCATGACTCCCTACACTCCTCCCTGCTGCCGGAGACCTCAAGCCTTTGCACCTTCCCCACCTTAGACCAAGACAGAGGCACATGCAGAGGCAAACAGCCTAGAGGGTGGTGGAGCAGTTTGTTCCAGCCCTGCACACCCCTGCCAGGCCAGCAAAACACAGAGTGCAGCCTGAATCAGAGCTCCACCGAGCACTCAATTTTCCCAATGTGTCATCGTTACAGGAGCACTGGCGCTAAATAACTTTGTGGTGCCTCACTGTGAAAATGAAGGTCACAATGGCCCTCTGCTTAATCTGTGGTGTGATGATCTCCTGGCTCAACAGCCTGATCAAATGCTATGGGAATGGGGTTTCAAAGCTTTTCATAGCTGCTTTTGTGTGTTTGAGGGTTTATCTCGTGTTTTGTTGCTTTTCAGTGCAATGCTGATAAGGGAGGAAGACATTTTTGAACTGGATCTCTTCCCAAGGGATATGAGCAGGCAGAAACTGTCCCATATTTGGGTTAATTTTCTTGTGCAAGGATGAGGGGCACATTTACAGGAGTGCCAGGCAGTTGAAGTTCTCTCAGCTCAGAAACCCCAAAAGCGCCCTCAGAAAACTCACAGTTGTCTTATCTTTTTTTTTTTCCTGAGAGCCTGAATAGCAGAATTCTCTTGAGCTTTTGGCTATAATGGGAAAAGGGAATAAGGTTCCTCAAAGAAGACCAGAAATCCCAGCATTACCTGGAATGCAGGTGTGTGACTCCAGATCACCCATCAGTATTCCTCGAGGATTAACAATATCTTGTGATAGCATTTACAATAAATAAAAGAAATAAGGGCTGCGTGGAGTACCTTCATACCAAGGGGTGTCTCCAGTTCATTCAAAACAGTTGATCACCTTTTTTCCTGTTTCTCTTCTATTCCTGTGCTGCAGGGAGCAGCCCTGGCTAAGGTACCTGGGCACCACCAGCTGCGTGCAATGTTTACAACAGTCTTGACCTGGCATGCCCTATTTCTCATTGCTGTATGAAACCCCAAAGAGGAACACGATCACTGCACTGTGTAGCAGAGGTGGCTCATTCTCATTTAATGATGTGGCTTCTTTTAAATATAGAAGTATCAATGGAGACAAAAAAAGGTCCCAGAGAAAGAATTTCTGCTTGCTTTGTTGTTCTCCTGAAAGACACAGCGCTGTGATATCATGGCATTGACTGCCAAGATGACTACCAGATTGACTAGTAAATATGTATTTTAGTGGAGCTCAGCAGAACAATATCCCCTGCAATGTAAGTCATTCCATTAGGAAGACAGAGGTACTTGAGAATGTTATATCATCTTTATTCCTTCTGGAAGGGCTTCACTACCATTACTATAAAAAAAGTGCTTCAGAGATTGTAAATACATTTAAGTAACTCTGACAAAACAATAGGATCTGACTAAAATGTGGGGTGTTTATCTCATCTGTCAGTCTGATATGGGATAAAAGCCACAGCAGCTATGACAGGCTCAAAAGCACCTCTCCCTGATAATTTTTTTCCCTCTGCTACAATGGTTTTTCTACTTACATTGTATGCTGCACCATCCAAACCATATTTGTGCTTCTTTTTAAATAGTGAAAAGTTAATTACAGCAGCTGATTCTGTCCCTCCCATTAATGCAGCATGTCTGAAGTATTGCTGAACCCAAATGATCAGAGTAGGAACCAGGCCACATACCTCACTCCCTCCCTCAAAAAAAAAAAAAAAAAAAAAAAAAAAGAAAAGACAGATTAAAATACTGTGAGATGTTTTCAAATTAAAAAATAAATAAATAATAAAAAAAGCACCCCCAATAAACTCCACTAAATAAGCCAACCCCGAAACAACCAAGTAAAAAGAAACAAATAAAGTTGTCTTTTTATCTGGCTGTTTCTAAGCTTCTCTGTGCCTCCAGGTTTTATCATGAAGTATTTCTCCCAAAACACAAAACCCAGGCAACTTTAGTTCTTTTGTAAATGAGCCCTAGACACAGGATAGAGGAAAAGCAAAATTCACAGGAAATAGGTTCAAGATGATCTGAAAATGACTGAGCTTTCCTGGGCTTGCTGGCCATCACAAAACCATGACTGAGCTGATGGTGGTCAGGAGAGCAGGGGGTCTGCTGGATGTTGATTTCCTGCAGGGCACACACCAAATCAACAATTAATATTCTCAATATTATGAAAAGCATGTGTTACTACTGGCTCTGGGAGCAGAGGTGTGTGTGCAGGGCAGAGATACACGTGCAAATACACACACAGTTTTTACCTCACCTTCGTTTCAGGACTTAAGTGAGTTCAGCTATGATGTTTCATTAAGAGAATATCAATACAAATTTGAATCAATTTAATCTTAGTTAAATATAAAGCTCTCTCACCACAGTGAGAGGCAAATGGTTTCTCCATGTTCTGATCCCTTCACCTGCCACGGAAGTGCAAGTTGTCTTTAGGATGGAGTGCACAGTGATACCACAAATGTATTTAAGAACTGTGTAAAAGACTGGTATAAATAGTTGAGGTGTCTCAAGAAAATAATACTAAAATGGAAAGAAAAATACTCAAACTTTGTCTTTATTTCAAGAACCTGCTTTGGTGCAGTCTCATTCCACACAGACTTCATGAGGTACCCAGGTTCTAGTGAAGTAATGAGAGCATTCCTGTTCAGGTCTTTAAGCATGTGCTTTGCTGAGTCAATGTTTGTGCTATTAATACCATGGCATCGACAAAAATCTGAAGGTTTCATTAATGGTGACCTGTCACCAGAACAATCCCAGTTTTCTCCCTTACGTGGGACAGTGTCAGAGAGCTCCTCACGGCAGCTGGATGAGCTCTCCTTGTCACCTACAGCAAATGTTACCTGCAATATGGTGGTGCCACCTACAAGATGTGAATACACAAGCAGGCCTTGACATCTGTTGATGTGACCAGCATTTGTGGCATTTCTAGTGGTCAGGACACTCATTTGTTTTCACCTCCTCTGAGTAGTAAATACTGAAAATATTTGGCCAGTATTTTAATTCATATGTGACAGAAAAAGTACCCTCTTTATTCTCTTAGGGCAATAAGTGCAGCCACACCTTCACCCTTTCTGTATGTCCAACCCAAGCTTACAGATTTAAATCAACCTTATCAAAGACTGAAAATATATTTTAAATCCCTTGAGCATTATTAACAGCCAGTTAGTTAATTTATCTATATGGGAATGTCTAAGGATTCATCAGGAGTAATACATCCTACACTTCTGATTAGTGGAAAGGAGAAATACTGTACCAATCACCCAGTTAATTCACTGAGGTGCTTTATTATACGTGCAGATATTTGGTATCGAGATGTCATATTCCCATAATGAACACAATAAAGGATGAATGACTGGTAAAGCTTTCAGCTCACAATCCCTATAAAACCTAAGTGTTAGCAAGGTGTTATATACAGATTAATTTATAGATTCTTATTAACATGCTGTGTGCTCTCCATTGTGTGGCTGCAACTTCTCAGCCGTGGAAGATAACTTTGGCCATATAACATCTGAGTGATATGGGCTGGGTGGCTCCCAAATGGGAACCCTGTGTGGGGCAGACTCACAGCTGTGAACAAGAGAGACTCTGCAGGTGTGGATTTCACAAAATAAAGCAAGCAGCCCTCATGTTAACAGAAACCTGACAGCTTTTCTCACTGTTTTGGGATCTGGAGCTAACATCCTTGAGGGCCACAGACACACACCCACAGTCCAGCTGCATTTGGTTTAGAGCAGGTACCAGAGGGCAAGAGCAAAGCCTAGGCTTGGAGCTAAAAACAACAAACTATAGTCTTAATCACAGTCTTTCTTTTTAGGGGGGGAAAAAAGGAGTAGTTTTATTCTGGTCATCTCATTAATCCAATGTAACATCTAAACAACAGACGTGGATTTTTTTTTTTTTTTTGTAGTAATAGACACTAAAACATGAGTCCAAGCAAAAGGAACATACCTACAGAGCAACTGCTCTGGAGTGTAATGTGTATCACTAATCATTACATGTGTCTGTTCTGAGACCAGAACTACAAAAGGCCGAATTTTCTTAAAAGCATGTTAAAATATTAATAGATATCTGAAACAGTTTTATTGCATGGGCTGTCAGTCTTATGAGCGATTGCATCACACAGGGAAGGAGGGTAGGAGAAACCACCCAGACACTGGTGACCTGCTGCACTGAGCAGAATCATGAAAATCTAATGGCAGATAGAGAGGTTGAACATTTTAGCTGGCAGCAAGACTGGAGTGGGAGTGGAGGGGCTTTACTGGGAGTGCTGGCAATAAATTTGATGACTTCCAACATGCTAATTGTGTAAGCCTAAGGAGGGCGTACTTGCAGTCCTACACATTTACAGACTCCAAACAACAGCACAGTGGAGTCACAGCAGGGGCAAAAAGATCTGTTATCCTTTTTTTTTTTGGTTATAATCGTCATGAAATGACTTTATCCCTTATAAAGCCAAGCCACACTGAAGTTAGCTCAGAAGTCAGTCTCTTTCTCGAAATTACCCTTCTTTCCCTGCTCACCCTTACCATGTTATTTTTGTGTGGTTACTTGTGAGTGCTAAGGCTGCTTTCATTAATTTTTAACTTGAATCAGCAAAGCCTCAAAGTATCTATTTGGGGGAGAGGAGATGCAACATATTACAGTTAGGACAAGTAAAATGCAATAGCGGGTTTGATCCTTTGCCCACGTGTTCCATTCAAAGGTTAGTCAATGACAGCCACAGGGCTGGGAATGTAGGCACATTTTGGGTGGACTTGGGCAAATCTAACTACAAACTTGATCCCAAGTCCACTCACATCTATTAATCAAGTGCGGATTAAATAATAAAAATCCCCAACATCCTAATTTTGCTTCATTTGAACAGTTTTACTCTTCCATTTAAGACAGAGCCAGCCTCTCAGACTGCACACATCGTGAGGAGACAATGAAAGAAATTTCAGTAAGTTTTGAAACAGTTCTGCAAATTGAGTTAGAAAAACTGCTGGCATGACTATGGATTCATACTCCACCTCAAAAATATTACAGAAAAATATCTGAGTTGAAAGTAGAGTCCTGACGTACCTTGCAGTCTCAGCCAGCCCTTGTGACTAGGACAGAGAACCAAATTTTAGTACTGTTCAAAAGGAAATATTCTATTATTCCTTAATTTTCTGCATTGCAGAGACATGGTAAAGCAAATGGATCTGCCGCTTCACCTTGGTTTTGCAGAGGATTGTCTGCATCCAAATGGCTGTGCCAGAGGAACAGCAGTAACCTTCCCCTGGCACTGCTCACCAAAAACCTCTCAGCCAAATATCTCTCACCCAAATGAGCCAAGTTTAGACAGGAGCGTTTTAAAGCAGAGAAAACTAGTCCTGCATGGTTTCTGCCTCTTTCTTCTGTTAGCTGAGGTCATTCCAAGTCTGGGTACATATAAGAACAAATAACCTGTGCAGACTTTCCAGCACTCATCTGCTTTGAACTTGGAGACAGTGTTAAAACAAATTCAGGAGAAAAGCACAGACGTCAGAGGTACCAGGCAGTTCTGATTCTGAAAGTATATGGCAAGGCAGCAGGGAAACTCTCGCACTGCCCCTGCCTAAGGAAAGGTTTGGGATTATGAATATCCAGCTGCAAGAATAGCTTCAGCAGCAACTCATGCTGGATTGGACACCAGTTATAAGACGCACAGCATTCATTCCACTCCTTTCTGAGTTTGCAATCACAACAGGTTACTGCTGTACAGACTGAAAAAGGCAGATCCACTGTGGCTGAGGAACCTGCCTGGGGCAGAGCTGAGATACTCTGGTGGTGAACACCATGGGAGACTGATGGTCTCCCAATGGAGGCACTGATGTACTGACCCTTTCTCATTTTTAGGGGCATGGTGATGGGTAACTCAAGAGCACAAGTGAAGAGTCTGCCTTGAGCTGCAGTATTTGTGTCATTTCCCTTGTGTTCCTCTCTCTGTCCAGCATGAATAGTTCTCAATTCACTTTTTAAAATAATTATTTTTTTTTTTTGTGGAAACACTTCATCTCAGCAACTGCACTGTAGCTGTTATTTTTTTGTGCTTGTAGAATAATAATAATAATAATAATAATAATAGTAATAATAATAATAATAAAGTCAGTTCTAGTATTCCCTGGTGACACTTTAACCAGTTCCAGCACCATGTGTGCTAAAAGGAGTCGTTTGCTTTGGGCTGTGGCTCCAAGTTTAATAAGTGAGAGATGCCCTATGCCTTTGTGTCGGATGGGCTGGGACACCAAAGCTGGCAGCAGTAAAACCCCTGTGGTGTCCCTGGGTATAGGACACACTGGAAAAAGGGGAGGCTTCTAAAACCATTGCATTCCACAGGCAGCTTGCAGTTAGTTCTCAGGACTGGCCTCTTGGGCAAGTCAAGATTTCAAGAGAACGCTTGGATTGAACAGGAGAGAGAGCAGGGACAGCAATGTCCCAGCCTGGCTGGGAGGGGACAGTGAGGCCAGGACCCCACACTTGAGCACAAATCCAGGCACTTGATGATCCATCCAAGAGACTCCAAGATGCTCTATGAGCAGAGAGCATTCAGATGCATGATGGACAAAAATATTCATATTTTCTCCAAGTGTGAAGTGAAAATTCATTTTTAATGGATGAAACAGTTTGGAAGATGAAAAATACCCTAAACCCATCAATCTGCTCATTGCTCTCTTCACTGACATGCCTGCAGCCAGCAAGAGGATGCAGGAGAGATCCATGTACCTTCATGCTACAAGCAGGTTATGGATGAACCACGTGATTTCCTATTTTATCCATCCTTATTGGCCTCATGTTTCCTGTAAAGGGTTTTGACTAATTGTGGTGTTGACAAGAGTGGCATCATGTGCTGCTTTCTGAGCGAACAAGCTCAGGTCAGTAAGTCAGACGGTCAGTCTGGAAAACAGATCCATATTCCTAATCCTTAAGGCTGATATAAAGCAGAGATAAGTGTGTTTGTGATGTGGAGGTTACTCTGAGCAAATATCTTTTGAGAAAAAAGAACTGTCTCAAGAACCCTTGAGATAGAAAAACTGGAAACAAGATGTTCTAGTAACAAGGATTTTTAAGTGATCATCTGATTGTTTTCTTCTTCTTCTTTTATACTTTCAGACTTGAAAGCAACTATTTCACTTCTCAATTTATGCTCAGATTTACGGTACTTGAGTTGCAAGACAGATTTTTTTCTTTATTTACTCCTCTGACCATTTCTCCACAGAAAGCTGGAACTGAATAAGTTTCTAGCAGGAACCACAAAAAGATTGATTAACTGATGTTTTTCTTGCCAGCCTGTGAAAAGCCTCCAATCAAAGCAGAAGAACCTCCTGCATTAGAAGAAATATCTTTCCAATTCAGCTTGTTATTCAAGCACAAAGTGGATAAGCTGTGTTTGAACTTGGAAACACCTGAGCCTGAACTAAGCTTAGGAAGTTGCAAAGAGCTTGCATCTCACTAGTCTAACTCATTTTTGGCTCAGACATTTTCCAGTTAAGGCATCAAATACCATATGACACCATATAATCTATCTTTCAGGCATCTTCAGCAGCAGGACTTGCTTGTTCCTCTGCTTCCTCTGGTCATTTTAGACTTTAAGTACATCTTTCATAAAAGCACTTAATGGCAGAGAGATTTTCCAATAACTCACAACATGCAAACTCAAGACTCTTTTTCAAACAACTGCAAGCAGTTACAGCAGCCCTGTGATATTCTGCAGCTATTAAACTTTAGGTCTGATTAGTAGCAGGAGTATTTTGTCTCTGTTTTTATTTCCCTCATTTTCCCTTCAGAACAAAACATACATCCTCTTCAGCCACTCAAGTTAGTTGTTAATATTGATCAGCTATAGGAAAGATTTTGTTTATTTATTTATTTAAATGTAGCTGGCCCTTCTTGCTCCCACCCACCTGTCTGGGGTGTTGGGAAAGCTCTCCACAGAAGTGCTTTTGAACCACAGAGCTACCTGCATCAGCATCCTGCTCCTGAGCAGCGTGGTACCCACAGCACACACTGCACAATGAGCAGGAGCCCCAGAAAATCTATATTGTTCTTTTCACGTAAAAAAAACCCCTAATGTGTAGGGGATACTAAGGAATTATGCAAGAGGAAAACTAAGAGTCCACAGTGAGCTGTTTTGCAGCCAGCTTTGGTTATTTTGCTGTTCATAGCTACAGCAATTCTGCCACAATAACACTTCCTCGTAACAAATCAAAGAGACCTAGAGAAAAGTCCACCAAATACTGAGTCAGCAAACCAGATTTCTTGAGGGATCAATCTCTGCAACTAATTGAGCTCCCTACTAACCCAAAGGGTCAGAAGGATCCAAGTTTCAGCATGGCTTTGGAGATAGCCACAGGTACTTCCCATGCAGGATGGGATAGGTGGATGCTGCTGTAGGCAGGGATGTGCTGGAAGTGCAAACCACAGGGAAAATTAGTTGAAAGCAACTGACAAAAAAGAAGAAAATGAACTGCACAGATCACATCCACAGCACACAGACGGGGTGTTACAGGCCTGTATGTGCATGACTCAGGGGTGCACAGTCATAAAAGCCTGTGTAGGACTTAGTCTTCCCTGACAGTTCAGAGAAACCCTGCAGAGCATCAGTCTCTGCCCTTGGGAAATTAAATACTCATTTTAGAAACACAGATTAGACTTAGATGCCTACAAAAACCCAGCTCTGTCTTTGCAGTGGGCCAGGTGCTGCTCAGCCCCTCCTGCCTCTGCTACCCATCACACTCACTGCAGTTCCCTGTATCAGTCACTTGCCATCAGACAGTTTCTCTAGAGGATAAATGATGCAACCCCAAACATTCTCTTTATTTGGACAGTTTGTGTCCAAGAATTGCAGACACACA
The DNA here is from genome assembly GCF_000691975.1 of Corvus brachyrhynchos. Lineage (NCBI taxonomy): Eukaryota > Metazoa > Chordata > Aves > Passeriformes > Corvidae > Corvus > Corvus brachyrhynchos. The sequence goes on along the minus strand of NW_008239324.1, from coordinate 3,468,916 downwards.
CTGGTTTTTTTCTAGGTAACTCAAGTTTAATTACTAAATGAGTCTTCAGCCTGCAGATTTGGTTCTCATGCAGAATACCACCTCCTACAGCTGTTTTAACCTTTTTTGTAAGGCAACAAATAACTGCAGATGCATAATTTATTAATAAGTGCTTTTCTTACCAGGGAGAGCTAATCCAGGTAATCAAGGCTCTCCCAGGGAAGAGCTCAACCAGGGGAGCTTCCAAGCACAAGCCCCATTTATGTAAAGTATCACACAATATTATTTTATGCTTCCAGTTTCGAAAGGCTGTGTATGTTTTCCCATTAGACTAACAAATTACAGCAATTGTGGTCAGCAGTGTGGAGGTTTCTCTGCAGAGCATTTGCCCCCTGGGAGGAAGGAAATCAGAGGGGTGTTAAAGCTGTATTGTGCCTTCCACTCTGTGCACTGAGTGGCCTGATAATGGTTAGCTAAGGCAAGCTGTAAAACTGCCATTACTGCCACCACTGGGTCTTATTGTGTCTCAGTAACCCTCCTGCAAAGGGACAAAAAAAAAAGAAAATCAGAATAGCAAGAAAGAACTAAGTGAACAGATAGGGGATATTTAACAACCTGAACTTGCTCTTCCTATAGATATTTTTAGAAATATGTTGTTTTGACATTAAATTCAGGTGCTGTTGAATCCATTCAGGAGGAAATATTTGCCCAAGGTCTTCCCCACTGAGGTCCCAAACAGATCCCAACCCTTCTGAAGAGGCTGTAGGGCCTCTTGTGCTTTGATTTTTGGCTGGATTACAGTGTAAGAGCCAAAACAGCATCAAGGGGCTGCTCTTGATTTTCCCAGGAATCGCTAAGAGCAAGTAGCCAGAAGCAGATGAGAAAGCCTGTTCTGACAAGACTGCTGGTTCCCTTTTCCAGGTTCATGATGCAGGTTGGATAGCTTAGATATTAGCTGAAGAACACCACCCAAAAAATTTTGTGTTGGTCCTAAGGTTCAATTTCAGGTCCCTCATCTGTATCATCCCCTGCAATACAGGGGCCTCCTTTTTACAGCCCCCTGTCACAAAATATAAAAGCTTGGAATTTTCTACTGTGTAGCACAGGGATAAAGGCACATGATACACAATATTTGCTAAATGTTATGTATGGGACACAGCCTACAACATACACCTTGTGTATGAACATGGTATCGGGTAGAGCAGGTACCCAAATGTCTCAAAGACAGCAGCTGAAGAGCATCTGTCTAAACACTAAACAGGTTCAATTGCACAGTGCTGCATGTCTCAGGTGCATGCAGATGTGTGGTTTCTCTTCTGCTGGATCTCATTGCAATGGCAATGTTACAGAACAGGTGTGAATCAATAATGTTATTGAATTGCCTCAAGTGTTAGAAAACGAGAGCATTCAAGATGACAGAAGTAAACGGGACATTTTCATTACATGCCTCACTACATATTCCCTTGTTGAGCTATAAATTAAACTTTGTCAACTTTTGTGTTGGGATATGGGGTTTTTTTAAGTACACTGAATATGTAAAAAAAGTGCCTGCAGCAGCGAACCCTTGCAGTCTCACATGTAAATGAGAGAACATGTTTTGAACATGTAAATTATCAAGCTAAAATCCATATTTATCAGAGCTGTTCCAGGATTTTACATGAAATATGCATTACGAGTTCTTGTGAACACTTGCCCTTTAAAACATATCAAAGCATTGTTTAACCACAAAAAGTTTCTTTTGAACAAAAAAATGTACTAAAATATACTTAACAGACTACACCAAAACATACCGGCATATACTCCATAACACATGCACAACACAGGCAAACACATTCAACATGTCACCCAAACACACAGAAAATGTCTTGCACAGTGACTATTTCATGTCAAAAAATGTCAACAGGATACGCTTACTCACAATAATAACTTATAATGAAATTCACAAAGGAGAGGCTGTCTTTGGGTAACGTGGATAACTTTAGGAGTGTAATAAACTGGGAAAGGTCAGAAGCCACAAACTTTGTTACCCTGGGTGTCGTAGGTTCACAGTTCAAGCTCAGCTGGACCCCACTGCCTGCAGCCAAGACAGGCAGAGGAAAGAAAAACATCAGCTCTTCTACCGTGTTCCCCTAAGTCTTAAGTCCAGGACTTCAAGCAACAACCCCAGTCTAGCCCAAGGTACCTGAGATGCAGCCAGGAGCTAAACACAGCTTTGCTGAACCCAGCTTAACAGTGACTGAGCTACACACAGGCACAGGTTCTGTTGCTGCTTTTGAAGTCCTTGCGCAGATGTCAGGAAGAATTTTACCCATCACCTGCAGGTGGATGCCAGCTCTAAAACAGCAAAACTAGGCCATTGCTGTCATTTCAGTGCCACCCAGCAGATATACTGGCCAGGCAGGAGGGATTCCCTCAGCCAGCTGACAGCAGAAGTGCTTTGCAATTCCAGCTCCTGCTTCATGAAATTTGCATTATATCCATACTTATTATTTGGCCCCATTTTGGCATCTCTGAAATTCTGTAACTAAAAATTACTTTTTATTACCCAGTGCTCACCAGACAGTGTGAAATGCCATTCCTTACCTTACATCCTTTTTGACATGATCTGCTTGATCTTTTCTTCCCTTTTTTTGTTTAATCTGAACATAATGAAAAGCAGTATTTTAAAGAATGTGTCCAGTGTGTTAAAATTGTAAAAGTCACAATATTTTAATGGACTGGGAATTTGAATGTCTGTACTTGAAAACCTGGTTTATTTTGATGATATTGCTTTTTCTCCATAGTTACCTTTGACCTCCAGTGTTACTCTCAGGGGATTATTTTTTCACTGAGGGAGATGCTTAAGCATGGACCAAAGTAGATAAGTGATATGGTCAAATCGCTGCTGGCAAACCCTGGAATTACTGACCACTTTAATAGCTCCTGCTGACCTTCAGATGAAACTTCACCTTTGGTTATTAACATGCCTCTCCACTTTTATGATTTTTTTGGAACATAATTTGTCACAGTTTTTATCTGCACAGAGCAAGCGTTAGGCTTTTAAAAATGTGAGTTATCTTTTTACAACTGCTAACAATTACACATCGCAGAACAGACCAGCCCAAAAACCAATTATGAAAAGACCTGCATGGGAAGTGTGTTCGCTCTTGAAGTTTGAATTACAGATTTCTGAACTAAAACCGTGCCACAGCCTGCATGCAGGAGCTGGAAACAAGAAACCAAACTTTGAAAGGGCTTGTAAGATCAGCAAGATAAGATAAGGGCATAGAAATTAATTGCCCTTGTTTTGTATTAAAATCTGATAAAGGGCTGGCAACGCTGCTCAAGATCAGAGCAGACAGCGAGGTTGCATCTCGTGTCACAAATCAGGGTTTGCCATGGTGCGGGCACCTGGCTCCGCGTGCCGCAGCCTGCGGAGAGCATCCTGCACACCCAGCCCTGGCAGCCCGGCCTCGGAGCCAGGAGCTCTCAGGGAGCCCTCCCCATGGCCACCGGAGGGCTTGGCACTGGCCCCGGTGATTCAGAGCGATGACATTTTGCAAGCAGATTGTACAAGTACGAGCAGCAAACCTGAGCCGCGGAAACGGTGCCAAAAGGCTTTCAGATGATCAGAGCAATATGCCAGTCACTTAGAGGTCGATTGACCAATTAACAATTAGATTTGGAGGGCAGGCATGTCGTTTCAGACCATTATTTGCCAAAAGATCAACTATGTGGAAAGTTTTAATTTAAAAGCGGTAATTTTTTCTTTCTTTCTTTCTTTTTTAAATACATCCTGGCGTTTCTAACCCCAGCTTCATACGGTGAGGTGCTGGCAGTAGGTCACAGCCCTGGGGACTGTCTGCAGCTGGCAGAGTGACAAAAGCACTTTGACAAAGCCTCCAGGAAACCAGCCCGGGCTTCCAGTTTTGTTTGAACACCACTGCCGTTTAGCTAAAGGCACGAGAGCAAAATAGGAGCAGAGAAAGATTTTGCAAAGGGGTTGGGGATGAAGGGAAAGGGAAAACCTGTCTGCAGTTAGTGATGAGAGGCACCTCAGAGCAGGGTGTCTTTTCTAGTGAGGCAGGGTTCAAAGCAGATGGTGGGAATTTCCAGCCCGGTCCATGTCTAATTATAACCAATTGAAAAAGAACTAAAATACCTCAACTCAGGCCCTCAGAGAGCTGCACTTGTTCAGTCTCCTGTAGCAGTATTGTTGGCCTGAACTCCCAATTGGGGCTCCTCTAGGCAGGAAAAGCCATCTCACCTGCCCTGCTGGACAGATGGAGGAGGATGGGACTGGCACCAGCTCAAGGTACCTTCACAGCAAACCCTGGCTTGCAGAGCTGCCCTGAGCCTTTCCCAAGGGCTTGGGTAACTCTCTGCATCTTTATTTATGGCAAAAAACCAGTGCTCTGTTCACTGAAAAAAAAAAAAATTACAGTAAAAGCAGGTTTAGTAGAACTAGAGGTATCGATACTACAGCAACCTTGCTCAGAGTTTATTTGGGGCCAGGGAGTACTTTGGGAGAAAAATGCTCTTAGGGTTCAAGGCTGTACAAATTAAGGGGAACAGGGGATTTTAAAGATATTTGGTCACATCTACAGCAGGGAAGGACTGCTTCTTTGCTTAGAAATGTTATTTTATGGTCTGCGTATGTACTGCAAAGGCATCTCAAGTGATGCTCTCGTGAAACAACAAACAAATAGCGCTACATGCAGTAGCATACCCATACCCATAGCTGTAGCAGCTTTGCATTTTTTTCCAAAACTGTACCGATTTCAGGAGAAACAGAGGGGAAAAGGCAAATGAAATAAACATGCCTGAAAGCAGTTCACGTTTGAAACTGAAATTTGTGAGTAACATCCTTTGAAAGTCTCTGACGATGTTATAACATTCTTGGAACAGTGAGAGAACACAAGCTGAACTCTGAAAAATCAGAGTTGTTTTCAGATGTCTGTTCTTCCTCCAGCTTAGACCCACCCCCAGCAAGGACAACAACCTGGACCCTTCAGAGCATCAGGGCCTCTCACTGTCCTACATAAAGTGAATGTCTGTAAAGATGCAGATCTCAGGGCTGCCAAAGCATTTCCCAAGGAAGCTTTGCACATGGGCTTGCATCACTCTCTGCAGCAGACCCAAGCCACTGTGAACCAGGTAACAGAAGGCTTACCAACAATCTGACCCTGCATGCAGAATACATCTTAACTGTTTTACAGGCAGGAAAAAGAATTAATAGAAAAGCTGCCATGAGAAGCTACTGAACATAATGGAAACAGCAATTTGCTTGAGAGTATTTTAATTGTCCTGTTTACCCAAAACTCTCTGACTTCAGCCTGAACTTTGCTTCTGCCAGATGATTAGGAACAGCCCTTCTGTGAAACAATTATACAGCGTGTGTACAGAGAATAATTTCTAGGAATTATATTAAATCATAATAAATCACAACAGGTTGTGACAGTCTTAGCTTGCAAGTGCCTGAACACGATTCACCCTGGATGTTTATGGTCTCACTCATGAGGTCTCACTAAGCCATACCAAAGCAATAATCTCCACCACAATTCTCCAGGAAGTAAAATGTCAGTGTTAAATAGAATATTTGGGGCTGGTGCATGTGCTGCAGCACTGCCTTTGCCAGCCTTGTGTGCTGGCACAAGTGTGACCAGGGGCAGGCCAGGAGCCCAGGAAATGTCACTGTGCTTGAGTAGGTGGTACTCTTCATTTGAGTCAACACTGAAACCCGTGTGCTCTCAACACTTCAGAAGGTGTCATCTCATGGATACAGAACTGACATCCTGACCACCTCCAATCCTGAAAGGTTTCAGGTGGGAGGCTTTTCTCTTGTTCTCTTCGAATATACAGCTGCTTAACACAAGGGTTTCAGCAAAGTTTTCATCTGGAGGGCAGCACTTTCTCCATGATCCTTCCTGCCACAATGCTGGATGCACAAGGTGCAGTTGGTGCTTATCCAGTGGGGTCCTGATTCTCTGTCCTGCCACACTGTTTTACCCTGGACAGGTTTGCACTCAGGTATGAAGGACCATGACTCCTGATCCCCTTTCAGCAGCCCAAATGCTTATTACAGACATTTTTATTGCCATGAGGGTAGATGCTGTCCCTTAACCCAAGCCAATGACCTTCACATGAACAATTTCTGATATGCTGTGAAGCACCTTTATTAACCACAGTAGCCTCAAGATTTCAGAAACTCTCAAAGCCCTCCAAGAACTTCTTCCAGGATGGGGTTTTGGCAAGGGGCCCAGGCAGTCCCTGCTACCAAGCCTTAGCAGCCTCCCACAAACATTCAGGAGTTTCAGTGCCCAGTGTCCTCTGCATCACTTCTGTCAGCCACCTAAAGCACACTCCTGGTTTCTTTTCCAGAATAGCAATGGGAAATGGCAGGAAACAAGACAGAGGAACAGAGAGGGGGCATTGAGAGAAAATGATTGAAAAATACAGACAAATTAAATTTCTTTCCTCTTAGCAGGCTAGTGAAGTTAGAAGAGTGACGATTACTTAACCAATACATTTGTCTATCTGCTGATGTCTCTCCAAGTCATTCTGAACTGGAAATCTTTGAGAAGCTGTGATGCTCATGTTCACTTTTGAAACACTTGACACTTTTATGAGGAACCCTTGGCTTTTGAGGGAAAAAATATAGACTTTGAGAACTGAACGGTCTGGTACTGCGATACACAGAGAGATACGAAAATGATGTTACTCTGACATCAAGAGCATTATCAGAAATTTCTCAGCAAGCTTTCAGGAGCAGAGGTGGTCCCCTGAGCCTGTGTCCCAGCCAGTCTGGGCTGAAAAGAGCCTCCCATCCTGGAGCAGGGGGCTCTGCCCAGTGACGGGCAGCAGCACCCACCTGAGGCCAGGATCTGTTCTCCTTTGCAGAGCTGTAAATCAATGGGAGCTTCATCCACTTCAATGGAAGCCCTCTGGATTTACGCCAGAGCAACTGAAATTAGAAGCTTGGCCTAAGTGGGCGGGAGCTCATTATAAGACTAAATAAGGAGTGAGTCATTTTCAGAATTTTAAACTGAAAGGAGCCGCGTTTGGCTGACCTCCTTTTTTTTCCACACTGACGGCTTATTAGATTACAGCAGATAAGAACTCTTCTTTCTTATTGGTTTTTCATGGCAACGTGTCTGTGTCACTGACAAAGGTGGAAACACTGGTTCAAAATGAAAGAAAACCTAAAGTAATATGTTTAAACAGCACAGTGTTTTTAACTGGGAGTCAGTTTTGATATCTGAGGAGACCAACACTGGCTCAACTTACTTGTAAGTATTCCCATTTCATCCAGAATGCATCAAGGGCCAAGTGACCTGAGAGGAACTGAGCATGAAGAGACAGGAAACGTCTCAGTGGATTGAGAGAAGATAGTCACTGATTGGAGGAATACTTGCCAGTCTTAATTATTAAGTTTGATAATAATTTCTTATTCGTACCACTATTAGGAAGACACTTGACTAAAAATAAAGTTTAAAAGAAAGATAAACACAGAAGAACTACTCACCGTGCTCTGTTCCAAAGCCCCATTCTGAGCCTATTCTGGTCTCCCAGATCATAAATCCTTCCATCTTCATCTTGAAACCCTTTCAAGGAGACTTTCTGGGCTCCTGCTGCCCAGGTATTTAAAAAAGATGAGTCTCACTGATGAGATTAGGCCTGAGTGTGAGATGGCCCCCTAAATCACTTTTGGCCTTGCATCACTCAGCAAAGCAGACACAAAAGTTTCCAGGCAGAAAATATTCCTGGGGTAACGATTCTGAGGCTGCCTAATTTGAGATTCCAGATCTGCTAAACCTTGTAATCTCTGAATACTCATTCACCCAGAGTGAGATTGTATTCAAAGCAGTGGTGAATGGAAAAGGTAATTACAGCTGTACCACAAACAAAACCACCAGAGGCACATGAAGGAAGAGGTAAAGGACAGAAAACTTCATCAGATCAGAAGGACAGGACAAGAGATAAAGTTGGTTGGACCCTCTGAATCTTCCAGTACATTTTTATACTAAGTGTGGGGATCAGTCGTGATACAGAAAGCTATTGAATGGGATTGCTCTGTGTCAGGGGCCCACTTCCTGCAGTCATGATTGACATAACCTGATATTGGCTCTGAGCTGACCACAACCAGCAGCAACCTGGGGAGGCAGTGAGGACAACAGGGCTGTTTTCATTCACTCCTACAACCACAATGCTAAACACTCATTACATCTGGCACAGGCCACCTTCTTGCAGATCAAAGATTGTTCTGTAGACCTGAAAGCCTAGTTCCAGTCATTTAGCTCGAAGTTTAAGAGGCAATTTGTCGATGACCTAGAAGGACCTACTTGGGTTGACATTACTGATACTCAACAAAGGAAAGCAGAAAACACCCTGTGAGGTCAAATTCACATAGACTAGAAGGAAACGCAGTTTGTTAACATGATAGGACTGGACACCTGCCTGGAATGTCTTCTCTGCTGACCCAGAAGCCTGAGAGTCACCTGACATTACTCAGTGGCACCCATGGGTGTGCTTTTATGGCCCCTGCAAGGGCAGCCCAAGGGTCCCCAGCGAGAGCCCAGGCGCTGGTGCTGTCCATGGGGAAGCTGCACCTGGCTGGGTGTGCAGGGGAGCTCCAGGGGCTGACCCGAGTGCCTGCAGAGACACCACAGGTGCCAAGAGCAGATCCCAGGACAAGACACAGGCCAAGAGCATTTTCTCAGCCAGGAAGAATTCCCCTAACACCATGTTCAGCTTTCTGGTGGAAGGTTTGGGGTGTACCTTTAGAGGACATTCCATTCACTTCCTAAAACACCCAAAAGTGGGTGGTTTAGGAATCTCCTCCTGGTTTCTGTATTTAACTGGTGGTGCAAGCATTGCCCAGTCCCAATGCTGGGGAAGAGGGAACAGTGTAGGTGGGGAGAACCATTCCTTGGAAACCCGGATTCCTTACAGCTGGTGCTTTCCAGTGAGCCTGGGGCTTTTTGAGGGGCACAGCACACGTGAGGGAGAATGATTTTATCTTGAATCCCCAGCCCTTCATCAGTGTGCCCACCTCTGCTGGGCCATGGGGCCACTCCAGAGTGATCCTTGGGTTTGTCCAAGTGATCACTAGATTCTGCCAAGGCATCAGGCAGCATCATGGAGGATCTTGGCCCTCTGCTCCTTTTCCAGTCTACTTTTTACTAATTATATGACACAGATATACAGGCAGCATTTTCTTCCTCCTGCCTCCTTTACCAAAGGGTTTTGGGGACTCTCATTGTAAGTCCACAATTTTCTCTCTCTGGTTCTAAATGGGAAATTGCCTTTGAGGACAGGAAGCCAATGTACTTCATGAGTCTTCTCCCTGCAGTACCTAAAGCTCCTCATTCCTCTTGATCTTGACAACAGGTCCAAGCCCCTCATTTTTTACATGATCCTACTCCAGGCACAGCAGAGCTCCTGCCCTGGCAGTGTGCTGGGAGCCCAGGGGGCTTCCCACCAGCCACCTCCATCCAGGGACACTCTGGTCCTTCCTGCAGTTGCTCACCCCAAGCTGGGTGCTGGCTGGGCACCTCGGCTCAGCCCTGCTCCAGGAACTTGCACAACTCACCCAGCCACCAGAGGAGCAGCTTGAGACAAATTTTTTACCTCATGGCATTGCTGCTTTTGATTGGGGTTGGTTTTGTGAGAGAGCTTTGCTGCTGATTAATAGCCCTGGGCAGTTGGCAGGGGAAATGAGATCTCACTGAATGGTGAGGTATGGTGAACCAAAATGACAAGATTATACTAGCAGTTCATTAAAGCAGATGGGCAAGATTAGAATGCTTGTTACTATGATAAAGCAAAATTGCATGAGTATGAAGCATGCCTAGACAGAAGTTTTTAAAAAATTAACATCACAAAACGCTACCTTTTTAATTGAAAAAAAACCCCTGATTCTGTGCTGGTAGACATGATTTTGCCAAAGGAGGGGATTTTGGTGTGAAATACAGCTGGAAAATATGACAAATTATGAAAGATAGTTCTCTTTCAGTTTGTGCTTCTTCTCAAAAAAAAAAAAAATTGCCCTGGATGGGACGAGCAAACTGGTTCTGCTCTCTCTGCTTTATTTTTTGATAACCTGTATCTTATTTCAAAGAGAAGCAGCATAAGAGAAGCTCCACATGAAGAAAAACTCCTTATAATATTCTGAAATATCCCATTGATTTCACTTACAGGAAAAATGTGTCAAACATGGCAAACACAAGCATTTCCCAATAGACAGATATCCAGTGACCACTTCATGGGTCTGAAATTCCAGCCAAGGGTTCTGACCTTTCCTTGTTATGATACAACATTGGCTCAAATTTTCTGGAGTTTAAGGGGCTTTAAAAGTTGGCTCAAACCTGTATCTGATCTTTGCCATGTGAACTGTCCTTCTTGTAGCACGAAGTAAACTGTAAGGCACAACCAATGCTTTGGGGAAGTTTGAACACAGACTTGATTTCAGATCTGAACTTTGTCATTCAGGCCTATCTCTTCCCTTTCTTCTTTCCCTTTGTGCTAGCAACATGCTCTGACTTTGTAGATCAATGCAGAAGGCTGTAAATGATGCATGAAATGAAAAATCCCTGTCCAGCCAGCTCACAGAGAGAATACAGACAGTGCTATACTGTCATTGCTGTGGTATTTGCTGCAATATTCACAGCTAGAAAAGCCCTCTAAGTCCCAGAACAATGCTGGACTATTTTAAAGTCTCAAGCTCTTTTTGGAGAGAGGGGAAAGAGGAAAGGAAAAATTAACTCCCCCTTACACCCACCTTCTTTCTTCCTTTGTTTCAGAGTTTTCACAAGAGCAAACTCTGCCCTGCCATATGAATCTTTCATTATTCCTCAGCCCCCAAAAAATTCCTTCCTGTTCTCAAATGGGGGTGGCAGGAGATGAGAAAAGATGAAAATAAAGAGATTACATCAAATAAACAAATGCTTTAATTGAGCCAGTTCAGAATGAATCATCAGCTGTGCTGCACTGAGACTGGGGCTCGTCCCTCTCCAGCAAAACCCCTGAGCCCTGGCAGGGGCCACGGACCACCAGCCAAACAGCCCCAGCAGCCAGTCCCAGCCCCTTGCCCTAGAGCACTGTTGTTACAGCTGGACTCTGATCTTAGAGGTCTTTTCCAGCCAAAATGATTCCCATTCTGTGGAGGATGACCATGTTCAGAGGTGCTTGAGCTCTTCCCAAGCGTGCTCGGCCCATTCCTCGCACCTCTAATGTCCTGTGCCGGCACTGGGGATGATGAGTGCTTGGCAGCACTATTCTTCATATGGAACATTAAGCTGAGGTCTTGCACACTCCTGAACATTAAATATCCCATGATAGTCATGAAGAAGAGCTACGGGTTTTATTAACCTCAGTGTCCTGGACACATTGCACTGGGAAAGTCATCATTAACCTACCTTAAGAATACAGGCAGGGGCCCTCTTTGCAAACTAATGCTCCAAGAGCTACAACCCTATGAAATACCTTTAATAATTTAAAGCAACTACCAAATGTTGCTATAAAGGATATAACCTCACCTCGACAAAGAAAATCTGTAAAGATTTTGACACAGTAAAGTGCTCACAGGCCCAAATCTTGATTTTTTGCTACTCAATGCTCAACCATTGCATCCAAATACTAATTCTTGCCTTCTCTCCCACCCTCTGCCAAAAACTGGTTCATCTGGGCTCTCAGATATTTTTAAGATAAAACTTTCATTGCTAGCTGGGGTGAAAACCATTAACAACTCTTCAACACGTGTTGAAAACTCTTCTGAGAAGGCTTAGGACCAAATCAGGTGATCCCCCACAAGATAAACAAATACAATTCTTTAAAAAGGTCAGACAAGGGTTTGTTTGGTTTTTGGGTTTTTTTTATAAAAAGAGTGAGGAGGAATTAGGTTTACTTGCTTGTGCAATATTAAATACAACCTGATTTAACCCAGAAACAAATAATACTTGAGTGATAACAGATTGCACTTGACAAATGTTAGAGTCACTGTTACATTGGTTGATGTATTTCTAATCTGTGCCTCTAACACCCAACTCCAATTTGCTGTCAGTGCACAGGGGAAATACAATTACTGGAGGAAGTGGAAGGAGGGAGAAAATAAGAGTCTGGTGCAGTACCAGGACTCTGATACCTCTGCTCAGTATTGTTTTCTCTGTGAACCAGCTTCTGCAAAGAAAAGTTTCAAGGAACAACCACTTAGATGAGTGCTGCTTGCCTTGCCTGAGCTGTGGTCAGGAGGCACCTGCAGCCCCCGAGGTCAGGCACAGAGTGTTTGCCCCAGGGCACCCACAAAGAGCAGTGGGGGCAGAGCTTTGCCCCCATGACCCTCTCCACCAACCTCTGCAGGTGTGCACCCTCCAATTTCTCTACTGCTTCTCTCTTCATTGAAAAAAAGTGTATTAAAGAGTTCTTTTTGGCACTGAAGTCAGGAACTGTGACTGAACAGATAAGGCAGCGGAACTGATGAGAAAGGAGGTCCCATTTGCAGAGGATCCCACCAAAGCTCATCACATTTTCAAGGGCCATATTTTGTTTTTCCCTTGCCCTGCGGCAGACAGTGGGGATCTAACATTCAGTGGTCACACACAGGTGCCAGCTGGTCAAGGTGGCACCTCTTAGCCCTGTACTCCAAGCTGCAGCCATGGCCCAGTGATGTCAGGGCTTCAGCTTCAGGTCCCATTGGCATCAGCAGGAGCCAGACACCAAGAAAGCACACTTGGTTTCAGTCACCCTTAAAATTTGCACTTCCAGGGGCACACCAAAGCAGAATTTGCCTTTTCCACTTTTGCAAAGTGCAAAGGGGAGATTTGTATGTTTACCAAGATCAGAAAAATTTTCCACTCTCCTCCATTAATTTACTGTTTCCCAGAGAGAAAGGGGAATCTCCATTTTCTTACAGCAGCAAAGCATCCTCTGAACTCAGGGATGCAGGAAGGAGACCCAGGCTGGCAGATGATCTCTGGACCCTTGGACAGGTCATTTCACCCCCTCAGCAGCACAGGCAGATGAAACAGCCAGGGGATGAGCAAAAACCTGAGAGCAAAGGAAATTGCATCCCTGGGCTTAGAGGGCAGTAGGAAGAAGAGAATACAACCTGCAAACCCCGTCCTCCATCCCTGTCTCTCCCCATACCAGCTGTGGGCCTCCTGCAGCACCCATCAGGGCTGAGGAGGAGGGAGGGTCCCTCTGCAGGCGCCAGGGGAAGGTGGTGCAAGCCCTGTGTGCAGGCAGGGAGAACATCCCCTCTGTGATAAAGCTGCAACGTTTCAGGCTGGAAGGGTTAGCACTTTGAAATGGTAAATCACAGAGTGCCTCTGTTCAATCCTTACCCCACAGAGAATTATTGCAAAGTGTCGGCTGCATTTACAGTCATTTTTTTTGTGGACAGAGTCACAAAGGGAAGAGAATGACAATAAAAGCAGAGGTACATCATAGGGGAAAACAATCCCAGCCTCAACCACTACATGCAAATGCAGAGCAAAGCCTGGTAACTTCACATGGGTTTCGCTTGTTGCTGCTGGAACACTTCAGTTCCATTCATGAGCAGAGATCTAAAACCTGGCAGGATTATTAGACAATAAGACTCCTTCCTGTGTCTCCTTTAATTTGCCTTGATAGATATGCAGAGCAGGGGAGCAAAAAGCTAACCAGATCTCTCTTATTGACAGAAGACAATTTCCAGACCATAACCTACTTGCCTTTCTTTTAAGCTGCCTGGGAGAAAAACACTTGTGCTGGGTTTGGAGGTGGGAGGAGGGCTGCTGGGTGGGGGAGATGGATGAAACTTGGCAGTACCTGGAGGCCTCCTTATAGCCTGGCAGCCTGTTGTCCTGTTGCAGTTGATGCAAAGGAGAAGTTAACAAATGATAGTGCTTTTTAATTAGTGCGTGGGGAATTCTCACCATGCAATAGACATGTCAATGTAACTCTAAGGTATTAAAGAAAAGAAAAAAGGGAAAAGTAATACCACCAGCCCCAGCCCTCCCAAGACACAGCTTCAACTCCAGGCAATGTAAACAGTGGGAGAAGTTTTTCAACTGATTTTTTTGTTTCTGGGGCTGTTGTTCACATCTGGTGAAGCTGTCCCTGGGCTACTGCCATATGTAAGGACACAAGGTTTTATGACTTATTGTCTGTAAGATTTATGGAGATGATCTATGATCAGCAATTTTTCATATTCTTATATCCCAAGCAAACGCACAGAGGGCCGTTCCCTGCAGAATAGGAAGGTGTAAACTGACACTGTCTCAGCACAGCGAGGCCACCAGCACAGATACCAAGCTCAGGGACCGTGGTAGCAGCAGGGATGGGCCAAGGCATACAGGGAAATTCATGGTTTCCATTCCCTTCCCAAGACAAACAAGGGGCAAGAAGAGAAGCAGGAAATTAAAGAATTAAGATGAGCTACTCCAGCTCTTTTGTGATATGTTAATGAAACTGTATTATCTGCATTTATTAAGTTAAATTCCAGAGCATCCACAGCATTTCTCCAGGAAACACGTAAGCTTTGGTGCTAACAAAAAGCCCAAGAACCCCAGCTGGCTTCTCTGCATTTCCAGGGGAATCCCTGCAGGTTGGGGGGAGCAGAACTCCCCAACCCATGACTCTGGAGATAGCCCTGCCCGAGCCTCTGTGAATTTTAAAGGAAGGAAATGCCTTATCACAATGTTTTGCTGATATGCTGCCCTGGTTTTCAGTGTCACAAGCCTTCACCTTTCACTTACATCAGGACCACTGTGAATAAGGAGATTTAGTGGAAACAATAAACAAGAGGAAGTGAAAAATCTGCCAAGAGTTTTGGTTGGGTTGCAGCCATGGATGTTGTCTTTGACAGGTAGTCTGGCTGTTAATGAAGGACAAGGCCTTGTCACCATTAGCAGGACACCACAGGAAGGAAATAATCATCTTCACTGGCTGCTGTGACCATGCTCAGCACCTCTGTGCTCAACTTCTACCCTCCAAGAGGTATTTTCCTCCACACACACTTTGCCTTTGCAATTGGCAATATTTTACCTTGCAGGGAAAAACCAGTTCCTCTCCGACTCCCATCTGCTCTCCCAGCCACCAATGTCAGCTCACATCATCCCCCTCCTTGGGACAGGACGAGGAGAGCCAACAAACACAAGTAATAATAATAATAACAATGAGATTCTTGCAAAGTAAAACATAAACCTTAAGTCCATAATCACCACAGAAGAAGGTACAGTGCTGGTAAAGTGCTGAAAGCAACCTTATTTCACCCATCATTATCAGAACATTGGAATCAATTGCCCAGTTGAGCTATAACTTTGCAGTGCCATTCACAGATCCTTCTAAGACCCACTGAATCCACCACTGATTTACACCTCATGACAGCCACCCCCTGACTTAGGCACCTGAACAACTATTTTAAAAGATCACATTACATCGACTTCTGTTATGTACAAACAAATCAGCCCATTTGACATATACAATCAATTCTTTGCTAGCCAAAAAGATTTGTTCCTTTCCCTAAAAAAAATAAAATACATGCAGGTGACACCATTAAAAAGAAAATTTAAAAAGGAGGAGATATGTAGGGTTACCAAAAGAATGTATTAGTCCAGTAGTGCACCTGCAGATTTGGAAAACAGTCTAGCACTGTGTGATCATTTTGACAGAGGCACTTGAAAGAAATCAATAAAATTGATCAGTCAGCTGCACCATCTATAGATGTGGATCAGAGTTCTGGGATGGCAGTGTTATTTTTACATAAAAGTATGTGAAAAATAAAAATGGCACAAGGGCACAAAGAGTGCACTTGGGAAGCTGGGGTGGAAGAGAGCCTAGGATGAGCAGCAGGATGTTCCAGCCAGCCATGGGAGCATGGCACTGCAGCAAGCTTCCTGCAGAAAGAAATGGGCAATGAAATGGAGACTGGTCCTGACAGGGGAGCTCTTGGTGTGAAAGGCTGTGTCAGGCCCTGGCAGTAAAAATCCTGAGCATTAGTGTTAAACTTGTCAGATTAAGAGAAAACTCAAGGTCTGGGTCCTTTAATAAATGTAGGAATTGATACTCTAACTCTCAGAGAAGGGTCTTTTAGGAAGTTCTCAACCTAACCTTTGTTGAAACCACAGTATTTAGCTGATATAAACTGATGCACAGACTTTGAGATGAGTTAAGCCAGCCTGTACCCACTGAGGGTCTTACCCACCTTTTTTAATATTATATTTTATCTCTAGTGAATCAAGGCAGAGATTGTCCCCCCTTCCCCATATAAGATCCTCACTTGTGGACCTTGTGATGCAGTTCCTGGGTGACTTCTTGATTTGTGTTTAGTCAGACCTAAGCTCAAAAAGCAGTATTTTAGTAATGAAGATTTCTGGTCACCTACACTGACTCAACTCTGTTTCCTTTTGGGTCTGGGAATCAGAGGTATTTGAACAAAAATAGAGAAACTCAGAAGTACCAATCATGTCACCTGCTACACAGGACAGTCTCAAGTAGTCCCTCCACGATGTTTGCTTACTCTGTATCCCCACAAAGAAGTGCAATAACTCCTTTGTTCACATGCATCTGTTTTCTCCTCTCCAGTCACCGCATTGTGCACTTCATGGGCTCCCTGCTCTTTATCAGCACTGAGGACTCTACATTTGCCATCTACAACAGGAACATTTAATGCAGCAATGCCCCATTCTAATGCTGTGAAAGATTGTATCTGAACAGAAAATGCACATTTGAAGCACAGCTCACTTCATTCACTCTGGGTAACTGCCTACTACAATTATCAGGAAATGAAAAATATCACTTCACAGCCTTCTCTTTTCACATGTTGAAAAAACATATAAAGATCAGCACAAACACTACAGGGTCATTCATGCATGAGGCATTGGCTTGCTCTGTTTCCATGATCTATCACTAAACAGACAAAAGTCTGGGGCTTTACAAACGTAGGAGAGAATTTCTAATAATCACACATTGTGCATACATGTCCGCACACCCTTTCAAAGCAAACAGAGTGAACATAAAATCTATAACAGTAATAGACTATCTTCACTTTATGGCAGAGTTCTGGAGAGTTTGAAGCAGATACTGTCACCAAGATGCTGTTTAAAGATGCGAAATGCAGAAAAATAAGAAAAATAAGAAAAATCATTATCTCTGCTGTGGATTCCTTCAGAATGAAAAAATTATAATTGTGGGAGTCAATACATTTACAAGTGCTCATGGGGTACTATGCAATGGATATGCAGTGACCCACAAAGTGGGAGCATGGATACTAAAAGAGGAGTGTAAAACAGAATTATAAGAGGGGAGCATAAATAACACACAATGCAATAACCAAGGACTCAATTCTAGGGAGTCTATATATAATCCTAGTTTCCCTCCCTCCCTGTTACAATGTTTTTAATATTGCTTTGACTTCAGCCTTCCTGGATAGACATTCAAACAGGAAAGGCTTCGGGTTTATTAAGGAGAAGTATTTAAATTGGCAAAATATCTGATTTGGTTCACGTTACATGCTTTATAATATTGTTAAGCTTAATTTGGATGCTGCAGCACTCGAATAAATGAAGACATAGTTATTATTTCATAGGCTACTACCCATAAAAACTAATACTTCCTCTGCTAAGAGGTGCAGACAGCAAAATCCATGATGCTCAGCCTTTCTACCAGAGTTATTGTGTGAAACAGCTGGACACCAGACTTACAGCCACGAAATTCCTGAAAAGATCTCCATTTTACACAGGGAATGAGAAAAACACACCGAGCCAGTAAGTGAGATCAGGCTTGAATTTATACTGTTGTAAATTAAAGTAACAGCGAGGTGAAGGGAATCCCATCAGCACGAAGCTGGTGCAGGATCCAGCTCAGACCGTGTCAGTCCCTCCACTGGAGCGACACCCACGTGGGCTGTGCCCTGGAGACCCCTTGTCACAGCCATAATACCATTTTGCAAAGCTGGTCACAGTACAAAGCAGTTTAGTTGTCTTCATCCTTTTACAGCAAAAGAAGCAGCCAAAAATTGGTCTTACCCAGCAGTGTCTTGGCACAGAGCATGTAGGAACCTGGCCACCACAGCAGCTCTGCAGACCTGCCCTACCACACACGACACCTGCTTTGAGAGCACCAGCCCTGCCTTTATAGCCATGCCAGACCGGCTGCAGTGTGCCACACTACACTGGGAGTCAACAAAGCTTTTTTACCAAGGAACTGTTGGGAAGCCATCTTCCCCTGTTTTGCGTTTGGGACCCTTCTCTAGAAGAGTCTTGTAGTGCAGGTTTTAAGTGTCAGACCATCAGCTTTGGTATTCCTGCAGCCTCCTACCTTAGAGGTGTGATTCCCAGTGCCACCTATCCTTCCTGGGCCATCTGGGCTGGGAAGCTGCTGATCCTGAACCTCCAGGGGAGTCCCACCAAGTTCTGTGCTGAGCATACCCTGGGGTACCCCATCTTCCACAGAGATGGAATGGAAACTTCGAGTGCTCTTCATACAGCATTAAAATCCAGAAGTACTGCTGTCCTGTTTGCCACTGGGGAACTACAAAGTTCTCCCAGTCCTTGAGCTGATGACACAAAGGTATTGAGGGCATTGTGTGCCAAGGCTCAGCTGTCACCCAAACTCAAAAACCCCCAGATCCCTCAAAATCAGGAATTTACAGGGACAGTATCAACTGACCTGAAGGTACCTCCCTATAGGGAGCTGATGAAGAAGAGGCAATACCTGCACCCAACCACCCTACCTACCCATACTAGTTCCCTGCCTTAATGAAATACTTTCTTAATTGATGCAAAATGTCATCAGTTTATGCTGGACTTTAGCTGAACACAGCAAACCCCATTCCAACCCGCAATGACTTAAATTTTCTCTATTCACTGTTCTTTTCCGGCCTGCTACAGGAAAAATGTGGCCTTGCCGCAATTGACTTAAATTTAAAACCATTGACATATTATCTAACTCAATAAAAATCTTGCTAAAAAAAGGTGCATTGTACTCATTCTCCTTACACATGGTAGGGAGGAAAATGGGTATGGACTTCTTCTATGGCTTTTAGTTAATTTGCTATCAATGCCCAGCTGCTTTAGAGTAAATACAGGAACAGGGTGTCATATGGGTATCCTGAAGCAAAAGAAGAGAGGTTTCCTATTTCTTTGTTATACAGCAAAGATGGTATGCATGTTATCCAAAGATAATACAGGGGAAGAAATCAATTCTCTGTGTTGTTACACAACCTTGCGTGCAAATGTAAACTTGGGGAAAACGAAAAAAAAAAAGCCCTATTCTATTATGCTGAGGTCATATGAAATCATTAGTGCAGGCTGATATGAACATCAGAAAAAAAAAAAAGTAAATAATGCTCCTCCATGTGAGGAAAAGTGCATCGACTAGAGTTTTGGTGGGTGAAGGGGCGAGGAGTTTGCTCTGTTCAGCCCTAGGACGGATGGGATATTTGGGGATGAAGCAGTTGTTGCGCACGGTGGATTTCAGACAAGCTTTGGGGTTTGAGCATGAAATCCGCCGATGCTCCTGGCTGCCACTCTCGCTCCTCGCTGAGCCGGGCTGGAATGGGTGAACGCTGTGCCGGCGTTCCTTGGTAACGCCGAGGCGAGGAATACATCTCTGCCGCCGCAGCCCCGGCATCCGGCAGCTCCCTCGCAAAGGAAATTCGGATTATTGTATAATGAGTCAACACAAATATCATTATCGCGGCTGCGGTACCTGCTGGCAGAGGCAGCGCTGCGATCCGCGGCCGGCCCGGCGCGGGGTAATTGATGGAGCGGCGCTCGCTCGGCTCTGCCGCCCCGCGGGGGGCCCGCGCTGCCGGGCCCTTCGCAGGAGGCATCCTCTCTGAAGAGAGACTCCCTTCCTGACGCAACAAGATTAAACAATTTGCTTTTAATTAGTACCGCAGTCATTTCCAAACTAAGCGGTGGAAAGAATAGGAAGCAGGCTGTCTCTTTAAAGTTTAAGTGGATTCAGCGCACACAGCGAATTGAGAGCCTGCTGTTGGAAAAGTTCAGCTTTCTGTCACCGGTACTGTGCTCTCTGCTAATTTTTACAAGAGTTCAAGTTGTATGCACCAGTTAGCAGAGACATTGCAGGGGGTACAATGAGAATAGAAAGCGTGACCCCTTGCTGCCTCTGTTTATAGTGCCTGAATTATATCCAGACAATGCTCCTGGTCCTCTCCCTGGTTCTGCCAGGGCCCCCTGTGCAAAGCTGTGTGCAGCTCCCTTCTGCTGCCACCCAGGAAAAGAGGCCATTGGCATTTGTGAGCACCCACCCAGGAATTCCCTGCAAAGAACTGTGGAGTGAGGAGGGGAAGAAAGATTTCTGGTGGAGAAATGTAAATGCAGTGGAAGAATGTGAAGAGTGAGAACCCTGAAGGGAATTAAGGATCCCAAAATCGGATACCTCAGTTTCAACATCCTGTTCGTCCAAGAGCATCCCAGCATACAACAGCAGCCAGGGCACTCCCAGCTCCTGACCCCACACTGCAGACTCCTGGTGTACACTGGCAGGAGGGAAGGAGGGAGGGAAGGAAAAGATGCAGCTTCATCTGCAAACCAGCTAACACATATGAATAATTGAATACAAAATAAAAACCCCTTCCTAGCCAGGAGATGTACTTTTGACCACTGTTTTCCACTCCAAAGAACCTCCCTCCTGATGAACAGCTACCCTTCAGTCTCTAAAGAGACAGCGCGATTACCCTGCTCCTTCGTCCGTGTCTCTGCAACATTAGCATTGCTTCTTTCCAAACTTGCTCTAGCAAGAACCCTCCAAACAGAGTGGAAGGAACCACTCCAAAAACAACAGTCCATCCAAACTCCTGCTCCATCTGTCCCACTGCCAGCCTCTGTCCTTCCCCTGGGCAGCAGAGCATTTATACACACAGGAGCCATGGGGCTCTCCATGGGGCTCATATCAGCCTGCCAAAGCCAGGGCTTGTGTGGCCCAAGCATCACTCAAAGAAAATGGGATTTTACTGCACATTTCTCAACAATGATGAGGGTGGGGGGGAACCCCATGGCCTGGTGCTGTCTGAATGATTAGTATCTGGCATTCCTCTACCTTCAGCCACAGCTGGTTTAGATTTGAGCTACTGGTTCTTTTAGATTTATGCCGTTGGTTCAATAAACAAACACAGTACATAGTCCATCATGCTAGCTGTATAATAAAGCCGCTTACCTACTTCCAAACAAGTAGCTTTTATTCATCTCTTCCTTTCATTTCCCTCTTT
>NW_008239324.1:3442946-3447708 GCF_000691975.1 Corvus brachyrhynchos | reverse complement strand
TCTTTCCCTCTTTTCTCCCTCATATCAAACCCAAGAAGAGCATTTGCTTTCTTTCCAAAACCAGACCCTATCAAAGATCCAGTAATGTCTGAAGTCTCTCCAACAGCCCTTCAAACTGCATGTTGCTGGAGAATATTTCCAGAAGTTGTCTGCGAAATTACTGCAAGTACTTCACCTTCCCAAAGGAAGCCAGGTTACGCTCCTACCCCAGGGCTCCCTGTGAAAAAGCCCCAGATTCATCCCTCAGCTGCTCAGCTTTTGTGAAGGGCAATCCAAGCTGGAGTTCATGGGGTTTTTCAGGATCACTGGGGCACAACAAGAGGCCAGTTTCTTCCCACTCTCACTTGTTGGAAGGAATAACCATGAGGCTGGGAAACAGTTAACCTGCACACAAACTTTGATTTCAAGATGTGCTGTTGTCTGCCAGCACCATCCACAAAGTCTCTGCTTTCATCCAGAACGAAAAACACCCTGGGATTTTTACAAAATCCTTTTAAGTTGTTCTAATGGTAGCAGCTCTGGATCTGGTGAACTGCTTTGTTATCAATGCCATGCAAATTGTTCATCTGTTTCTCTCCTACCCTGTTTGCTCCACTCATTCGCCTCTCTAATAAATTCGTTTGACCGCAAAGGGTGCTTTATGACTCTTGTTTAAAACAGCTTCCTAATGATGCTTGACAACATCTCCTGCCTTTGAAAGAGCCTGGCTATGCTAGGCTCTAATCCTACAAAAGGAGGGATTCTTGTTAACCTGTGCCTCAGTCCTTTCTGTTGAGTCACCACCTTTAATGAAGCACTGAAGGGGAACCAAAACGCAGCTGGGAAATTATGGCTTTACATGATCATCTCTTGCTACAAGAGAATTATTGCCCAAGCCTTAATCCCGTGACTCAGCCCTCTCCTTGGACCCTCTTTAATTGTCAGAACCTGAGGAAATCTGGGCCGAGGTAAATAACACTTCAGCAGCAACAGAATAGATTCACTTTAGGCAATGAATTTTTAATGAGCTGAGACTGCAGAGGGAACAGGGCCGAGATCTGTGCTGCTTATCTGATGGGGAAGGTCAGGGTCTGAACGGAGGGAGGGCATGGATGAGAGAACAGATCTGACAGGGCTCTTCAGCTGAGATTTCAGCTTGTCACAGCCTGGCATACCTTAACATATTAGGACCTTCTCTTCAAAGGAGCAACTTACACATGCCCATGCTAACAAAAACAGTGCAGTATTTTCCCCTGGTAAAGGCAACCCAAGGGGTGTACTCTTGCCTCCTTAAAAAAAAAAAAAAAAAAGAAAGAAAGCATACAGAGTAAAAATGAAAAGAAAGCAAACCAAGAAAGATCCATGCAGATGGGTCATGGTCTTCATGGAAAATCAGGTAACTCTACAGATAACCTGCAAACAGAAACTTGAGTAAGACTCTGAGTGATCCACTGGCATAATATCATGTATTAATTGGGTCAGCAGGCCCTGCTGAAGTCCTCACCAACATAACCATCAGCATAGCCACCATAACCAACTGGTTCAATAAATCTCAGCCACGGGAACTTCTATTTATTGAGCCTTTGGACTTCACGCAACTCCCATCCAGCACAGGTCTACCTCTACCCACCAACAGCTGCGGCACAGTTCAAGAGCAACACCCATCCCTGCTGTGGGGACTGACTTATCCCAGCACTTCCTCTGCCTTAGAAAACTCAAAAAGAGGACTAAAATGTATCCAAATCCAGGAATGGGTTTAGCACTGGCTGTAACTCAGAGCTCTGAGTCCCGGCAGCTGCTATCGTAGCCTGGCTTGGCAGGGGTGGCGGGCGGCCCACCCGGGCTCAGCCCACCCAGCATGGCCTCACCCCTGTCCCCTGCAACCCCCACACCCCTGGCAAGCACCGTTGGGTGGTCACAGAGACAAATGCTCTACTTCTGCCAAAGAGCCTCTGCCCAGCAGGGCATGGAGCAGGTAGGCAGGGTAAAGTCGATGTCCCAGGAGTGCACCCCCAAGACAACTTGCAGCAACAAGGATGGTAGCAGCAAACCTTTGAGGCAGAGATGTTACTGCTAAGCAATCTTGGGTCAGATCAGCACTTCTGAGATTTCCTCAAAGTAATGAATGTTTACAGAGATGCTTTCTTGCACACCTATAAACTTTTTTAGGGTTTGTCAGAAACAAAACCCACCAGGATATTTCTACCCTCAGATCCAGTCTTTTTTTCCTTGCTAGGATTTCTGTTTCTTCTGGAAAAAGGAAGTGTATAAACTGTTTTCTGGGGAAAGACTTCATGTGTGTGTTTGTGTGTGGAAATAAATAAACAAAAATCGAGCAGAAAGTACCTGAGCAGTCCAAGCCTGTATGAAAAAATACTGAAGTAAAACTGCTGGGGGAGACTGATCACACTGTCATGCTCAGAAGGAAGGAAAAACTGACAGTCATTCCAAAACATCCCCCCAGCTTGTCATCTCCCTGATGTTTTGACCTGGATAAAGTGGGAAGGGGCCTGCTCTCGCTCCGGGCTGTTTGCCCTCAGGTGTGTCCACCACGTCATGGCCCTGTGACATGTGAACCAGGACACTTAAAGGACACACCAGCAGGGGACAGGATAATTTATGGGGAGCGAGATCAATGCAAATTTATTGTGAGTAATGGACAATGGAAGGGGGGGAAAAAGCTCCGATAGGAACAAAGGTGAAAGGGTGCTGGCTCTCTGCTCTCACAGACATCCACTGTGCTAATAAAAACCTTGGTGGACAAGGAAAAGCAACTACCAGTTCTGGGGAGCGGATTTACCGCAGTGGTGGAACAGGTCAGTGCAGAGGGAAGTGGTTTGATCAGAAAGTCGATGAAATTCAGATGATAATTATGCTCAGTAAGAGGCAAAATAATATTTTCATTTGCTGGGAGGTTTCAGTCATGCACTTTGACCTTCATCCTGGTGTTTCATTAATAGTTTATATTAACAATTAATGGTTACTTTCATTGGTGTTGTGTGCAACTCGCATTAGAGTTAATTTTCAAGTTGGATATAATAATACATAAGTCTCATGGGCTACTCCTATCATGTGACAGCACATTTATTTCAACCAGGAGCCAGGAGATGAAAATCAGGCCAAACACCAGTCTCGGGTGTTTATTACTTGTGTCCAGTCATCCCACAGAGAAGTGAGAGGTTGCAGCAGCTTTCCCTGTAAGGCCCTGATGGAAAACTGCCCAGAACAACTGAAGTCCCTTGATCGTAAAGATAATTTGCCTTTGGGATGACTTTCAATGCATGGTTGGTCTGGTTTACTGAAGAATCATAAAAAAGCCTCTCAGCTTCGCTGTGGCAGCCACTTGCAGAGGCCCCATAGCTGTGCTAATTTTGGCTTTGACACCACTTGCTGGAATAATTCTATAGAAAAGCTCGACCTAAGAGTCACAGCTCAGGTTGAGGGTTACAGTCACAGTCCCACTGCTATGGGAAGGACCATGAAGAAATGTTACACCCAGGGACCTCAGCACAGGGCTCTTGCTGAGGCAGTCACGTAGATATTTGTGGAGGGTTGGTTTTAATCACCTGATTTGCTCTGTGTAGTTTGTTTGGTGTAAGTTGGGGTTCTGGCTCTGAAGGAGAGGTTTTGCTTGAGAAACCTGGTCTGGTGGGAGGCATCCCTGCCCGTGGCAGGGAGCTGGAACTGGGTGATCTTTAAGGTCCTTTCCAACCCCAAACAGCCTATAATTCCATGTAAGGTTGTTGCCTCCTGCACATCCATGACCTTCTCTGCAAGAGGGACTGGAGGACAGGCTGGGCTGAGGGCTGCACTCAGCCCTGCAACAGCTCTGGTTGCAAAGTCCAGTTGAATTTTGGCCTAAACCTTTCAGATATTCCCTTGATGTGTTTACTTTTAAGTGAGGTAAACATCTTGTTTTAGTTTTAAAGATATATTTAATGTTGTTCTCCTCATTCCCCCCTAAATTTATACCACTGAAACATTGTGATGGTACTATTTTTAAACTTGACACAAAGAGAGAATTGGGTCTATAATGTTTGGCCTGGAAACTGAACTAGCTCTTTCCTTTAGAAGTAGTTGGAGGGAATGCACACCATTTTGTCTAAAAATACATTTTTTTAAAAAATCGTGAAATCAAAACTCAATTATAATTGAATATTCTTCACAGTTTGATGATACTAGTGTTACTGTGGGAGGAAAATATTCAGCAGTTCACTGTGACAAAGTTTCTGGAGACACTATATATTTATTCCTATTTAAGATTTGGTGGTAGTTAAACTGTGAGGAAATAGGTGTTCAGCTCCCTTGAGCCTTCCCCTGCAAATGGCTCAATTAAGGGACTAATTGAAGTGTAGAAATGTCCCCCGCAGGGTTGAAAAATGCCTATCTGGCATGGGAGTGTCGTCCCTGGAAGTTTCCTTCACCAGAGACAACATTTCTGGAGAAGACCAGGACAAAAGCAGGGGAGGCAGCCGGCTCTGTAGCAGCATCCCTGTTCAGCTCCCTTGAGCCTTCCCCTGCAAATGGCTCAATTAAGGGACTAATTGAAGTGTAGAAATGTCCCCCGCAGGGTTGAAAAATGCCTATCTGGCATGGGAGTGTCGTCCCTGGAAGTTTCCTTCACCAGAGACAACATTTCTGGAGAAGACCAGGACAAAAGCAGGGGAGGCAGCCGGCTCTGTAGCAGCATCCCTGAGCATCCCTGCCCCGGGGCCGCTGTGATGCCCGGCTGCTCGCCCGGCCCCGCTGCTGGCCCCGGCCGGCCGAGCCGGGCGGCCCCCCC
>NW_008239324.1:3432893-3442861 GCF_000691975.1 Corvus brachyrhynchos | reverse complement strand
GAGCCGAGCTGTGCTGCTCCACCTGGCAGTGCCCGCTAGAGGTAATTTTACAGAATAGTGATGAATCAAATCATCAATCACTGTCACGTCTGGTGGCTGGAGCGTGTGCTCGGAGCCCGGAAAAGCCTGTGTGTGCTCGGGATTAGGTTGCAAGTAAACTCGGCAGTGCTAAAATGCTTCCCTAAGTAAGTACTGGCAAAGTCCCTGCTGAAACATGTCAGAGTTTGTGCAGCGACTCGGGCAGAGCTTAAATCAGGGCCTATGACTTAAAGTCTGCTGACACTTTAGTGCACGGTTACTGTGAGCAGAAATACTCCTGGCAGTGAAGTTATCCATGTGCATAAGTATTTGCCGGATCAGGGCATAGCTGCATCATCCTTTGTTCCTTTCATCATGCTTGCGATGCTGAATTAAGCCTTCAGCTTTGTCTTTGTCTTGTACACAAGCCCTGTTGTATAGCTACATCGCTGTAATAAATGATGAAAGAGAGGACCTGTACAGCAGAGGGAATATGATGGAAATAATTATAACAATAAAATGTTAATTAGCACCTTTTCTTGAACAATCTTCCTCCTGATTGCAACACGATTCTGCTGAAGAACTGAAAAAAAAGTTAAAAAACCCCCAACAAACAGAACAGTTTATTAAATCTTAAGGCTCTATAGACTTGGGAGTTTTACTTTTTGTGAAAAAGCCTGAAAACCTGGCAAGAAAGCAAAAAAACTATCTGTCAAAAATGTAAATAGCATGAAGAAGTTTTTGACCAGCCCTAATCACCACGAAGCAGAGGAAAGAGCATTAAGAGAACAAAGGTGTGGTTTCACTCTCACACTTGCAGCTCATTCCTACCTCTCTTTGTGCCAACTCTTTCTTTTAAATATATATTAAAAACCCACTTGCTGCCCGAGCACCACTGCTGAGCCCACTGCTAGACACTGGCCCAAGGGTTTTGGTGAGGGAGGGGACTCCCCTGCTAAGTGCTGACCACACACCAGGTGTGCCCCTCTCCCCCCCTCCCTGCAGCCCTCACCCTGCTTTGGGGCTGCCAGATGTGTACATCTGGACTGGGTGTGGGGCAGATCTCCCTGGGTCCTCCCCTTGTTCTGCCTCTTCCCTTCTCCCAGTTCCTCAGCCTGAAGATTAAGAGACTATAATAGGGACTGGAACCTGGACTGCTTAAAACACACATTAAAAAATGTGTGTGTGTGTGTGTAACTACACATTTTTTCACACTACAATTGAGTGGATCTGTTTAAGAAAGACATTTCTGCAAATTCAGGTTTCCCTGAGCACATGAACCCATTGAATTCCCTTTTCCATGCCCCCATGCAGCTTTAGAAGCACAGATCTGCAGAGGGAGAGAAAGCCCGCTCCGATATTGGAGTCGTGACACACAGAGGATTTGAAATTGCGCATCTGCCTGTACCATTTGCATTTCATCACCTAGTGCTGGAACAAATAAAACCAAATGACTAATGATCTGAGTCTGTGGCCTCACTGTTGCTGCTGTGCCAGGAATTATCCTGGCTCAGTGGACACAGTCCCGGGCAGATGAGCGGAGTCTGTTTTTGTCTCTGCCACTTACCTGCTGGATGGCTTTAGGCAAGTCATTTAACTCTCACTGCTTCCCTTCCTGTGCTCCATCCACCACCTCTGACTTTCTTTGTAAGAGTTTTGAGTTTTGTCAATGGCAAAAGGGGATCTTAGTGCTATTCTGAGAGGAACAGAACGGCCCAGCTACAGTCCCACAGTGTTTAAAGTCCCTCTAAGAATGTTATTACACATTTCTCAGATCCATGGCAGCCTGTATGGGTGACTCTCTGCTTGGGGTGGCTCCCATTTGAAAAGGAAAAAAGGTAAAATCACTGAGCTCCTCAGAAGCAAACTGGAGCAATGAGTGCATGTGAGAATACTGCCATTTGCTCATGAGCAAACAGCAGCGAGAAAGAAATAAAAAGTCAATATAAGAGGCACCAGTGCCTATTCACCCAGCCCTCGTTTACATACACAGCAACTGTGCTCAGGAAATAAGTGCAGCACTTGGAAACAACGACTTCTGTCAGGCAGAGCTGGGTGAGCCTGTTTCTGATGGAGGCTGATCACTGAGGAAGTAATAAAAGCTATTGGAGGGATGAGAGAGGCAGCTGACATGGGTAAGAAGGCAAATATTAAGGGGATGAAAGGTATTATAAAGCAAAGCTGAAAAGATGTAAAAAGCTGATTAGGAAACCAAATACGACAGAGAAAGAATGGCCTGTGGGGTGAATAAAAACAATAAAAGATTTCTTTTAAACAGGTAAAGGAGACAAGATTAACGGGGAGGCCTCCAGACCACTGAGAGGTGGTCAAGAGAACTTAATAACACAGGGAGATGGACTGAGAAGCAAAGTTTCCTGTGACAGCCGAGCAGGGAGATGCTGAGAGCATGAATAATCACCAAAGCAAACTCATACCGTGGGGAAGGAGGCAGGGCTGAGTGCAGAGTGTACTTTTAGCCCACACTGCTTAATGGAACAGCAGGAGACATTAAGTGCCCAATAACAGGGGGTTTGAGCCATTTTTAGGAGTTAAAAAGTGGTTAAAGAGAAACTGATATAAAGCAAAGATCTTTGAGCATCTATGAGAAGAGACAGGTAGAAACCAAGACATATTTGCAATAGATATCAGCCAATACAGATGCTCAAGAAATCTGGTGCACACACACACACACACACACACTCTCTCTCAAACTCACTCCCACCAGCTGAAAGTCTGGCCCCAAATCTGCCAAATGTGATTTTTTAATTTTTTTTCCAATCAGAGGCAGGATTTTAGAGATGTTAAGAGGAATGAGATCACCCAACATCTGGAGAAATATGAACTGATAAAAACATATCTGCCCAGCTCCATAAAGGGTAAATCTTGTCTGACAAATCTGGCAGACTTTGTTTTAGGAGCTAACGTGGAAAACATGCAGGATCGAAGCAGTGGAGCTAATCCACATAGATTTCAGAAAAGTCATTTAAACGCAGCCCAGGATGGTAGACTAATACGTAAGGTTAGCAAGTATGGCATAAAAACCATTGTCCTTGAAAGACTAAGGAAATGGTTAGGTGATTAAGGGCAGGTTGTAATGGTAAAACTTTATGGGTCAGAGAGGAGGACGGTGATGTGGTGAAGACAGCTATATTTGAGGTTATTATGATGACAGTTCAAGGCATCAGATGGAGACATACTTTTTACTCTGTAGAAAAACTGTTCTGAAGAAAGTGCTACTCTGGGCAGTTCTAATCCAAAAATCACACTGAAACCAAGACCAGTTCATCTTCTGGGGGGCAGCCTTTGTGGAACATCAAATCTTCCTGGGTCAGCAAAGCATTCAGTGTACAGGAATGAAATCAGGCCCAATGAGCCCAATAAATGAGAAAAAAGGACCCCACCCCACCCCAGGCCAGGCTAAGGTCAGGTTGTCCAGAGGGATTTTTATTACAGCAAAAGAGTTGCTGAGCTAAAAGATCACAGAACAGGAAAAGAACTTAAGGCAGACCTTGAATGGGACTGTCAACCCTTGGCATCCCAGGGTACTCCCAGATTATATTCCTACCTTATCTCAGCATTTGTGCAGTTTGGTCCTGGTTCTCCAGGGTGATGGTGAGCAAGGTGCAACAGAGGAGAACTCCCAATAGCAGGAGGGAAGCAGAGGAAACCAGGAAGGATAGAATGTGGTGATCCAGAAGATGTCACTGAGCAAGGGGTAGCACTTCAGAGGGCACTCAGACAGGCTTCAGCTGATTCAGCACCTTCGTGCCACATTTACTAAAATGCAGAGCACCAGCTACCACAGTGTTGGAAGAAACCCTGTGCAAGCTGGAGACTGGGGTAAAGTCCCTCAGTATGTCCCCTATAAACTCTGGACCCTCTGAAAATGCCCATCCTATGCTGGAGGCTCCTGTACCTGCACTAGCTCCAACTCCCACCCCCAGCTAGAGCCTGTGGTCCTGCTGTGCTACTCTGCCAGGTCCTCACCTCCTGACACCAGGAAATGCAGTCTCATACCTGGCAATTTAGCACAGCGACATGTCTCCCTGCTTTGCCTGTAATACCCATGGTCATAGCCCTCCCTCTGCCCCCAAATAAGGGTCCCAGGCAGTGGGAACACCCAAAGGTGCTCAATCCCTCATGAAACAGGATCCAGATCCCCACCCTCTGTGAATTTCAGCACCAGCTCAGGAACTTAAAAAAGTTATTGAGTCCCTGAGCACAGGGCTGGGATTTTGCTGCCCACTCAGCAAGTCTGGCATTTCTAAAAGAACTTATTTCTACCTGAACTTCACACGACTTACCTGCATCCTTTGAACCAGCAAAATCGAGTTGGGAATGCCACCAAAAGCCTGTCATAAAAAGTTCACCCACTTTTGGCAACCCTTTCCTGTTGTGCCCCCTCCAGGCACAGGCAAAATGAGCCATTGCCTGGAGCACGACTGCTGAGGGGACCAGCACAGCCCTGGCCCTACCAGTCCATTTGCCCAGGGGGCCCGTTGGGGCCACCACACCCCACCTAGGGGCATCCTCCTGCCCCCCAGCCCCACAGCAAGGCACTGCCATCCCAACTCTTTAGGGGACAAGGACAGCAATGTCCCCTTTAATGGGGTTTGTCTGTGCTCTCTGGGCACTTTGCACTCCAAGACTCACCAGAGGCACCAGCTCTCAGTGGCTGCAGACTTTGATGTGGGGCCAGGGGGTGCCCCTGCAATGGGGAGGTGTTTTGGGGGGGTCTCTGCTCCCAGTGTCCCCTCCGAGCACAGCTGTTTGCTCTGCAGATAGGAATCGCAGATTGATTAATTTATTAATCACACCTGCTAATTACATCGAACAAATAGGCAAAATTAATATTTGATGTAGGTCTCTAAAGAGACTGTATGGATCAATTTTCCACAGATAAGACAGGAAAGCTCCAGCAGATAATACACAAACCCTCCTGACTACAGATGACTCTGTCACACTGAGGCCGATGGAGTGACACCATCCCACCAAGAACTGCTCGTTCCTGGCACCTGATTATTCAGAGCCCTGACTGGAACATCATACTTGAGTTGTGTTTGCTAAGGCATGCTCACATGCACATGTTCAAAGCTGGTTTCAGTGGCACTTGGCTGCTGTTCTTCAGGAAACTGAACATCAAAAACACATCAAGATAATAAAAATAACAGATCAGCCGCATTTAATACATAAATCATTATTATAAGCTCTGTTCTGCGACTTGAGCTGACTTCAAGTCAAGCTTCCATTAACATTTAGCAAAAATATTGGTGTTTTTCAAAGGGCTGTAAAAATCCTCTCACAGAACTACTCTGCTTGTGCACCCAAAGCCAGGGCAGCCTCACGCAGCAGGACAACCACAGGCTGAAGCAGCACTTTCATCCTGTTTATGACCTTAAAAGGGGAAACTGCTCTCTTTTTGTTGTTCAGCTCTTTGCAAAAAGAGGCAAAGTTCAGCCCTCATTCACGTGTGTGCTGACCACAGGCACAGCAGTTCAACTGGAAGCATAACTCACATTTCCTGAGATGGGGGGGTCTTTTAGATGAAGGCAAGTTTGTTCCAGTGACCTTGTGAGGGCTGCTCCGGAACCCCTGTGGCACTCACTGGGATCTGTCCACCCCAGAGCCACCTCCCACACTGGTGCTTCCACAGGTCTGGGATTCCTTGGGGTGAAAGTTGCTACATAAATATACATTATTGTTATACACTTGTCATTGGGTTTCTGCAGTGATTTGATTGCTTTGAAAATGGATTTTAAAATGGATTTATTATTGTGACAGTGAATTTCTTTTGTCTTGGTTTAACGTCCATTATCTAGTATAAATAACAGACTTTCTGCAAATCTAATTCCAGGTTTTTGCTTCCTATACCTTTACTAATCTAGAAAATCTGGTTGTATTAAGAAACTGCATCAGAAAGGAGTTAAACCAGCATATCCTCATAAAGCTGCAATAGACATGAAATATAATGAGAAATCCTACTGCAAACAGACAGTGTTTTCAGTCGTGAGTCTTTATTTATTAAACCTACTTTAGGAAATTCAATCAATCTACAAACATTTTGGGGCCTGATGTTGTAGCCTTATAAAGTAATCTTCAGAGAACAAAGAACACCTTGTGGTTTTGTAGCAAATATTTCCTGATCTTAAAAGAGGGGGTATTTGATGCATAAAAAACTGCCATTATTTTCAGGAGTGGTAACAGTACTGCACCAGCCAGCAGATGCATGAAGGAAGAGTGAAATTGAGTGGTGGTCAAACCAGATTTTGGCTTAGGCAGCGATTTCCCAGGACCCTCTGAAAACTGGACCTTACCTTCTGGAAGATGGAATCAGTGTATCTAAGGCTCTCACAGTCCTGTGACTGAAGTGTCCGGATTTCAAGACTCTCTGACTCCTCAGAATGCCTCTGAGGCAGGCAGTGCCACTGGTGCTGTGCACTAACACAGCCCTGAGCCCAGGCTCATAAGAGGATGGAGGTGCCCACTGTGGGAACAGGGTGGAATAAAGGTGCCTGACTTCAAAATTGAAATCCAGAAAACTTCTGTTCAGCTGCCAACAACTGTGAATCATCTACTGTCCAGGCACATTTCCCATTTCCTCTGAGTGTCCTGGGTGCCTCCGTCCGGCTGCATTACAGATCAGCAGCTCCGTGCCAGGAGCAAAGGGCTCAGTAGGGACTGCTGACTCAGTCCTGTCTCCAAACTGGGACCAGTTTTACCTGACCAGACCCTGTTGAGAAGGCCTAACTCCGCTTCTGTAGAACATTTGTTTTGGTGCAGGATTCTTGGGTTGCACTGTGTGCTCTGGCCTGCCCTGGATGCGACAGGAGTCCCCAGATTTGTCCAGAGCTCTGCTCGATGGCTCCTCACCAATGTACAAATCAGAACCTGTGACATTAAAATATCTCAAACTGCTTTTTTTCAGGGGAACTTTACAGGCAGTTTCTCACCTAATGAATCAATTCATAAACTGTTATTATCACCTGAATCACTACTGTGCCCGAGGATCAAATGCCACTTGGTCCCGTGTCAGAGTAGATATGGACAAACCCACTGGAAGAAACCCTCCCTGCTGGCTCTGCCTGCTGGGCACAAAGCCCACCAGACTCCGAGCAGCTCTGCTCAAAGCAGAACAAGCCAAATGAAAGGCCACACCTTAGGAAATAAAATCATACATGAATTCCCAGGCATCCCACTGAAAATCATCTTCAGATGGATGTGACTGACCCTTGGTCACACTCAGCACTTGAAGCTCAGGTCAAGCTAAGAAACTCTGCTCCTGCCCCTCTGGCTGCCCAGGCAGAGCAGAAAGGAGTAGGGCTAGTGTCTGCTGCAGCATCAGGGCAGTTTGTGTGCAAGGGTGCAATCACTTCATCCCAGGAATGCAAACTTCTTGTGGATAGGAAATTCCTGGAATTCATGCTCTTATGATGCAAGGAGGAATGTGCCTTAAAAATCCTCACAGTCACTTTATTTTCATAGCCTGGCAAAGAGTTTTGTACGTGAATTGGGAAGGGAAGCGCAGCACACCTTTAAATGAATATGGATAATATTTTTCTATCACCCTGATGACTATCACCTAAATTGCCTTGTAAAATGTTTAACACTTTATCCTGGCAGTGTTTTGACACTGGAGAACTTTTTCCACCAGGGCCAAGTGAGGGATGACCTGGCAGCAAAGCAGCTGGTCCCAGAGAATGGTGGATCACAGTGGAGCTGCTGGATCGCACCAATCCCAGACCTCGTCCCAGCGCTTGTGTGCAAGCTGAAGAATTTGACAGCAGGCCTAGAGCTTTATCAGAAGGTGGCTCACAGCTGGTGCTTCCTCCTGGCCCCATTGTATGATGTGTCCCCTCATGGGACCCCATCAGCTACCCATAACAACGGGTCCAAAGGCAGATGCCACATCTTTGTACCAAGGTAAGTGAAAAGAACACTGCAGCTGCTCAGCTGCACAGTCATGGCACATGGGATAGGGGTATTTTATTTATCACCAGGGCATCCTTTGCCAGTCAGCTCCTGTAAACCTTACAGTGACACAAGATTCTTACTGGCAGGCAAAATAGTTAGGTGTATACAGAGTTCTCGGGGGAATAATGTGACTTCTTGTTCTTTTGACCAGCATTGTTTAACCAGGTCTGACAAATGTGTTTCTAAGGCAATGGAGTTCAGCTGGGTCGGGCACAAGTGCTTGGCTGAGTAGGCACCTGCATCGTGCACTGGCTGGGTGTACATCCCTGCCTGCAGATGCTGCTGCCTCCCAGGATTTCCTACAAAGTGTCTAAAAGTCACCAATCAGGGTTAGGGTTAAATGACATTTTGCTCATCTGAGATTTCTTTCTGTAACTGGCACAGAGAGCAAGAAAGAGAGAGAAAACCTGAATAATTGAAAGGGGAGGATGGAGAAAGATTTTTTTTTTTAAGAAAAGATCAGTTCTCAGTTGGCAAGAGGAAAACCTACCAAGAATGTGTGGAGATAATACTGAGCTGCTATTATACCACTGCATCCCCCTGAGGAAAAAGTTATCTCTCAATAGATCTGAAAGGAGGTTTTAAGTGAATCAGTAAATGAACCAGTCTGGGGACGTGAACAAAATATGTGTGTTTTCCAGTCTCTGAATATAAACAAACAAAGCATAAATATTCAGAAATTACTCCAGTTAGTCCTCTCAAAAACTCTTTGAGCAATGAGATAAATAATACGGGTGTTTGCAGTTCAGAGCAGATGATCTCCATGGGGGAAAAGGCAGCAGAGGAAGGAGCTGTACTCCTCCTGTCCCAATCTTTGGTGATTTACTCACCCATCACAGCAGCCCGGCACAGAGTGGTGTCCACACCACATAAAGCTCAGTGCTAACATACGACACACATAATGGACCTGCTTGGAAGTCTTCACTTGAGGATTTATGAAGAACAATCTAATTATTCAACTCAGTGCTGCTCACTACCATTATTGCTCCTATTTAAAGCCTCCATGGAACAGGCCGTTTGTCTCAGGGGACAGACCTTGTCATAGCAGTTTTCATTGATAGAAATACACTCCTCAGTTTTGATAGCAACCCAGCTAATCCTGGAGAGACTTGGTAAACATATCTCACACTTGATAGGCCCAAGGAATCAGGCCTTGACAGCCCCGATTTTCCAGGAACAGAAAAATGGGGTTGCTTTACTGATAAACTCTAATTAAAGATGAGCAAAAACTGACCCAAAGCTTCTGTTTGCTGCAACAACACAAGAGCTCTGTGGCTTCCTCCTGCCTATAATTGCTTCAGCATCCCGAAGGACGGAGGGGGTTGTCAGCATCCCCCCCCTCAAACAGAAGTTGCACTGTTATTTATAACCCTGGGATATGTAACAGACGAGAGGAGTCACCTTGGCTGAGCAAGTCTCTCCTGTAGCTTAACCTTGGGTGAGCAGCAGCAAGAAGAGCACTTGCTGTGGTGCCAGCGTGGCAGGAGGCAACGGGAGGCACAGCCAGAATTCCCATTCAGATCCAACCACATGGCAAGACCTCAGCAGATTCCCTCATCTTTACTGGAAACCGTTTTTCTTTTTTTTTAAATTTGCCCGAATATTTATTGGTTCTATTTCTATGCAGAAGAATAAGGTAAACATCCTTTGCTCCTCCTCTCCTAGAAACAGTTAGTGAAGGTTTGCATTGTCTCTGTAAATTATTTAAAAGTAGTGGGGGTAACAAACATTTCCTAAAAAGCATCTGGGGACAGCCACCAGATTCCTGTCACTGGCTGTTGGTACCCAGTCAAACACTGCCTGAAAGCAAAGAGATGCTGAAGGATAAGAGTGTGTGGCTCTTATCACCAGCCAACCTTAAATGAGCAATTTTTCATCCCTTCACATGACAAACCAAATGCTGTCCTGAGTGCCCCCCCTGCTTTGCACGAGCTGAGCAATGCCAGTACATCCTCCAGGATTTAAGGTTGTGATATTTG
>NW_008239324.1:3421830-3432834 GCF_000691975.1 Corvus brachyrhynchos | reverse complement strand
ATATCTCCCCCAGGGTTTTAGGTGTGGTATTTTGGGGGGGGGGGGGCCTCAGGGAACAACTGATCAGGTTTTTAAAGGTATTTAGATACCAAACTCCCATTGATTTTGAGACTGGCTACATGTGTGGAAACCTTGCTATTGCTTTGCTGTTTTATCTTTCTTTGCTCAAGGCAGTGCTAAGAATGATAGATGTGCCATAATTAAAAATATACATGGAAACCTCAACCCACATGTATCGGGTCTTCTCTATTTCTCTTCCACCTAGGAAGTCCAGACCTCTTGCATTAGTGTAAAAATTGGAGCATTTCTTTCCCTTGGAGAAATTAGCCATTTTTCTCCAACATTCACACTGCTTTTTGAGGTTCCTGATCTGAACCTAATCCCTAATCTTTTGGTTTTGAGTATAGGACCTGAAGCCCACTTTGCTGGGCCTTTCTCTGCAGCTTCATTTTTGCTTTTATCTCTCCCACTTTTTGAAGGCAAAATGAGCAAAACCTGCTCACAGCCCAACACAAGCCTTGGCAGGCAGCTCAGAGGTGCCAGCACGGTTTACATGGCAGTGGAGGGCACACAGGTCCTCAAAACTTTATTTTTGAGGGTATAATCACAAAAGCAGTGACTTTTGGGGCACAGCTGGCAACTCCTGAACACAAAGACTAAAACCATGGGCTTTTCCTGCAGACAGGACAGATGCTTGCAAGGGTTTTGACCTGCTTTGCTTTGCACATAATTCAAATCCCAAATGCTTTGGCTACTCATGGCCAGCATTCATGTGCTAAATGTTGCTGTATACTCCCCCACACATGCTGTGGCCTGAAACAGAGCAGGTAAATCATAGCATAAAAGTAATAATCTGGATTCTCTAATTGTTGACTAGCACATGAATATTTGAACTGGAGGAGGTTCTTTTTCATGCTGGTAATGGGTACAGGAGCTTTCTTCCTCTAAGGGTTAGAAAGATTCAGTTTGATCAGAAACTTGTAGCCAAGGCTTGCTCAGAATCCCTGAGGAATGTTTTATAAGGGGTGAAATGGGCCTGATTCTGCCCTGCTATCTGAGTGGCACGAGCATATACTTCAGTAATTTTTTATTTGCATCATCCTTACAGAAGGCTTGGGGCTGTGTTTCTGTGCTTCTGTGGTTTTACTTATTTGTGGAAAATGTGTGATGAGATCCAGAACCAGCCACCTGTTAGGCCTATTTCCATGCTGGAGCTGATACCCACAGCATTCAGTGCCTGAGGAGCAGTCAGCTGGGAGCCCCTGCAGAGAAGGGAGCAGAGAAACTGTGATGGTTCTAATACAACACACTTGTGATGACATTTTTTGATTATCTAAAGATTAAGCACCAAGTCCAATTTCACTTGCAGTCAACAAGAAGAACAAACTACCTCAAAAGGTAGAGGCAAAGATGGAGGCATCCTGGATGAGTTGGATGCAGGAGATTGCTGATTTCTGAACAGGTCTCAAGCAGAGTGCCCAAGCTATGCTAGAAGCCACCCTGATCCTACTCATGCACAAATCACTGAAAGCTTGTGCAGTTGCTGAAATAACGTGACTTGGCTGTAAACATTGCATGCAGAAATCAGTGATTTCTTTTTAAACATGCTGCATGCAGAAATCAGGGATTTCTTTTTAAACACACTGCATGGAAACAAGATGAATGCAAGCCAAAAACCCATGTGGCTCCGTGATAGATCACACTGTATCACAGCTAGGAAGAAAAGGCTCATTCCTGGCTGCAGCATGGACGCTTGCTGCTGAAGGTAGTAAAAGTCCAGCAAAAGTTATTTTACTAGCTTGTAAGTAACAGCCCTCCCAGCTCATAAATTACTTTCCTATAGGAATTTACTGTTCAGGGTAAGATGAACAACTCAAAAAGTAGTCTGACAATGCTGTCCAAATGAATTTAATTGCAGGATGAGGATTCTGGGACTTATGGTGTGGCTTTGTTCTGTACTCCCACATTCCTCACAGGTCAAATCACCAAAGTAGCCAACTGGCCAGAGCCTGCTCCAGCCTGCTCTAGTGAGCAAGGTGGTGTGGTGAAAATAATGGGAATTCTAGATCCCAAACACTCAATGGTTAAACACAGCAAAAGCTTGGGCTACTCCCTGGGACACCATTTTCTCAGGGCTTTTCGTGCTTATTGATTGTGAAACAGCTTAGGTGGGACCAGCAAAGACATGAGCTGGCCAAGCTTGAACCTGGGAGATGGAGTGAGCAGCCTCGGCTCCTTCAGACAAAACTCCTGCATTAAACCCCCTTTTATTTATGAGGAGGGTACAGCAAACTCCAAACAGCCAGGAGTGCCTATTCTAACAATGTCTTGCGGTGCTTTTCCCTGTGCAGGTGGTTGGGAAGGAAGGAAGGAAGGAAGGAAGGAAGGAAGGAAGGAAGGAAGGAAGGAAGGAAGGAAGGGAGGAAGGGAGGAAGGAAGGAAGGAAGGAAGGGAGGAAGGGAGGGAATAACCACTAATCCAGGTGAACCAACTTACTGCAGTCCTACCTATGAAAGCCAGCCTTGAAGGACATGTTGCACCAGGGACTAAGCATAAAAATGTTGACCTACCAGAAAAATCACCTGTTAGCAGTAGGTTACTTCCATCCCTACCAAGGAACAAATTTGCCTCTTTCCTTTGCCTTCCCCACACACTTGCACACACAGAGAGACACTGACATTCTCTTACTCTTCAACCATCCCCACCCCAGCCACGGGTGGGTACCCTGGGCAGGCTGCCCTTTCACCTGGAGTGGTGGGGGTCTGGTGGAGTCTGCAGCAGAGGATAAAACAAAACCTGCTGCACACAGTAGATCTCAGTGGAAGAAAGTCTTTCCTACAGAGGATTTTGATAGTGAGACACAAATATGTGAAGCCTTCCCTTACGGAGTGGTGGGGGTCTGGTGGAGTCTGCAGCAGAGGATAAAACAAAACCTGCTGCACACAGTAGATCTCAGTGGAAGAAAGTCTTTCCTACAGAGGATTTTGATAGTGAGACACAAATATGTGAAGCTTTCCCTTACAAAAAAAAAAAAAAAAATTAGCTTCATTGCATCCTCCAGCCTGCCTAAACCTTCTGGCACATTTCTGAATATTGCTGTGCTAATGAGGTAAGGAGCAGCCAACGTCCAAATAAATTCCAGCAAGAAGTTCCAGTTTACTTTAAAGTCATTGACTCTCTTAGGAGGAGGTCAAGGCAAAGTTATTTGGTCGTGGTTTTTCTTTTGCTTCCTGTTTTAAGTTACCAAGTTCTTGTACTGTCAAAAAAACTGCTGACTTCTACCCCTCAGGTGTCTGTGCTAAAGTGGAAAATGAGCTGCTCTTTCTTTCCCCCTCCTCCTCTCTCTCTCTCTTTGTCTTCCTCCCTCTGTGTGCAACTTCGGGGTTGTCTGAGGGACAGGTACACAGAACATCCTCAAGGGACAGAACATACAAATTTTACAGATTTTAAAATATAGCTGGGCAAGAAATTGGCCCTTTTAAGGCTCCCCTAAATACAACAAGCATGCAAGTACCCCAAATAGAACAGAAGCAGCTCAGGAGACAGACCTGGAGACCAGAGACGGACACTGGAGTCTGCAGACCTCACTCAGGGGGGATTTTTCACTGTACAAGTTTTGATAGTGCTAAGATCTGACAAATTAGTTTGACTTATTGAGACTCAGAGGAAATTTGGGTTCACATTTCTGCAAGTTTGAAAATGCAGATTACTTTTTTCTTGAGTCTTAAGTTTTTAAAGGACTGCGTAAGACTCCAAGGCCTCACAGAAAATTCAGTGCAGAATAACTCCCCTGAATAAATTAAAGCCTCTCCTGACCTCACTACTAAAATATTTGAGACACTAAATGAAACAAGGCATAAGAGGAAAAAAAAAGGTTCTGTGGACATGCTACAGCATCCCTTTATCTTCAGAGCCTGAAGAGGGTGGAGCGCAATTAGCTCATCTGTGAGAAATTTGGGCAGGGGAGAAACTTCAAGAAGAATTAAATTCAGCTCCAGACCAGGATCCTGCTGTCCCATAGATGGCACCTTGGAAAGCAGCAGTTAAGCTGGGAACTCATTGCTGCAGGAGGCTGTGGTGGCCAGAGGAATGAGTGGGATCCAGAGGGGACTAAGGACACATGGAGAATCGATGCCCTGGTGGTGATCAGATTCAAATCCCCAGGTGCCACCTCAGCACTGACGACTTCCTGAGCAAGGAGCAAGCACATAGCAAAGGGAACTGTCACACCTGCAATGCCCTGTTCTTCAAACTTTCTCCTATATTGAACATCAGAGGGAAAATATACAGAGCCACACAGATCTTGCACAAATCCACGTCTTAGCTGCACACAAGTCTGTCTCTTCAAGAAGTGACACTGCTCCTGCATGACTCACTCACCCTCTGCTAGGCTGGGGCAAAGTTTTCAGCCTTGGTGTATGTACATGGCAACTCTTAGGAAGCATTCTCACCCAAAACTGGTTTTCTGAGGAATAGAAGCAGAAAAAGCTA
This sequence comes from Corvus brachyrhynchos, assembly GCF_000691975.1. Taxonomy (NCBI): domain Eukaryota; kingdom Metazoa; phylum Chordata; class Aves; order Passeriformes; family Corvidae; genus Corvus; species Corvus brachyrhynchos. Next base: position 3,428,343 of record NW_008239324.1, on the reverse strand, counting down.
TTCCCAGGCAGCTGGATGAGAGAGTATTTCAATATCCGCTCATCCAAGCTTTAATCTCTAAATTGCAAAAACATTAACATTATTGATTGATCAGACATTAATCCAACAGGAAATTTAATTAAATTAAAATGTGTCACTGAGCAGTCCTCACACTGTCACGTATAAATCTTTGGAAATAAGTAGACAAAGACAGCAGCAATTGATGCCATGTTCCCAGCTCAATTTATCCCCCGCCATTTTATTTTCCCACTGATCCTGAGTGTGCTCACAGACTCACAGGGGGACAGCCTCATCTGCAGGGTGTCCATCTGATGCACTCCAGCACCAGATCCCTCCATGTCCACTGGATGGGGGTTATTTACAGCTGAATAGGCTCAAACCAGACAGCTCTGGGGAAACAACCTTCATTCAAGGCACTGCCCTTAACTTAGCAGTGCTCCTCCTTGTAGCAGGTTTGTCCCCAAAGGCAGGAGGGTCCCAGAGAAAGTCTGAGAGGCCCCTTGCATTAAATCAGTTTATTCCTGGGGAGAGCATTTTGCAGCATCCAGCAGTGCCAGAGTCCCCACCAAAGCACAGACATGTGTGGGTAATGGCAAGGTGCTGAAATGGATGATTAAGAAACAACTCTGTACCACAACTTCTTCAGAGTACTATAAATCATTACAGCTGGCTGAATAACACAAAAAGAGATTAAGAAATATTTTCTCCAGTTCATTTCTGAACAGCAGTGGGTTTGGCTTGCTGTCACTTATGACAGGATGATATTTACTGTAATTTATTATTACTGTTGCTGCTCACTGCTATTCTGGCGGCCACCGGCTACTCATGAGAAAGTTTGAGAAGCTGGGGAGTTCATATGGCTTTTTTTTGCTAAAGTGTTTTTTCTACCTGACAGGGAGTTGTTTTTTCCCCAACATCTGTTATTCTCCTTCCCAAGTGCCAGTGTCCTGAGGGGAAACCAAGGGGCCGCACGCGACCGTGCTCACGTACTGGGGGACGGGGAAGAGCAGAAGGGAAGGAGTCAGCAAATGGTGCTGGGTGAGATGTCTTTGCTTCAATGGAGCGTGGGGAGGGAAGGAAGGGAAATCCAGATCAGTATTTATAGACATAAAAATCCAGCACTAAGCATTTTGCAGTGAGAAGGAAAACAAATATTCATTTACCCAGGTGAATGGTATCCACCACGCTCACCACAGAGTGTGCAGACTCCTGTGGGCTCTCTGCCTTTCTGTTCATCCAGCACCAAGCTACATGTGAGTGGTGCTGCCTTCAGAAACCACTTGAATTATTTCAGGGTTTACATCCTCTAATCTTACCAAATCCAAACTTCAATTCCATTTCTTGAGAGCCGTTCTCAAAAAAATACTGAGGTAATACCAATTGGCTTGTGACTAGATGTGAAAATAGAGCTGTCTCAGCATGGAGTCCCACAGACAGGGCACAGATTTTTGCTGTCTCCACCTCCCACTTGCAGCACAAGTACAATTTTCATGCCTCTGTCAGAAGTGCCAACCTGGGGAAGTTGCAACGAGCAAGCAAGGAGAGGAGCAATGAATTAACTTGACAACAGGAATCGCTGCTGATAAATATCTTAAGAATTTGATCCATAAAGGTTTATTTCTCTGTGGTCCGTGTTAGGGGTGGCTGTTTTTGGGATCTCCAGCAGCACGTGGTAGTGTGTGTTTCAGCTCAGATGCATATCTGCTTTGCAAAGGAAAATTCCCACTGCACAGAACAGACAAAGTGAGCTCAGCTGTATGGGGAAATGGATCTGGAACTGCATTTAGAGGCAGTGATTTATATATAAATTATAAAGTGTGTCAATTCCGGACACCCATTCATATGGAGTTTGTCAGATCCAGCTCTGGAACGTGTACTGCCTGCAGAAATCATCCGGAAGACCTAAGAGGCTGCTTTAAACCCCAGCGTGTGAAAGGCCCCAAACCAGGACTTAATGGATTAGTAAGGCTGAAAAGGACCATCACAGTCATCTGGTTTTGCTTCCTATGTAACACAGCTGAAGAACTTCACCCACTCATTTCAGCATCAAAGCCATAACTTCTGCTGAAGCTATTGCATAGCTTTAGAAAGACACTCACTCTTGATTTAGAGACTGAAAGCAATGCTCAATCCACTGCATTCCTAAGCCAAATGTTCCAGCCATTAACTACTCTTGCTATTAAAAAGGCACACTTTCAGGGCAATTTTATCTAGCACCAGCTTCATGCAGTCACATCCTGCTATGTCCTTCCTCACTGTTTTAAAGAGCGGGTTACAGTCAGGTCTAAGTTGTGTGGACTGTCCTATGAAGCACTGCATATTTTTCAGACAGTCTTGAAAATACATCACCTGAGAATATTTATGAATGCATAAATTAATTGAAAATATCATTTCCAAGAGAATAACCAGAATAAGCCCCTCTTTTCTGATGAAAAACTTCTGCACATTTTTATGTATGTATCTGTGTTTTATTTTGCTTTTAATCTGATGCCTCTGAGATGGTATGGACAAAGAGATACAGGTAAATATGTGTCACACACATCTCTCCCCCAGAACATTAGTAGAGGCATAATTCTGTGCATCAAAGCACAGTCTGTGTCACATCCAGCACAGACACTGAACAATGTCCCTTTAGAAAGGGCAGAGGGTGAGAGTAGCTTTATGACACTATTGATTTATTCTGTGCCTGCAGTTAAAAACTATACCCAGACAGACAATAAAAATAACTGCTCTAACCATATAACAGCTTCCTGCTACTAAAATGGATTTTACACTTAAAGGCATGGAGGGCTTTTCTTTTTTCCTTAAGTCTCAATTATGACTTTTTTTCTGAATAAATGGAAATGAGAAATTGTCAGAACTGGTTTAGTCCTGATGCTGTGATTTTTTTCTGCTCTCCTCAGTGTTTAAAAAGGCTGGGTTTATTTTTCCATTGCAAAGTTGTGTTGTAAGTGCACTAGTAGGCACAGTAACCTGGTATTAATCAGACCAGAAAATTTGGTGCACAACTTCTACATGAAGAAATGGGCAATAGGAGTGGTAGTTTGGAATGGATGTGTCATAAAATATAAAATTGATTATGGTCTTTGTGGTCAACTGGATGAGCTAGGATTGAGGTTGTGACCTTAGATTTGAATGTTAAAATAATATCTAGAGCAACAGGATCATCTCCTAGAAAACCTATTTTCACTCAAAGGACCCCATAGATTTGCACACTGAGATTTGGGCAAGCTGCAAGTGCTTTGCTACACCAACACTAGTGTCTTAAGCAGGTTTCTAACAGCTTCTATGGTAATTAGCCAGTTTCCATGATAATAGGGAAGGAATCTTAAAAATGGAAGCCCTGGACTGTGTGGACATGAATGGATCTGTTTTAAGACCATATAACCCTCCCTTGAGGTCTTTATCAACATCCCTGAAACTGCTGAAAGAAATGGAGATAGCAGGGCAACGGGTCTGTGAACTGGCACCAGAGGTAGCTGGAGAGGTCCTGTCTCTCTGTACTTGTCCTGTTAGGACAGTTTTGGATAGAATTACAGTGATTCAGACATGGGGAATTATTGACCTGAAACTTGGGCTTTTTTTCAGATTTTTGTCGGCAGGGCTGGTTCTCTGCTCCAGTTCATCAGTTCACAAAGCAGCACCTATAGGCACAAAACATGGACTGTGAGGCAACACAAATGACAGCCCAGAACAGCAGGGAAAATCCCAAACTATATGAAAGACAGTGTGAGACAGGATGAGGTGGTCAGGTAGAGCAAGGAGAGATGTGCATCACAGCCTGTTTCTCTGCAGAATGAAGATGAGCAGCCTGGGTGCATGAGGTCAGACAGTAAAAGGAAGAGAGCCCTGGGCTGGAAAAAAAATGGTCAGAAAAAGAAAAAAGGAAAAAAGGAAAGGAGGAGGAACCTGCTATTCAAGTGTCATTCCTTTTCCATAGGTTTTATGATCTGGGAGATACTGCCTGAATGACACATAATGTGAGATATTGTAATGTGATCTCCTGTCCCCGGAGATGCTCTCAGAAATTAGATTATTACATGGGCATGGCTTTTATAAAATTGAGCAAACATTGTAATAAATGAACTCAAAGAGTGAGAAAATCAAGATTAGACTCTTCACATTTGGCTGGGGGATTTTTTTCACTTATGCTCTGTGATAAAGCTTAGATACATTAATTAACTTGCTTTAAAATTGACTTATTGAATATGTTTGCAAGATACATTTTTGTTTTAATCTGTAAAACATACAAATAGGAATGTTTACACAGAAAATGACCCTGTGGAAATTGTATATTTCCATCCTGGACAGAGAAGACTTTTTCAGCTTTTTTTTCACGTGTCCTTTTGGTGGTTCTGGCATCGGAAAATTCAGTTCTTGCAGTGGGGGTCATTGTGTGCTGAAACACTCATGGGACATGACACTGAAAACAGGGTTCTGGTTTCTCTGATTTTCATGTAATGGTCAACAGAAAATATCTAAGATGGAAGTTAAAATTTTCCTTTCAGTCATGGGGTTCATTGTCAACCTTCATTGTATCTTCAACTCCTCTGGACAAGCCAGTATCTGGCCCTTAAATGCTTACACACAGCTCCTCCCTTGTCCAGGATTTGTCACACAATTTCAAGAGTACAATTTCCTGATGAATCACTCCTCTCTGTTCCTTACGCCTCACTTTCATGTTTGTTATTTTTTGGAAGCATGATTATTTTACAGCCTTCCATCATCAGCCTCTTCTGAGGGTTCCAAATGTTTAACCAGTTTTAAACCCACGTGGTTTTAGTGCTCAGCTCTCAGACCAGGGTGCTGTTTTCCCACATGGTGCTGTGGGACCCCTGTGCAAAGACATCACAGATGGCTCCCAAATCCCAGCGGCATGGATGGCTGCTCTCCACCTCCCTCCATGCCTGCATGGCTCAAGAGCATCTCAGCTAGGACCCAGCTTTAAATGGGGGTTCATGGCCCATTGCAGAAGGTTGTACCAGAGCTTTGTCAGCCTGTGGTGAAATCTTCACCCCTCTGGCTGGGATGCTTAACTGGGAGAAGAATTTCTCTCTGAAAGTCCCAACAGCTCTGCAATGTTGGAAAAAATCTTTATGGGGGAGTGATCCCTTCTGGTGCTTTTCAAAGCCTGTTTTCAGAGTAGCAGATATATTGGTGGTGGGTTGCTAAGTACAGTAACTACTCTACAGGAGCCAGGCACAACAAACCAGCTCCTCAGGTTTGATGCTGTGCTTGAGCACAGCTCCATGAGTGTGAATGGCTCCAGACCTCAATAATTGTGACAAATATAAATCCTGAGTAGGGAATTATTTAAGGTAGCTGTGGCACCTGAAGGTTTATGCTGTGAAGATGCTCTGCAGGAGCCAGTCTCTCCCAGAAGTAATAAATAGAGTGATGAGTTTTATCAGGGAAGGGAACCATTCTTGATGTCTGCTGGTACAGGTCAGAACACCAAGCATGTCTTTGGTGACACAATAGATAATGAGTCATGGAATAATGAGGCCTAATCAAAGGGGGAGACTCCACATCTTGCCTGGTGTGGCCCCACATTGTAGATTTACTACACTTGTGCAATGTGAGCACACCAAAAACTTATGCCAGCACCAAATCCTAGAATTTGCATGATTCTGGGATTTTATGCTACATCTAGGAGGTTGTTTGAGCATAGCTTTCTGGAGGATGAAGCAAATGTGTTCTGCCTCATCCATTCCCCCTAAAACATCAGTGAAAGAGAAGCAAGTATGCTGCAGATATCCTGCACTTCCAGCTGAAACTTTCATTTGGGAAAGAAACAGGCTAAACATAGAAAATAGGAGGTTAGGCTGAGTGATCTGAGTGGCTGTGACTGTTTGTAACTTAGCAGCTGGTCTTTGAGAAGTACTCTGTCCACTAGCTGGATGCCAATTGCCAAGAGATGCTATCAGTTGATTAAAACACAGCCTGCCAGCTTCCTGCTTGATAAAACTAAGTACAATCTGATTGGGAATTCTCAAACCCATTACAGAATGGCTAGTCCATCACTTAAATCAGCGTACACCACTTCCCCATGAATCATCAGCATACTTAGGTAATATATTTGCAGCAGCTAAACCCTGACAAAAACCCTGACAGTTTGTCAAAAAGGTCCCTGAGTGCCGGATCCTGGGGGGTGGGAAATGGCGGGACTGTGAGGGTTTCCTGTTGTTCCCTGCTCAGCTGGGTGAAGGTCATTTCCTCTCCTCTCTCACGCAGAAGAAGCTGAACCCTCAACCTTTGAAGGTGTGTCCATGAGCTCCCAGAAACAACAGCCAGCCCATGCAAGGAGCTCTCTCCTGCAGGGCCATGCTGACAAGGCAGGGTCACTCCCCAAAGAGGAGTGCTGGTCACTACATTTGCCTCCTTGCAGGTAAATAAGTTAATCCCAGCTGCAGAGGAAAAAAAAAACATCATGAACTATCACAAATCAGTCTTACACTTTATTTCTTTTGCATGCTGTAACATGGAAAAAAAATAAAACAAGACCACCAAAAA
>NW_008239324.1:3408380-3421794 GCF_000691975.1 Corvus brachyrhynchos | reverse complement strand
TAAGGATAATCCACTAGCGGGTTGGAGTGTTTAAAAAAAGCCCTCTTTTGTTGGCTTTTTGGAGAGTTTTGTGTCTGCTGAGTTGGAGGTGGGTGTCCAACCTCAGATATACATCAGTGTTTGAACATCAGCTGCAGTTGTATCCTTGATCATCCCAGTGTAATAGATGGAAGTGTTATCCAAGAAATTGTTGTGGGACACTCACTAGCTGAATAACAACACTGAAATACCAGAGGAACAAGTCAACCCCAGCAAAAACATAAAAACTTCATTCCTTAACAGAAATAAGGTCTTAAGAGGGCAACAAACTGATGCAAAATCTAAAGAAAGTGAGTAAATGCAATAAAATTTGGAGGTCATGTATTACTTATCAGGTAAGCAGCAGATTATAATGAAATAATGAAGCAAGAAAGATAAGTCCTAATCATAGGAATTCTCAGATAATGCCTTGATAGGTGGTGTTATCCTGCAACTCCACCACTTTCCATCCATGTCCTTTCATGTTCTCTCTCCATGTCCCTCCCTTGATTCTCCTTCCACTTTTTTCATTTTAATTAAACATTGTAAGATCTACTTGTGAAATTTATGGATAATACAACACTCCCTTGAAAAATGTCAATACATTATCTGGTGTAAAGTCATGTAATGTAACTCCATTGCTGGTCTCAATACATTTTATTTACAAGAAAATGCATAAGCAGGAGACAAATATCTATTGTTTGTGCAGTTTCAAAAACATAAACTATCACATAAGGGGGTTTTTGTGCTCCCCCTTAAACTGCTGGGAGTCAGGGAAATCTCTCCAGAGGTGAGACTGGTTTGGAATAGGTGAAGTAAAGCAGAGATTCACAGGCACAGTTTCCTCATTTAAATTAACACAAAGTGAGAGGACAAAGAGGCTCCAAAAATTCTGTCCTTGTGGTTCAAATTTGAATATATGTTTTTAAAGCTGGCCAAGCAACTGAAATTAAAGCTCATGTAATTAAGTTCCAGTAATTTGAGCAGAAAGTAGTCCTGGGAAAGTTAGCAGGCTGGAAACATAATGGCGAAGAAGATATATTGGATTTTTTTGTGCCATTCCTATCACCTCAGAAGTCCACAAAGAGGAAATTTAGGGTTAGTCAAGAGTTTTCAGTCTCTGGCGTGCAGACCCCAAAGGTCCATGGACCAAACCACACAAGCAGACGGCTGGGTGGTGTGTTCCCACCTGAAGTTTTCAGTGTCTCTTCAGTTTTCTGTACAGGATCATGACACGGCCCCAAAGTCTCCATCCTCAGGGGTGCTGCTGCCTTCTTTTCAAACTCATGTGGCTTTGCTCTCTGCTCCTTACACCCACCAGCAGTCCTGGCTTACCTCCTGCTGCTGCAGAAACTTTTGGCCTCCTCATGGTGCAGATTTATAAGCAGTGTGATCTCCTCTGCATCCAGGCATCACCACTCCGGATCTTCTGGGAGACTAAGGTTGGAAATTGGAAAAGGGATCACAAAAAGTGATAAAAGTAGAAGTAAAAAAGATCAGCAGCAAGGAGGAACAGCTACAGAAGACTGGGCAGTTACTAAACAAAAAGGATAATGAGCCAGGAGGAGTCTTGGTGGACGAAAGAGGAGTAGTGGTTCAAGAGCTGCCAGTCACAAGCAAGAAGGGTGTCACATAAAGCAGTTGACCCCCTCTAAAGCACAAACTCCTCTCCAGGCTGTTATGGGAGCTCTGGGAGGTTTGACATCCTTCCCCTTGCAAAGCAGGGTTACAGACACCCTGAAGGACTTTGTGGTGGTGTGGCTGCCCCTTGGATCAGAGCAGTGTGTCCCACCAAGCCCTGGCTTGCTTTCGGAGAGAACCCCCCGCTGACTCTCCTCTGGAAGGAATGTGTGTGCACTGAAGCTGTTCTGCAGCTGGACCAGTGCCCAGCAAATGAAGACAGCCAGGGCATTACTGCAAAACCATCCCAAACAGAGACACAAGTGTAGACAGAGCTGAAGCATAACCCAAGAGAAACAAGGCTACTGTCAGTTGCCTTAAATTCACTCAATATACCTGTGGGAAAACTGTAGGGGATTTAGAACATAGAAATGTTGAAAACTATAAGAATTTTTTGTAACATGCTGCTATTTTAGGTCATATTGTACCTTCAACACTTGCACACACTTCAGCTAACATCAGTGTGATCTGTACTTAACGAACAGTGAAACATGCAGGGTGCCCAGCGATGGCTGAATGACTCAGGAGGAACTACAATTGATAAGACAATGATTTATGGGCCTATTGTTTTCTAGGTTCTTGTAAATAATCCTAATTGGTGTTAATCATCCACCCTCTGCTTTGTGTTATCACCAAGCAAAGAACACTTCCTAAAGAAGCTATTTAGGGGCATAATCCTTCTGAAAGGCAAGACAGCTATTGACTTCCACAGGACCTGCACTGAGGTGCTCAACCAGGGAAAACAACTGTGGAATATGAGCAAAACACATCGTGCTGTCTTTCCATGCTTGCATTCAAAAGTTCCTTTCCAATAAACTCAGAGTAAGTTCAGTGTGTCCCAGTGATCCCTTCCACATGGCCTCCATGCAGGGACTCTCCAGCCTTTCTACCAGCTCAGAAATGCACCTCAAAGGACGTTCGTTTGCTGATGTTTGTTTACTGCCAGTTTCCAGCTCCTGCCTGCATCCCCTCGCGATGGGCTGGCTGTGTCAAACCTGACAAAGGCTGCTTTGGAAGAGCAGACACCTGCACCAGGACCTGGTGTTTTTCTGACTCTGATTTTATTGTTATCCCTGAAAAAGTGCTTTGATCTTTTGCTGCTTCACCATTTGTCACACCATGCCCTTGTCACGGGGGAGCCATGGAACTCCAGACCCCCTTGCCTGCTGGTTTTAGGTGTAAGGTTTGGTGGGCTCAGTTTTAGCATACAGATGAGCTTGCTTGACCTTAACAGGTCTGCACTTTAAAAAACACTTAAATAGCATTCTAGAGGGTGCAGTCACATGCTGCTTGCTTACGGAAACTACAAGGAAACCAGACAGCTTTTCAATTTGTGTATCAAAGAGAAGGAGATTTACACATAAAAGGGTGAATTATTTTGATTTGTAGTTTTCAAGCCACTATACGTTCTCTGACATAAATGCTCCCTTGTCTCTGCTTTCTGATAGTTCATATCAGGTTCAGTGGCCTAGATTTTCAAAAGCGGTAATTTTGGAGGCCAGTATTCCTCAGTGCCAACTCAAGGTGCCTTAAAGAGACCAGATATTGTTAAGATACTGTGTGTCTTTGGCAAATAGGGCCATTTTAGCATCTTCCAAACTTGGCACCCCAAAGCGACAGTGTGAAAAATCCTCAGGGGTGGGTTTGCCAGAGGAATAAAGCTTTTCCCCATCACGCCATTTCTTCTTCTGACTCTGGTCCTCACAGCATCATACTCCCATCACCATTAAAGGTTCCTGCAGAGTCAACATCACCAGTCCTTTTTGACATTCTCAACCACCAAACATCCTACATAACCTATAAAAAGAGCTCATTTCCTCAGCTATTTCATCTTTTAAGCAGCTATCAGAGAAAAGCCTTCTAAGGCCTGAGGCTGTACAGCCAAAATCTAGCTATATGGTATTTGAGGGAGAGGAGGGGAGAAACCCTATCCCAATATCTGCATTATCCCGTTACCCTTGGATGTCTTCCACGTACTTGGAAGAGCAATGCCCCATTCTTGAGGCTTCACATTGCCTTTTTGGCAGAAGAAGGGTGGATGTGGCTCCCTTCAAAGTCAATCAATGTCACATCTTTAATCAATCTAGAAGGTCACCACTGCACTTCCATCAAAAAAGAGTTGGGTACAACTCTTGCTGAGTCTTGATTGTTTGTGGGGGACGCACGTTGCAGTGGGTGTTGGAAAAAGTCTTTTCTGGTCCTGACCTCAGCCCATCTTCTATTCCTAGGCTCTTTGTAAGAGTTTAAGATCAAATGAAGATTATACCCAGGACTCTGAGACAAAATGATGCAGGAGTATGTGTAGTGAAACCCCAAAATACACCAAAGTGACTTATCTCTGTGTTTCTTTATGGCTGTGAACACATGCAGCTTTGCTGTAAGGTTCAGAAAGCTTAGGGAGCTTTTGTGTGACGGCAGGTCACATTTTGAGCAAGCTTACAATGATTTTGAGTTTCACATTACAATCATCTATGAAATGTCATTGTTCATCTGGGATGTCTGTGAGTGGTCACAAAACAGAAATCTATTGCATTTCAGGGAACTGTGACTAGGAGGGAGAATCATGGCAAGGTATGTGTCAAAAACACTTGAACTTGAAGTCAGGACCCCTTACACAAACACACCCATCAATACAAAACACTGAATCTGTTAAGCCAGAAAATTCTTCCCCCAAGTTGGAGTAATTTCATTTCCATCCTGGCACTACTGGAGCAGGATCCAAAGCTCAGTAAAGTCAAGGGTAGAATTTCCATTGATTTCTGAGGAGCCTGGATTGGATCCTAGATCACATTGTCACACTGCAGCAAAACCCAGCCGTGTTGCAGTGTACCCACCTGCTCTCCAAAGTCGCAGCTCTAGCCGTTCAAATCCATTGCAGGTACAATGTAGGTTATTCCAGCATTTACTTGGTGCAATGCTAAATAAATACTGTTTTATCAAAATCAGCAATACTGCTCCTCGTTAGTAAATTAGGCCAACTAATGCACGCTTTTTATTAGGACATTTTGTCTCCTTAAATCAAAACCAAGTGTCAAAATCCCTATTCTGTCAATCAGACCGGTGCCCTCCTGCACCGGCTGTGAACTAGGACTGGCTAAAGACGTATGGAAGAAGTGAATGAAGACCTTAACATGTTTTTTAATGAGGAACTTGGGCTTCTTTTACAATAATTCAACAAAATCTGGCTAGGTGAGGGATCAGCAGCTTTTATGTACACGAGAAAGAAAGAACGGAAGAAGGGAAGCAAAAAGGAAGGCAGGAAAGAAGGGATGAAGGAAGAAAGTAGGGTATGAAGACCCTCTGTTTCATTTATTAATACTTCATATTGACAAGTCACAAAAAGACAAAACCACAAAAACCCTCTTTAACCTTTATCTGTTCTCAACAAAATCACCCACCTACAAATTAAAATCCCATCCAGACATTGCTGAAATTACTTTCTTAGGCAGTTCTGTAAAGTAAATTGTTGTGCACACTAAGAAATTATTTTTAAAATAAGACACAGAGATTTTTTCCTTCTGTGCAAGCAAATCAAACCAGAACTCTGTATCTGAGAGGAATTTCTGGGAAGAACAAATAATCCTCCATAGCCAGTACTAGAGTAGGTGCCCTAAACAAACCTACAGAAGGAGCATAATGAGGCAATGATTTATTGCGTGCTATGCAAGTCTCACTGCTGTGAGCGTGTTGTAAGAACCAGCATAAGGGAGAGGCACTAATCATCCAGCCTCCTCCTCCTCATGTGTTTCTGGATATTACCTGCTCAGGATATGAGTGTGACACTGAGAAAGGGCTGCAGCCTCCCTGAGCTGCAGGATTGGCAAATGATCTTTGTGCTGCAACATTTTGTCTCATATTTAAGGCACCATCTCCCACTGACTAAAAAATAAATTTAAAAATCTGCGTATGGATATTCTGAAACTTCACACAAATATAAAATATCATCCATGTTGGATGCATTATTGCTATGTGTGTACCAGATACAGATTTCAAGTTGTGTTTATTTACAACAAGAGTGTTGCCATCAGCAGGTGGAATCCTGGATCTTTCAGAATGAAGGGTAAAACTTCCTTTGGCTGCAAAAGGGGCAGCATTTCACCTTTGCATTAGGGATTAAATACAGACAAGGAATTCTGCCCACAGAAATATTTGTAAGAAAGTCTTGGTCCAGAAGAATTACAATCAATTAAATGAGGAGCAGAAATATGCAATGTAAACAGCATTGCACGGATCAATACAAATCAACATGAGCCTGACCCTATATGTGTTGTATTTGCAACTAGCTGGGCTTTTTTTAAAATTTAAAATTCATTTGTGTTCTTATAACGACTGGTGGGTTGCTTGCACTTCTGCCCATATTCCTCTCAATTTCTCCAATTTAAGATACGAAAAATCCCCAAAACTAAGAATTAGTCTTCAAATGTGTGTGGTGAGTTATTTATCATAAATAAACATGGAAAAATTACCTGCAGACTACTTGTGCTCAACTTCCCCCTTACCTCCCCCCCGCCCCAAAAGGCTAAATCAGTGAAATAAATTAATTGCTATGAATTATTCAGCTCTACCTGTGGCAATGAAAAATAGCAAGAGCATTAGGATTCTTCTTTGTGTACTAAGCCTCTAATTTATAGAGAATGCATATTAATAAAACACAGGAAATTCATCAATATTCAAGTCACTGGCTGCCTGACTATTTAATGTAAAATTACCAGCCAACTCAAAACTCTTACCAGTTAATCATGCAATCTAAGCCATTCTGATATTGATGGTTAACATTAATTGCCCAACTGCCGTTTATAAAAACCTCTCCTACATCTTCCCTTTGCCTGGAAGAGAACCTTTGACACATTTAAGTTTTCAGACAAGCTGGAGTAGGTCAGCTCATCCAGCCTGCTCTCCAGCCCAAAATGTCTGTTTGGTTCTCATGAAAGGGACGCTGTCTCCTGTTGTGGTTTTGCTTTTGAACATGAACAGTAAAAACTGTCCTTCATTATAAGGATCTTTGATACGTTTCCCTCCTTCTGCAGATGTTCTGCAGGTGGAGAGAAGAAGCAGCTGGTTTTTGTTCCCTGCACAGATTGTGTTGTCCTTTACAATGGAAACAAAGGTGTTCAGATCTGGAAGGCCAAAACAGTCTCACCCGCCAGCCATGTACTCCATAAAAAGCCACCAACAGCATGTTCCCTCCCCCAAACCTGACTTCACACTCCAAAGGGGATGGCTGGCAAAGAGCAGTGACACCTTCAGACATTGCCAACTTGTGCTGCATGACCTGCTCTGCACAAATCAAGGTGCAACATAGGAATTGGGGGAAAATTCTCATGTGATAAAACTTAGTCAAAGTTTAGGCTCAAACTCCCAAATTTATCATACCAGTAAGAAGTGCTGATGAAGGGGATGGCAGTGACATCTTCCTAAAGCAGTGCACCTGAGCAGCTCTCGGTACTTATCATCTGATTTTTTTTTTTAATTCTTCTTTTTTGGTTTTATTAACTTAATCAAATTAAAGTTTAAAAAAAAAGTCAGGGAAAAACCCAACCTACAAGCAAGTAGAAACCTTTCAGTTATTCTAGCCAAAAAGTTAGGAACCTGGAAGTTAACTGCAAATCAGCAAATCTGCAAAGAACTCACTGTAGCAGAAACTTCAAACTACAAATATATAGAGTCATGTAAGTGCTACTGTATAATTTAAAAAGGATTTTTAAAAGCAGAATTCTTAACCACTTTGAAATGACACCCTGGTGTAATTTAAACTGAAATTAAAGTATCTTAGAAAAATTTTGCCAAAATTTTTTTTAGAGTAAAGAACACAGTTTTCTCTGGATACAGTAGTTCTCTGGATTGAGAGAAATTGCTTGAATTTTATGATTTTGCCCCTCTGCAATCCAGGAACTACCAAGAAGTTAACAAGTGTATCTTCCCATGAAGTGAGGGCTGCTGAGCAATGACTGGTCAGATAAGACATGTGGTGTTGCTTCTACTCCCTGACTACTCCGGAGCAAAATCACTCTCCTGGCCTTGAGCCTTATGTAAGGGACCCCATCATCCATCACAGCCGTGTCAATAAGAACTTGAACCTGCATGTTTGCAGAGAGCAAACACTCAGCGTGCAATAGCAGTGTCTCCCAGCCCATTTCAAAATTCCAGTAAATATTTGCGGAGGATGTTGTGCAGCCTTCGCGCAGGTCCCGGCGGCGACTCAGCGCAGCTTCCCCACGGTGGGCTCCGAGCTGCTGAGAGGTAACAACGTGCTGACAGCAAGGAGAAAATGATGACTGCACAGTGAAACACAGCCTCAGAACAAGCAAAGACTAAATAAACTCTCAGCATACCTCGGTAATTCTTTGTGGCACAAAAAGTGGCTTGGGCCTTGTCTGAACTGGGCTTTTACCTAAGCTGGAAAACCATGTTTAAATTAAATTTAAAAACCATTCTTCTTAAAAGCACTTCTACAATGCTTTGGCTGGACAGTGTGTTTTTCTAACCAATGTTTACATAGTTTGACCCATTTTCACTTCTTTGCTTTAACTGAAACTATTAATTAAGCTATTTAAAAATTAAATTGAGTATATGCGTGCTTTGGACTGGATCTCAGGCTTCATTTAATTGTTGGTTCTTGTCCTGAGTTTGGCTGTGAGGGTGTGTGAATCTGTCTCCATTTGGAAATGAACATGAAATTACAAATATATTTCATACAGACTATGAGATTGAGTAAAATACTGAAGACATGCCCTGCTTTAATTGTTTTAATTGTTTGGACTATATCCCCATGATATTGAAAAATTACATCTGCAAGAAACACAGTGACGTGAGTCCAGTGTAGCTCACTGTGGAAAACTGTGCAATTGTAAATGGCTGAGCTGGTATTAGAGATATAAACCGAAGTTCGATTTTTATGAGCACAAAAACAGTCACACATCACAATTCTTGTGATTTATGTTCCACAATCATGTTGGATTTTTGAGTGGAAAAGGTACCTAGAAATTAATGAAATGGGGTCATCTCTATTTTTCTATTTGCAACTAAAATAATTCAGGGCTTTCTCTCGTAGAGGGGTCAATGTGCAAACTGAAGTTTGATTTAGATTTCCCCATTGAATGGCTTTTCTGTACAGAAATCTCATGAAGACACACTGACTGATTCTTTAAACTTCACTGTTGATGCTGAAATTATGCTGTGTGTCAAAATTACATTAAACAACTGCACTTATTTTCACCAGAAAAATTTGATTATTTACTCTCATTTACATTACATTTTTTCTCCACTATAAGGCTGACTTGGTAATTCCCTTAGGTCTGGACATCTCCAAGTAGACTTTTTCAGTAGAAAGAAAGCTTTCATTATATTTCATAATTTTTTTTCCTCCTTGATTTAAATGTTATAATTGGATTGGAGAGATATTTGTTGAGAACTTCATGTTTTGCCAGGCTCCATGAGCAGCATCTTTTCATTTCTCTCTTTTCAATGAACCTTTTGACTTGATAAAAGTGGCTCTAAGGTATTTTTACAAAAGAGGCCAACAGAGCCAGTTCATTTTAAACCCTTCTCTTTAAAGTATCTCATTTCCTTACTATTTCTTAATAGAGGCACTATCCTGCAATGTCATAAAGAATGCTGCAGTTGACTTCTGTGGGATCAGGATCACTCTCTACTGTAATTAGTTCTATATTTCAAAATATTAGAGGTCATTTTCTTCTTTTTTTTTTTTAATCTGAGAAAAGAAAACATTCGGAAAAAAAAAAGGCTTTCAAGTGTGACTGTCAGTAGAATACTAAAAATAAGTTGCAGGCATTCCAGTTGTTACAATTTATGTTTCTAATGAAATTTTCCTCTTCTCATTTACTGAAAATTTTTAATGTAAGCTTTTACAGCCATTGATTCAGTATCTTTAATCTTCCACCAATATTAGATAGAAGTGGAACTAACTAGGGAAAATCTATCTGGTTATAAAGAACAGTGTCTATAAAGTAGTTCAGTTCATCCAAAACTGCTTTTTTTTCCCCAGTCGGTTGGATAGGATAAAATTATATTTTGAAATAGTGTTAATACTATTTGGAGATTAATACACTTGTAATTAATAATACTTTTAAAATATTATGATGCCCCTGGAGAAATCAAGGGATTCAATGTCAATCACCCTGACTACCAGCACTGGGCATGATCCCACAGCGCCAAGTTCTGCTTCTTTTAATTGCATTCAGTAGCAAAACCTACTCCCTGAGACTGGTAGGCAAAATTCAGCTCCAGCCCAGACCAGGGAGGGAGCACATAATTTCTAACAACTCATTTAGATGGGATCTGTCAGGGTTTGCATGAGCAAAGGCCTGGGAGCCAGTCTCACAGGGAGAAAATAGCTGAGCACCCACACCCCGGGTCGTGGCCTCTCCGTCCTTCCCTGTGCCGAGGGCTTGCCGCAGGCTCTGCCAGCACCACGATCCCTGTTTTGCAAAGAGGGCTGTGCTGCTTCACTGGGAGCTGTCAGGCTCCATCCCTTTCCCCAAGCTCCTCTCCCCAGCCCCATAAACACCCCGGAGCAGACACCCTTTGTCCACACAGTCTATTTATAAAACCCCACTTCCAACATGTTTCGGCTGGTGTAGGTCAGCTCCACAGCTCCAATTATGGCAGCCAAGCTGTGTAGCAGGAAGGTGCAGCACCCGAAGAAATGGTCCAGGGCCAGTAATGACTTGACCCTGAGCAGCCCCAGCAGAGCAGCACGTCTGACCATGCCCTTCGAGTGGGGCAAAAACGTGCTTTTCCCTCATGACCATCATGTCAATGCTAAAAATATAAAACACTTTGACCCTGCAGAGTAGCCTGAGTGTGCCTTATGGACAGTGCCTTTAAAATCCACAGGTCCCTAAGGCAGAAAGAAATCCCGCACCCACTGAAGTGAATGGAAAAACTCTCCTGCCCTGCAGGGTGCCAGGAGTTGCTTCCCAGGGCAGGAAAGTTAAGAACATGTGCAAGACATTGGCAGGACAAGAGACCTATTTTTGGACACTGCTTATTCTAGGTATTTCTACCATTCCCTTTAACACTGTCCCAGAACACGTGGGAATCATTCATGCATTTACTAATCTTGAAATGAGAAATGAAAGTTGCCCAAATTCCCTGGGTGAGGAACAGCAGCAGAGGTGAGTCTGTCTGCTTGGGGACTGCTCCTGTGCACAGAGTCTGGCTGGGACGTGGATACACCACGCAGCCCACAGCAGCAGGGCACGGGGATGCAGACCCTGGACACCTCCTCAGCCTGCTGCATGCCCACATATACACCCTTCCCACACTCTCTGCATGGGCAGTAACAGATGAGCCCTGTCAAACACCTGCCTGGGTCTCTGCAGCTGCCACGCATGGACAGGCACTTGCACATCCGTGTGGGAAAGCAGTGTGCATCCCTGCTTTGCTGCTGAGACCTGACCTGTGTGCTTCCCACTCCATTTACTTCTCATCATGCACAATTTCAGGGCTGGGATGCACAGGAAGGTCCTGCCAGAATACGCCTGGTTAGTTCACACACTCCCAGGGCTTTATCCAGCAGCACATGCCAGTCTCTGGACAAAAGGATCTCTGCTGTTTCCAACAATGGATTAAAGTGCTCCCTCTGCACTGGCCAGCGTGGTCCAGAGCAGTGTGGAGGTGAGCAGCCCACATGGCCATGGCCATGACTCGTCACACGAAGCACCCCAGACACACACAGCCATCCCCTCCACCTGCTCTGGGCACAGGGGAGACTTAGGGGCTACATGCACGTGCACGTGCATCTTTTCTCCTCCATCTCATCTATATCTGGCACAGGGAAGGGGTGTGATCTCCTGACAGTGTGAGAAAAAGTCTCTATTTATTCTGTCTGGAAGGGCGTTGTGTGCAGTGAGAGCATCTCAGCTCACGTGTGTGCTCGCAGGAGACTTCATTTGGGGTGCTGACAGAGGAGCCCTGGTGCATCCCCTCAGCCATGGGGGTTACCTGCAGACCACAGCAGGCAAAGGAAGGAATAACTTCGAATGCACTGTGCCCTCTTCCAGCACCCTAATACTGTCCAGAAGAGCCAGTGCTGAGTTTCAGTGGGCTGGAGGTGTGGGCACAGGCTCCCTTCTGCTGATTTGACTGAGCCCCAGGGCCCCTCAGGGCTGGTGGTGATGGGGGCACTTCTGTCAGCACTCTGTGGAAACAAGTTAATTGACATATGCTAACACACTGTTAAACATAACACTGTCGTGTTTAAAAATATACTAGCTGGTTGGATCAAATGCATTTTAAAACATGCCTGCTTTTTTTTTTTTTAAGAGGATGAGGTTTTGGTTAACATGTGCTAGTAAAAACATTTTTGAATATGGTTGAGATGCAGGAGATGTGAGAGCAAGAGCAAGTGTCCTTTGGCCAAATACAGTCTGCAGGGAAACTTAAATTAAAAAACAGGTTTTCCCTGATAATGTTAATTTGTTTATATTGTCCAGTTCACAGGATTTCAACATGAACATGCAGCAAAATGTCTGTGTGCAGCATAATACCATGTAATCCATCCGTAGCATTTGTAAATTCAGCCCTAAGGCGCCACTGCAATAAACACCATAATCGTGTAATACGATAATAACAACTCCCCAAAAGCATTACAACTCTTCCTGTCAATACAGGTATCTCTTTAATGACATGCTAAAACTGAAACCAGAATTAAAATCAAGATGTTGTTTTGTGTCTTTAGCTATAGTTGTAATATACATCCAGGGAGAGGACTACTCCCTCTGACTGAAAGGAAGCCAGTTTCTGACTCTGTCCACTTTTCTTTCTGTAAATAGCTACTGCTGGAAAACACACAAACCATTCCTCTTTGCATGCTATTCTGCTTCTGGCTGGTCCTCCAGCACTCTTCAGCCCAAGGATTCTACAAAGCTAAAAGCTGCAATAGCTTTTTACCTCTAGTTTGAAGCCAGGATCCTCAGCCATACAATCACTCCCAGTGAAGCTCTTTACACCATCACAGGGCAGAGAGCGTGATTTTGGCTGGTGAATGAAGTAGCAAGTGCAAGAGAACACTAAAAGACAAAAGACTTTCTTTCCATGCAAATGTACTGTGGGACAGCAAATGGAAAATGAAATAGCAAAATCTAGGTCAGCGAAAAGCTTATGGTATGAAGAGATAATAAGTAGAATTGCCTCTAAATATAACAAATACTTACTCAGGTTTTTACCAAAAGCATTGAGGGTTCTTTAAACAATAATGCTGGGGCCTGATTTGTAAATCTGCATGTTCAAATATTATGGAGCAAAATGAAGTCAAGATTCAAAAATGAAACCATACATCAAATGCCTGGCAATGTATGTACACGAATACATGCTGTGATCGCCCGTCATCTGTGCCCGAGTCAGTGTTATTGGAGAGCTGTACGAGCAGTTTTCAATCAGGCTTTGGGGATGGAGTGCAGAACTGAGACTCATCTCTGGGCTGAAATCACAGGGGCTACAGAGAATTTGCATTGACACTGCTCAGCGATGATATTTCTGTTGGAATAAGTGAGGGTGTTTTGAGGTTTACATTGCATTTTGTGTGCAGGGTTTAAAGAACAGGAGAAATTAAGACCAAGATGACTATGGAGACAAAAGAAACCTGAGGAGAACTTAAAAGCAAACCCGTCACTACAGAGATGCCTGGGCCAGGGCCCCCCCAGCTCCAAGCACTGCTGTCAGATGCAATGGCAACCTCTGTGCTCAGGAATGC
>NW_008239324.1:3393226-3408349 GCF_000691975.1 Corvus brachyrhynchos | reverse complement strand
ACAGACCTGGGGCCAAGATGGCTCTGATCATTTGAGCTTGGACTTGATGATCTGAGAGGTCTTTTTCAACCTAAATGATTCTGCTATTCTATGTGATGTAACCCAGTACCTCGGACCTGCACACCAGTGAGATGTGGAAGGGGAAGGAAGAGTGAGGTTGGAGCTTAGAGCAGGTTGAAAACATTCTCTCAGAAGTAGCTGCTACCAGCAAGAGAAAGAAGAAAGAAAGGAAAAAGCTGGGGCTGAACATTTTTTCCAAATTCCTGCCCTTACCACACTGTGCGTAAGAGATCAGAGCGCTGTCCTCCCTCTGCCCCTGGGGCAAATGCTCCTGGTGAGAGGATCTGGTGAAAATTTGTAAAGCCCTCTGGCCATGCTATTCCCCAGATGAGATTATATTATAAGATTTTTAAAAAGAGCAGGCAGGAAAAAAGCCTGCTAGCTTATGAACTTCCTTGATCTGAAGCTCGACAGATTCTTTCCATGGTTTTGGTACAGCACCTTATGTGCAGGGTGGAAGGGGAAGCTATTGAGTGTTGAATTACAGAGGGGAAAAACATCTCAAATTCCTTACTATTTATACTCACAACTTTCCCAAATCATTATACACAAATCCCCTAGCCTCAGCTGAACTGCTCATGGGTTACAGGGCCAAGAAAGAGGTGGAGCCTTTATAGCTCACACTAAGCCTTTCAGAATCATGAAGCTCCTAAAAAAATGAAAGCAATGAAAGTTACCATGCCAGGCAAAAAAAACTCTACTTCTTCAGTGCCCCACAAGAACAGAATTAATGTACCAGACAGTAGGAGGCTGCTTTCATAACAGGGAGCATAGGTTGCTTATTTGTGAGAAGTTTTCTGGGACTACCTTCATTGTTAAGCTGAGGCTGACACTGGGTACAGAGAGACAGAAATTTGACAAAAGCATTGAGCGATTGGGGTTATTTGAGAAAAAAATCTATTCTGGTAGTCCAGACACTAGGCTGGGACTTGTTAAGTTGTGAACTTGTTAAATTCCTGCTCCACCAACGGCTTCCTGCATGACAAGAATCCAGAGCTTATTTCTGCTGGTACGAATTCGCCTTGACTTTCAGAGACACCGTGGCCTTCATGTGGCAGCTCCTCACCCATAAAGCTGTTTGAGGATCTGCTTCCCCTCCTGCACATGAGTTCCACCAAATACCCTTGGAATGTATCAGAAAACCATAGGCAGAGAGGGGTTTTAAGCTCAGGGGACAGATCCAGGTGCAAGTCCTGAGAGATTAATCTTTGCACAGTGCTTCTGTAAGTCCCCACACAAGCCTGATTTTAGGATATCTTAAAGACTTATTTGACTTTTTAAAATTCCTTTTGCCTCTGCCACGACTAGTGAAGTGGATGGTTTTCAGATTTTAGTTTCCTTGTTTTTACGGTGTTTCCCTGTTTTGCCAAAGTTTCATTCATTGTTTTTGGCCCAAACAGTGAATTAAATTAGGAATACCCATTTTTACTTTTGTTTCTTGACTATTTTCACTCCATGGCTTTCAGGTTTTAGCAAAGTGCTCTTATTTTTGGATTTTCAACACTGAACAGGGCAATAGAGACATTAAAGTAAGAAATATGCTAATTGGACTATATAATAAATGTAAAAGTTACGAGAACTCTCTAATCACATGAGATTTGGAGGCTCCCATCTCTACCCTAATTAAAAATCTCAGTCCTATATGATTTAGCATGAGGCTCACCAATACTGCTCAATAAGTACTATGTGCAAGAATGAAGCACCCCATGGGCTCTTTTGGAGGGACAAATGGCATCTTACATGAGTGAATTTAATGTCCTAAATTGCGACCATTTTACAAGCAGGAGTCAGGAAACTCCACCAACAGAAACAGGGATGTGGACTCCAAGACTATATCTGGGCCTCTAGGAGGACACATGAGATCCTCAAGAGGATTGAAAGGAAACACCCCATGGGGTGATCCAGAAGGGTGGTTTCTGTCCTCATATCTCTCAGAGGGAATTCCTGGAGAGTGATGCACATGTCCTGCAGCCCAAACTCTTCACAGACTATCCACTAACCAAAAAGTCTGCAGCCAAGAGGAACGTTGGTGGCCAGGGAGATAGCTGCTCTCCCACCTTCTCCATGCAGGAGGGATGGATCTGAGCTCACAGCTTTGCTGCCATGCACAACGTGCCAATGGAGCTAGTGGGGTTCAATGAAAGGTGCAGCCACTGAACTCTGTTATGTTTATCCACACCCAAGGGCTTTTTAAACACAGACTGTTGAGTTACCCAAAAAGCACCTTAGCCAACACACTCTCAGATTTCCAACTGATAGCCCTCAAAAATAGCGTTTCGTCCCCGTTAAACAAGCAACTATAACATTACTAGAGGTCTGGAGCCTTTTGTGCTGAGCTTCGACCTACAGCAGTATTTCCCTGCTAGAAAAAAGCAGGCTGGAGTTGGTGACATAACACCAAATATACAGATGGGACCACACTATAATTAGCAAGGGAATGTCATTCCTGCCATCTTTGCTTTGTTTGTAGCTGTGCCTGTAAGCTCTGGGGAATGGTGTGCATTTCACACAGTCTGCACAAGAACAAGGATTGCCAACTGTCCTAGTTCTGGTGGGATACCCTTGGTCCTCTGACCCGAGGCTTGCAGAGATGCCAGCAGTGCCATGGGAGAGCAGTGCCCCTTGCCAGGCCACTGCCATGACGCCTGGTCCCAGGGCAGAGGAGAGGGACTTCTCTGCATGGCATCAACAACTCAGCTCCCTCTAAAATGCCACGTGCTCCCATCCAGAAGAGCACTGCCCATTGCTTCTGGACTGACTCCTTCACACAGACCCATAAACATCCTTTTGCCCATCATCAAGCCAAATGCACAGCCTGGGCCTAACAAGAGAGGCTGATAACTCTGTTCCCCTCCACACTCAGCCTGCTCCCTGGAGGGAGAGGATTTATTCAGAGAAAATATGGCTATTTTCACTGTAGCTGTGCTTTTCAGCATCTAACCACTATTTTTAAATCTCTCTATTTGTTCTAGTAAAACACCAAATCAATGTTTAAGGTTTTACTGCTTACTTTAAACATTCTCAATAACATAAGTCCAGTTGTCTTTTGAACACTTTGTCATCCTCTGCAGGCATTCAGATGAAAAACTTATGGTCGGCTTTGCTCTGTCTGTGCAGTCAAGTGGATTTGTTTGGTTTTTTACCAGGCTGCACAAACTGGTGAAACCAGCCAGTGGAGCAAACAAACTCGTAATGTAACATGTTCCTTGTCTTACACCCAAAATTCAACTCAACTTACCCAAGGAGGCCAATTCATCCTACTGAATCCAAAGGGACCTTGCCTCTGAAGGTCTCAAAGCATGTTAGAAACATTAAGTTGTACAAATTTTTAACCTTAGGGATTTTAAACAGAAAAGACCCCTGTGATCATCTCATCAGAGTCTTCTTCATGACACATAAATAATTTCCCTGTGTATTTCTTGCACAAACCCTGAATTTTGAGATAAAGTGGGGCACATTTTTCTGGTAAGGACTTCAGCCTTGATGAAAAACTTCAAATGATGCTCAAAGCACCACATCCTGACATAAGTTCCCCTGATTTTTAAATTTTTTTTGCCATAAAAAAATCCACCACCACAAGTCCTCTCACAGTGCCACCATATTAACTGTAGAGGTGGGTAAACTGAGGCATGGAGGACTCAGGACTTTCCCAAAGTTACACCACACCTAAATGTGTTTCCCCGTTGTTATTTTTGGTGCATTTAGGCTCAGGTTGCTGCTCAAAGGGCTGTCTGGTGTGAGCTGCCTGTCCCTGCTGTCACCTCCCCACTGCGCCCAGCCCGTGTCCCTGCTCCCTGCACAGCCCCAGGTGAGGGAGGCACCCCCAGCATATCCAGCACCCACCTGCACCCCCAGGGCTGTGCTCCCAGAGCCCCTCAGTCCTGCCCGGGCTGTGACAAAGAAATCAGGCAGCTCCTGCTGTGAGCTGGAGCCAGAGTCCAGGAGACTGGAGACTGCCCCGGGATTTCCCCATAAAAGTCACAGAGTGCCTTGAGATTCCCCAAGGAAAGGCACTGTTCAAGTACAAAGCTTAATTATGATTGTTATAATATAGTCATGCCACTAATTCCCACTAAGAACTGCAAATCGCTCCCATTCCGCTCCTCCATCCCCCATGCTTGTCAGTGCTGGTGGACAATTAATTCCCCAAAAAGGAATACATTAAACACATGTGAAATCTTTTTTATTTGCAGGACATCTCTGAGCAGATTGCAGTTCCCCTCAAACATATTTGTGATTTGAATGTGTCAAGTGATGTATTTCCATACTTTTTTTTTTAACAGCTTGACAGAATTTATTCAAAATTCAGGTTGTGACTGGCCAAATAAATCTTGCAACATCCTTCCTATGCCTGTGATCAACCAAATTCTTCTGCCATGTAGAAATTTAAAATTCATTTTCTAAATAGCCTGCCCCCCCCCCGCCCCCCCCCCCCCCAGTTAAATTTAGTCATTTTGAAATCCACAGGAAGCAATCTCAGGAGGAGTGTAGAAGGCTGAGGTGAGTTCATTGAAAACCTCAAATGAATTAAAATACATTGAAAATACCCTGCATTTTTGCCCTGCAATAAATACCAAGGCTGCCACAAGAAGTGCATCAGCCTCTCCCAACCAGGCTGAGCCACAACAACCGTGACTTTTCTTAAGCCAAGGAGTTAATGAAACCCCTGCCATAAGGGTTAAAGTCAGCTCTATGGCCATTGCTTAGGGAACATTTGAAGGGCAGTTCAATATCCCACCTACAAAAATCAACCCCTCTGCTGTCAGCCCTGCAACCTGAACAAGGAGCTCTGAGATCTATTTGTGTAATATTAGACCTGAAAAAAATTACAAGTTGTGATGAAATTAAAGACATCCAAATTTTTGGCCATTCTCTGCTGATAAAGGCTCTATTATTACCATTTACAAAGGGGAAACACAGCCAATTATAAGCTACTTCTGGCACATGCCAGGCCTCAAGTAGAAGATAAGCCAACACAGCAGAGCTTGCAGCTGGAAGCCCAGAAACCTGAAAATGAGCTGACTCATGGAAATATTCTCATATAAAATATCGGATGGTTATTTTTCTCTGCCTCCTTTCTGTGTGTCTTAGGAATGATATATGAATTGCCTTATTTACTTTGTCCCATAAAACTTACATTTTTTTATTAATGTGCTGCCGGCTCCAAGAGCAGTCGGTGTGGGAGCGGATGGAGGGAGGGAAGCAGGGGGGAGAACTGCTCTTTTGGGGGCACAGCAGGGGAAAGGTCCTCTGCAACACTGCAGGTCCAAAAGCACAGCAGCCAATTTTCACTGAGCTTTGTCCTGCTCCCAGAAAGCAAGCCAGCTCCTCACTCTGCCCTGATTTCACCAAAACCAGGAGGCTGCCTGCACTGACGTTACACCGGGGAGAATTAGTGCAAAATGAGGTTCCTAGAATTTATGCTCCTACCAGAAACCAAATTGTGAGCAGAAGTGATTTCCTCTGGTTTTGCCCTGTGCTGCCCATCCCAAAGTTCAGCCCCAGCAGCAAGCCTGATGCCCAACTCCTCCAGCCCTGTTGTTCCCCAGCAGGCAGGGGACGTCACTGGCCATGGGCTGCTGTCAGCAGGGATAAAGACTGAACTTACCTGCCTGGCACAGACACCAATGTGGAGCTTTTTCTTGCACTCACCCCAATTTCCATGAGAAAATGTAACATTTCAGATGTCTGTCCTCTTTGAAGCCCAGTTACAAGGCATTCACATGTTATTAGGGGAGGCCTGGGTCTCTGGGTCCAGGTGGGTGGGTGGTGGGATGTTATATGCCTCATTTCCTTAGGAAACGAGGTTAAACAACCCTGCCCTCCCCTGTTATACTGCACTATTGAATTAAGGATGGTGAATGCTCATTATGAATATAATTAAAAGCAACAGCCTCATCTAACAATCTATTTTTATCCGTTCCTCACCTAGACAAGCAGCACAAGGAATTAAAGTCTGAAGGGAAGAGCCACAGTCAGGCCAGTTGGTGGAGTTCTGCTCTCCACTGGATGTAACTATGCTGAAAAACAATTTCAGTAACACAACCTTCCTTAAAAACTACTGTCCGAAAAAGATGTGCTTTGGATACCTTTTTATTTCCTGGGAAACCCATGTATAACAACTGCAAGGGCACAGATTGGGAGGACATTTCCATTTTACGAGGGAGGAAGTCATGAGCTTTGCAGCATTTCTTGCACCAGCTGCTGGCCCCTGTGGCGGCAGGGTAGGTAATTAAAAAGGACTTGATGTAACAGATAAATGCAGGATAGTAAGTAGTCATTACTTGATATATAGTATATCATCTATTATTAGAGGCTAATAATTCTCTAACCTATTCATGTTAGTCTTTTGTCCGAGGAGCTGGCCGCTTGGCACGCTCTAAATTTTTCAACACAAAATTTACTCGATGTTACAACTCATATCTAATCCCAAATTTCTGTGCATTTCACTGCAGTATATCATGTAGCAAGGTAAAAGCTCAGCACTAAATCCTTTGCAAAAGGAAGAATGAGCCAACAAAACTCCATGTTTTCACTTTCCTGCCAGAAAAAAAACCAACAGTACTTTGAATATTTTTCTTAGTTGTAATTTTATTTCCTCCTTTAGAATGCTGCGATTCTAGAGATGCACAGCTGTACTTTACACAGCACTCAATAATGCACTTTTTG
The DNA here is from genome assembly GCF_000691975.1 of Corvus brachyrhynchos. Classification (NCBI taxonomy): domain Eukaryota; kingdom Metazoa; phylum Chordata; class Aves; order Passeriformes; family Corvidae; genus Corvus; species Corvus brachyrhynchos. The sequence continues at coordinate 3,401,620 of NW_008239324.1, read as the reverse complement.
CCTGATATTTTTATACTTGTGGAAATAACCTGCATTTTAAATACATTTCTACATACATTTAAATACATTTTTTTTAAAATGCATTCTAAAGGGAACCAAAGGAAGTGCTATTGTGATTAATCACAAGGAGCAAAATCCTCAAGTCATGTAAATCACCATTTCACAATCTGTTCTGCAGTATCTTAATTTGGAAAGTGTATCACAGCAAACCAAGCTGAATTTATGAAGGATTCTTTACACGTTCAAAACATCCATGTAACTTAAGAGTGTCAATCTCCATCAGCTCTCCTAGATCACTCCAAGAAACAGAAGTAGAATTTATTTATTTGGAACTTCATTTCTTTTTTTCTAACTACAGAGGCTTACTTTTCTTTTTCATTTGATTTTATTTCACATTCTTTTGTTTTAGTTCCTGTCACTTTCTTTTTCTTTCATTTACTTTACTTGCTTTTATTTTGCTTTCTTTTACTTTACTTTATTTTATTTTTATTTTGTTTCTAAAGCCCAGTCTAAAAACTTAACTTATGCTATAAAAAAAGCCAAGCCACCCCAAAGTACCCAATTACAGCGTCTCCAGAAGGTTTAGAAACCAGAACAGCACTGATAAAAAAAGCCACATGGGATGAAGCAATAACGCTGCGCTCGCCTGCAGGATCTCTGCTGATGAGCAGCCCTACAAGGACTCCACTGATAAGGGCTCACAGCAAGAAACTGTAGTAGCTGCACCAAAAATGACACCAGATCTCTGCTCCTGTCTTCTGCAAATTGTTTTCCAGCGCGGCTCTCTCCTGAGAGACGGAAAACACTTGCTGCAGGTTATCAAAGCCTCACACTTTCAGTTAACCTGGCCCTGCCACCGGCCAAGAGCCGGAGATGCAGCAGGAGGACAAAGTCTGCAAACTGCCAGGATAGGCTGGAGCAGACCATGGGAAAGGAGCAAAGGGACCCTCCCAGCAGCTTCACATGCAAATCTCCCCAAAGACCTCTGGATTACTGCTGGACCCATCTTCAGATTAAAAGGAGAGTTGAGTAGTGGAGTTAGGAACTGAGACAGATGGGGAAAATACTCCCCCAGGGATTAGGAATCATGTGGCATTCAAAATGTGTGATATCATTTTTATGTTGTTTGCCTTGTTTATGTATCCTTCATATAAAAGCAATATTTTGTCCACCAAAGGCTAAAACCTACATGCATTTTTGCAGTACTGTGCTGTTCGTTTTTGTCTGTGGGCAACATCACATCTGTGCTCATTTGAATCCCATTCCCCATAGTTTCTCCTGGATTTGGCACCAGCCTCCCTCCCCTACAGAGGGATTCTGCGTGCTGCGCTATAGCTGTTATACTCCGCCCCAGAGATTGCTGCAGTTCGGCTTGGCAAGGTTTGCTTTCAGGCTCCCTGTAAGAGTACAAGCATTTGGGGTCCTTTCTGTGTTTTAGAGAGGGAATAAACACCCTCTGTTAGGATTTGGAGCAAAGGTTCCCATACCGAGAGGCTCTGCTCTGGCTCTTGGAAAGATGCAGGAACGGTTGAGCACGGGCGAGTGACCAGCCTGGCCAGAGCACGCAGCACTAACGCAATTACAAAAGGCTCATATCTGGAGAGGAAAAGTTTGCACTGATATTACAGCGATAGAAAAGGAGGAAAAAGCCCTCTCAAGTGTCTTAAAAACACTTGACCCACTTCTATGTAAACTGACAACCCCTTGATTTTTCCCTAAGATCAGCAGCCTCCACCCCACCTTGCTTGCAGTCTCCGAGGACTTTTAGTAACTTTCTTGCTGTTGTGCTTAGGAGATGGGAAATATTTTCCTATTGCTCAAATCTCTGTTTGACCAACTGAATTAAAAAAAAAAAAAATGACTTCACTTTCTAACAGATGCACAAGTACACCTTGGGATGAATGTGTTACGGAGTCCAAGCTATTGCCACCTGCCTCCCAATTACATTTGCTGCATTGTCCCTTGTGGCGTGCACCTGTGACATGCTGGCACGGAGCGGGGACGACCAGAGTGTGCAGGCATGGACCGAGCCACACAGGATTTTGTTTTGCAAAAGTCTCCCAGCAATTACTGCCGTGCTTTCTTAAAGCAGAAGGGATATTCTGCAGCAGCTGACTTTCTTTCCTCCTCTTGATATGGTGAATTAACACCAAGAAATTGTGGTCTTGTAAAGGGGCAAAGCCATGAAACTATAATTTAAAAAACTCTTCACCTTAGGATACCAAATGTCCAGCTGGCCAGGGAGCAATCTAACAAGGGAAAAGGTCATTTATGGGCTCCCTGCTACCTCTCCTCACATATACACCTAGTCAGCCAATTAACTACCTCTAGAAATAATTCCCATCAAATTTCAATACGATTTTTACAGCTGAAATAATAGAGAAATCCACAAGGCTGTGACTGTTTGCAGCAAGAATGATGAACAAAGGAAGGCTTCCAAGGTTTTAGGCTCATTATATTCATTCCAGTGTAACGTACTGGGGTTTTTTTCTTCTTTCCCCTGGTAGTGTTACAGCTCTTTAAGTGGCTGAACAGCATCTGCACCAAGAGGACCACATGATGAGAAGCAGAAGCAAGGAGACATGGTATTATGCATATTGTAAGGGTACACCGAGCAATGCACTTGCAGTGACGTATGTACTGACAGGATTAATTTGACACTGGCAAGTGAAAACTTATTTTGTCATTAAGCTATCACAATTATACCATACCCAGAGCCACCGGATGCCCTAGCTGAGAACCCTACATATGCTGTCTTTGCAGTGAGAGGCTAATACAGAATTTTAACATCCATCTATTTTTGATGGGGTTGGTACATGAGAACAGATTGGGACACTGATGGCTCTTAAGTACCCCGCGACTACCTACGGGTAGTCAAGGTGACAGCGGTACTGGAAAGTGGCTGAGAGGCATTTGCAGCCTCTTAATGGGGGTCCTGCTTCCCACAGCCTAAAAAGGCAAGAAGACTTTGACAGACTCTAAATCCTTCTGTAATGCAGCCTGGCTAATCATTGCTTCTGATTCATATGTTTTCAGCAAAAAGGATATTTCCTTGTAAAACAAGGACATACAGGAAAAATACAAACATACAAATTACATACAGGAAAAATGAGCTCTAGAAGCCAGAAAAACCATGAAGGTCTTCTGCATGTGACTAATATACAGAAAAATCAGTCTTTTGTCTCTGCCCCCATCATTTATTTCATCTATGGATGATTAGATATGCTTAAGAATGGAGAAGCAGAAAGACACCAGGGCAGAAGAGCTACTGCACTGTTAAGGATGTGATATCTCAATATTTATTGCTGCTGAAATAGGAAAAAAACAATGTAGTGTCCAAAAAAATCTTAATATTTGCAGGGTTTAAGTACAGTAATTTTAGGTTACCTTAAGGTGACAATTTACAAACAGAATCAAAATTGTGTAATAAGTGAAAAAAATCCATTTCATTCTTAGTTCATAAACTCCCCTGCCAGTGACAAAATATGTCATTAGTGGCCTCAGTACTATTGTGAAAACACCCCTCAGTTACAACTGAATGTGCTGGGTGTTGGGGGTTTCTCTTCAATGTTGTGTGTTGTTGAGCTAAAAATGACAAAGCCCTGGATTTCTTCGTTCTTGCAATCTATTCTTTTCCCCTGACTTCCTGTTTTCATGAAATTTTAATCAGGCATTTAAAATAAATAGCTATGCAGAGCCTCTATGCCTCTTTGAATGCTTGGGATGGATGTTTTGGGTAAAGTGATAGTCCAGAGACCTTGAGAGCATTTAATCCCATTCTAACTTGGCAAGACAACAGAAAATTAAACCACTGAACTCTTCACATCTAGCAACTCTGGAGAGATTTTGGGGGAGGGATGGAGGAGATTTCAGTGTGTGGGACAGGACAATGAAATTACAGGTCCATCTTTTTTCTCCCTGCTATGAATACTGGCAGCAATCAGACCAGTTTAGAAGGTTAGATCTCTAAAAAAGAAAATGTGCAGCCCCTCCTTGCACACCCCACACCTGGGCAGGCAGGAGCCTGCTTGGAGCTCACCCCTGCACAGCCTCAGCCCATGGCAGTTGTACAGTACCCACTACATGACACAATTTGGGGCAGAATACACCAACGTGGAAAATACCAGGAACCAGGTTAGAGCAGAAAAGCTGAGAACCTGGGAGGAGGACAGTACCAGCCAGTAGGAATCTCATTGCCTCGTAAGAGTTTGTAGCTGACAGGATGAAAACTCCAGATTTTAGGAAATCATAGGAAAGCTCCCTGAGTTTCAGGGTCAGTGGTTCAGTTGTTAATGAAGGTGACATGATTTGATATGAGAGTCAATGACCCCAGATCACAGCTAAGCCTGATCACTGAGCCTTACTCTAATTTAAACTTCTGTGGGATTTTTATTATCAAACATATTAAGAGGTGGTCCATGGTCCAGACAATAAAACAATAATGTACAAGTGGGCCAACAAATTGTTACAGAGTCAAACCTCTCATCAGGGACAAGTCATCTTCTCCTGGTCATGGTTTCCTAGAGGACTGTGTTTAAATTGGAGGCTTTTAAACACAGTCACATCTCCAGTTGCCTGCGTGTTTTGGAAAAGTTTCTCTTCTACTGGCATGGGGGTCAAGGTTTTTTGCTTGAACCAGGAGGAAGATAGAAATGTTTACTCTGTAGCTGTATACACTGCTCAGTTCTAATGAGGAAGAATCAGTTGCCACCTCCAAAAAAAAGAAGCGAGAGCAGCTAAATCACGACGAAAACTTACAAGAGCTTAGAAAAATGAGGGAGATGGAGTCGCTTTAGAGATGTGAATGAAAGTAAGAGGATTACGGAGTCCTCTTGAGGGGAGACATACTTGGCAGGGCTCACAAGATGGCACAAGTAACATCTTCTGTTGAGAACAATGAAAAGTTACAGGATTTCATGCCTAATGAGTACTTTCCAATTCTGGGGGTCCCTTTACCCTGAATTCTGCTTAGGTCTTGTTTCACCCCAGCTACTCCCCTCCCAGAGCCAGCAGCAGTGTTTTCTGCTCTTGCCATGTAAAACCTTTTGAACCCTGCTCGTAGGTGCAGAGAGCATCACTTACACAGTGGGGTACATATTGCTGCTGCACACCACTGTGTACCATGGCAGAAATCTCCTCCACCGCCAGCTTGCCAGCCTCTCCTTGGCATAGGCCCTGACTTTGACATATCAAAAATAGCAATATGAAAATTAAATATGAAATATTTTCATAGAAAAAATATTCCAAGCAAAGCAAAACAGAGCGACTCTTGGCTCCTTGTCCTTTAACATACATATTCAATGTGCAGGAAGCTAGGAAGAGCTATTCATGGGGTTGGCTTGTTTTTGTTGGTTTAGGTTTGGGGGGAGGGGGAGCATTTTCAATGCACGCTGCATCCTTCACAAATTTTAATAAGTGGTTTAAACCACAGTGATCCCTTCCCCCTCCCCCTTCTTCTTTTTTTTTTTTTTTTTTTTTGAACAGTGTTTAATTTCTGCAAGGACATTTCACTTTAAAAGGAAGAAAGGGCTGCTCCATAAGGGCTGTGCAGTGCAAAGCTTTTTCTAGTCATTTCCAACAATATATTTTGGAACTGTTCCCAGTAAACAGGCCAGATTAGCTGCCTTTGGTTCACATTTTACATTGTTTGTGAGATAGGGGAGCTCTGAAAAGCAGACTCTGTCCATACTGTTTGGTTGCAATAAAGCTAATTCTATTCAGTCCTATAGCAGTATGATAGCACTTGTGTAGGATTTCCCTTCGCTTGCATATTTATAGGGTCTTGTAGAGCTCTGCTGTAGCTCAGTGCCAGCATGAAGAAATCAAGCTGTCAGTAGTTTCTATTTTTGTCCCTACCTATAGTTTCAGTAATGACAAGTGAGTGAGGCAACATATGCATTTCCCATCTACAGGAAAAAATTACTGTCTTCCTTCAGTGTCTTACATCTGTGCTACAACCTATTTTCCTAGGGCTTCAGATTATGTTAGCTGATAGTTAACATGTATAAGCACTGGTCAAGTGCAGCTGATTCCAGATGCTACACTAGTTGAACCACAAGAGAAAAAGTTCCAATGATTCAAAATTCCTGGTGCTTTTCCCCTCTGCCCTTAAAAAGAAGAGAAAAAAAATCCTTCCTGGGAAATAGCTGTTCTTGTATCACATCCTGGCTCCTATCATGCTTTGATCAGCACACACGTTCAAGCAAATGAGGATTCTCCTCCTAAGATTAAGGGAGCTGCTGATTGTATTTAATGTCCTCTTCTTGACCCCGGATAGTTAACTCATCACTGCGGCTTCTGGGGGAATTGTTTCAATGAGAGCAGATAATCCCAAAACTGAGCTGTGGTCAGCAGTGTGATGCCCCGCTGCTTTATCAGAGCAAATGGAAGGGATCTAGGACCAGGATCCAATGCTAACAGAGAGACAAGGTCTCCCAAAAGCTGCTTAATTATTAAGGCAATGCCTGCATCGTTCACAGTCTTCCCCTTTCTTCTCGTAAATACTAACCCTGCATTTACTAATGATCCAACCCTACCAGGGCATGGCCACCCATGAATGCTGCCAAATCCAGGCCAAAATTTGGGAAATGCTGCTTGTGAACCCCAGCAGCTGGAAGATGCTGACTCTGAAGGCAGTGCCAGGGACGGCAGGCACCCACCCTTGCTCACAACTGCTTTGGCTTGACAGCATCAAGGCATTTACAGCCTCCGACATGACTGCATCAGATCTTCAATGACAGCTAATAAAACGGAACTACACCCCACTGCTTTGAAAAGCAGCAACTCAGAACTCCTTCAGAGATTAGACTTATTTAAATAAGAGAAAGACACTGGGCTTCAACAAAAGCTCATAAGGAAAATAGCTTGGCAAGTTTGATAACAAGGAAAACACTCTTTTTCATTCTCTTCTTCCTCCCAGCTCCATCCTCTCCTTGCCTTCCCCACAGCCTAGAAAAGCAGATATTTATCCTGCACTTAGTGCCTGAAGGGGGTTGTGTTCACCTCAAAGTTCAACCTTTATCTGTGCTGCTTCTCCACCTAAAGTGACATTTTTTTGTGCCATTCTGGGGCTCCAACACACCACAAGGAACAAGCAGAATTAAGATAGGAGGGGAGGGAGACAGGGGACAAAGTAAGAACTGTTGGGCTAGGTTGTAAATAAAAAGCAGACAAAATATGTTAAAAAATACAAGGCAGTGCTATAAATCCCTCTCTCCTGTGTGAGCCAAGCTACTGTGTTACAGAGCTGGAGGGGCTGTGAGACTTCCCGTTACTTTATAGTCCATGACGATCACCCTCTTACAGTGCCACAGTATAACAAGCAAATGTCCTGACTCCCAGGAAGCCGCTCATAAAAAGAGGCACTACAGCTTCTTACAGTGCTCCAAATAAGAGAAGCGAAAAGAAAGGATTCTCTTTTTTAAAATTTTTTTTTCCCCCACCATAAACTTGTACTTATTTTGCTAATTTTGTTTTAATTGTGTGCTGGAGCAGAGGGTGTTGTAAGCTGGGGAGAAGGAGAGGGAGAGGAAGAGAAGGAGGGAGCCTGGGGCCAGGGAGCCTTCTTGCTTGTTAATACACAGGCAAAATGATATGCACATATACAGCTCCAAAAGCTACCATGGGGAGGGAAGGAACACAAAGGAGCCATTTATTGCCTGAAAACTGTCTCTGAACAAACCCATTGTGTTAAAGTAATACAAATTCACAACACCTTCCTGCCTCTTTTTCCATCTGGATCTGGGCTAGTTTGGGTGAAGGACCCTGCCACCCGGCACAAGCTCCGGAGCCTCAAACCCTGGCAGAGCTGTGATTGCTCAGCATCCTTGGAAGGTCCCCTCATAGGGACAAATGCCATGCTGATAACATAGAGATGAGAGAGAGGGAGAAGGAAAAGAAGAGAGGGAATCATTTGGCCGGGAGACTCGTGAAAATCCATCAACTCATTTCTGGTCAGGCTGTGGGTTTATCGAGACAGGCAAATTAAATCCAAGAACCAGAAGGAGGTATCTTTTGATGCAACATTTTGTTCTTTTTCTGAATACAAAGTTATTCCAGGCAATGCAGCTGGCCTGAAATAGTTATCAGTTACAAAACCGGGACTGCTCCTATCTCCCCTCCTTGTGCGACGCAAAGAAGATCCTCCCGCTGAGCTCCAAAGTAGGGGAAAAGCTATTAATTAAAAATAATTCTCCACGTTAAGGCTTACTGCCTAAAGCTCAGCTAATATTAAGGAAATTCCAGCCATTCGCTCCCTGCTGCTGGAGGCTTTTCTTTCTCTATTTTGTTTTGCTAAGCTCTTTGAGAAGAAGGGGATATGGATATCGCCTCGATGGCTCTAGCCCCTTGCATCTCCTCCCTGAAATTCAGGCTCTGCTCTTTTCCTCTTTGGGT
>NW_008239324.1:3383571-3392625 GCF_000691975.1 Corvus brachyrhynchos | reverse complement strand
GATTGGGCCATCCCTGCAGGGAGAGCAGGTTTACTTTCTTTCCACCTTCTTTTCAGCCTGAGGTGAGGACGGGGGACATCCCCTGACCTTTGTCCCACCCAGGTGTTCAGCACCAGTCAGATGAGGGAGCTTTCCCAGCTCACAGCAGGGCTGCCCCTCATCCCTGCTCCAGCCCCACACTCCTGCTGAGCACGATACCTGCCCCAAAATGTTCAAACCTCATCCACACTCTCCTCAGCCGTGTTCAGGCACTGCTTCTTCATGAGGAACCGCTCATGTGCAAATCCAAACCTGCTTCTCTGGCTGGAGTCCCATGGCTCCGCTGTCCTGACCCCTGGGACACAGGACCTCACGATATCAGCTAATGCAGGAAAAGTATCTTTCAGTTCTGCTTTTTGGTGGCAATGTATTTCATCCCACCGATGTTAAATATCACAGAAAACTTCCAAAAACACTTTAAGAAACCTTTTACATTTTATCAGGCACTGTCACAGTGTTTGGGAAATGTAGAAGGAGTACAAAAATGGAAATCTGAAGAAAAAAGAAACTAATCAAACTTCAAAAACATTCTTTTCTGTGCTGGGAAAGGGTTGAAATTCTATGTTTCCTTATGCCTAAGCACTACACAACTGCAGCAAACAGGCTGATTTTGACAGTGACAATACAACTGCAAAATTCCTGCCATTATATTATCTCAAAGCACATCTTGCACTTTTATTTTCTTAACATTTCCATACAGTTAAAAACATCCACTGCATTTCCATGATTTTTTTCTGGATTCATGTTTCATGTAAGAATCTTTTAGGGAAAGGACCCCCAAAAACTTGCTTTATCAAATTCTAACTTTTACCATTTCAAACTCCCTAATGCTGAAACTTGATGTACAAGCTGTCAGAACAAAAGCCTCCTCTCCTCAGTGCACATATTTTGAGGCCGTTACTTTCATTTTTCAAGCAACAACAACAAAAAGGAATACCTTCAGTATTTTTTATGATTCCCAACTTCTTTTTGAAGTTCCTTAAGCCTCAAAAAGGTTTATTTAAAACAATTTCTGCATTTTCAGGCAGTAAGTTTTTAGTACCCATTTTTCAAGTATGCTTTTCTAAATATTCTTTTCTACTGACATAAATGTTAAGAGAAGGTAGTGACAAAGACAGTGTATGATGGGCAAAAGTATTTCATACACCACTGTGAATTTACATAGAGCTGTCAAATGTGTTATCCCAAAAAGGATTCCACTAGGACAGACAAATAACCTCTTCATTCTTGAGCATTAGTCTTACAAAGATGTGAATTTAGATCTTGATTCATTAACGTGTTAAGTCCATACTTAGGCACATACAGCTGAATCTTAAATCATAGAGGCTGGAGATCAAGTTAATTTTGTATTTACATGGGGATTCTGGTCCAAAAAACCTGCAGAGCTAGCACTGAAAGAACAAATCATCCATCATATCCATGCTTTCTTTCAAAATCATGACTGCACCACAGTGCCAACACACATGCAGCAAGTCCAGATTAACATATTCCCATGGGAATTTCTGTAGGGATCTAAGCACAGATTACCTGGAGTTGGCTATGAATCTCTATTCACTGGTGACACAGGTTTCATACAGAGTAGGCACCTCAGAGAAGGAAAGTGGTGCTTTAAGCTGTGTCCTAACCGAAATGTGGCAACTTATTTCTGCTGACTTTCAGCAGTGGAGATGATGTAGCCTATGACACTGATCCCTTACACTAACATTGCCACTGCCCCTTTTGCAGAGAAGATTACTCTCTGTACTATTGCTACTGTGCAAATCCATTGTAAATACTGCTTAAATTCATCAATAGCATTCAAACATATTTTTCAGCCAGTCATGTGAACCGTACTCTTGATTTTCTAAGTTCTCCTCCTTCCCTTAAAACTGAGTGTTTACCCAGCCTGAATTCACACACATTCACACTGTCTCAGTGAGTAATTCAGGTTGTTCCGTGGGCCACATCGATTCATCAGCAAAACCTTAAAGTGAGCTATTTTGAGCCAAAAAACACAGGATGTTTTACTTGAACTGCACAAGCAGCATCTTTCCCAAAACCCCAGCTGAAAGATGCAGCGCTGCCTGTGAGCAGAGGACTAGCAGTCATGCAGCTCCTTTCTCACTTGTCTTTCATGGGAAGTTCAACCCAAAGGCCTGCAAGAGAAATTACTGACTACAATACTACTGCCTGTTCCACATTATTTATACTGCAATAAATACAAATCAAACACCACTTTTGATGTAAAAGCTACCAATTGAGAATTTCACTTCCGCGTGAGGCTGCTTCCATTTCCTACAGTGATATTAATTTCTAATTTTTCCTCCTGTCTCTGCAATTACTTTTTAAGCTTCTCTATCTCACTTCATAAATCCCACTCGTAAGACTGCAAGTCACCTAGATGCCATCTGCTGAAAAACAGAGTGATGGAAAGTCTGAATAATACACCGAGTCGGGGTTATAGATGCTACATTTTGACACATTCAGAGGCATAAAGTTGGGGGGAACAGATTAATAATTACTTTACCTGAAACTAAATCAGTTGTTCATTATAGGTCTGACCACAGGCTGAAGCTGGTTCTATAAATACCTCGGTTTGGTCTGATCTAATACAAACACACTGGGTATGCAAATATTCCACACTCCAACGGCAAGATGCTTTTTCTGATAGTTCTTGCTTTAGCATGTCAATCTGAAACCTTGATTGCTTTTCTCACACTTCTTTGGATGAAAGGACATAAACAGCTATGAAAACCAGTTCTTTAATATGCTACTCTTCAATTCAATTCAAACATACACTTATTGCAAAAAGAACAACATGAACTGAGAAAAAAAAAACAAAAAAACAAACAGAATGGAGAGCACCATAATGTAATAGCAAATGCAAAGCAATTTTCATTCCTGGATCCTGGAGGATGCATGTACAGAGCAATTTTTCTACTATACAGCAAAAAAGGGATGAGGGGGAGGAGCACATGGGGACTGCTTATGAAGGACTGCTTTTTAACTCAAATACTACATTTTTGCAAGCTTTTAAAAACCACTGCTAATAATTTATATTTGGTGTGATGGAGAGTGTACACTTAATGTTGCAGAGGACAAAAACGTCCTAAATCTTTCTGGCTTGGATTCTTTGACCTCGAGAAGTTTAGTCTGAAAACATTTGTTACATGATGAAAAGCTTTGTGAGAATGCTAATAACATTCTTAAAGGGTTAATGATGCCTAACTGATTGGCACTAAAAACTAGATTTCATTTGGTATAGTGACAGGGAAACTCTGCCACCAGGAGTATACGTTCATGCCCACATTATTATAGGACAATTTAGATCATCTTATTTTAAATTTCATGGCTCTGTAACATAGATGTAAATCAAAGTCAGTGAGGCAAGTGATGATTTTTCCATAGTGAGATTTTTATAGTCTTGATCTTGAAAATATGCTTTGGGCCCAAGCTGTCTATCAAAATCCTTTGAATTAGCCAAAGGAGTTTGTGTTGCTGCTAGTGTACAATTAGAATCAGAAAACAAAAGCAGAAAGCTTTCAGAATGAGGCATGTCCCATCATTTTTAAGATCTGGGCTATACTAACAATTACTATTTATAAAAGAGCTGGAAACATGAGCTGTTCAGGTCCAGTAACATGAGAATATTGAAATGGAGACATTTCAAACTGAAATCCTGGATACACCTAGGAGACTTCAGCAAATATCATATACTGTTAGTGTGGCTAAAGCACTGCAAAGGAATACTTGTGTTTATTTTGTGTACATGTATAGAGGCATATGTGTCTGTGTACACCTGCACATATAATTTGCTATTGAAGGATTTCAAGTATTTAATTGCATGATTGAAGCACACAGATTCAGTCATATCCAAGCAATTCTTTACTTCAATAAACACACTGTGCACTTGACATATTGGTTGCCTGCTTTTTTATACCTGATTTATCCATCACTTCCATTTCCAGATTTGACTTATTGGTCAACTCCTTTTTAACGTTTGATGTATTGGTCATTTTCTTTTCAAAATTTGATTAAAGTACATCACACAAGTCCTTTCAGTTTTGTTTCTAAATATTATACATACATCTGAAATGTACATTTAAAATCTTAATTCCAAAACTTTCTTGATTAATAATTCATCTCTTCCTATCTTGGGATAGTCTTTCTTATATGCCAGTATAATCTGAATTAGATGAAACAAGCAATTACAGTGGACATAAAATACAGTAAATGTAGCTTTACAATAAATTGCTCTCTGTGAAGCTTTAAAGAGAGTCTGGAGATTTAATAGAAAGCATTAACACAAAATAGGGAAAATTTGAGTTCTAGTTTCAACATTTTTATGCTCTAGAGTTACATGCTGCAAAGGCAAACAAAAGAGAATTTGTGCTGTGCATCTCCGAATGCCCTGGGGATACCAGAGAGGGAATTTCAATGTAAAAACTTTGTTTGTCAGGAAAAAAGGCACAGGGACAAATCTTAGTGGGAAAAAGACAGATGCAGAGCTCCAGAAAGGGCTCCCTGGTCTGAGTTCAACACCCACTCAAGCCAGAACCAGGTGCAAGATCAAACTTCAAACAGGACAAGAACCTGATGGAGTTACAGACTCTACAGTGAAAGCAATGAAAGCAGGGAAGTGGGCCTGGACTTTCTGGCCAAGATCCAGCACAGGTAAATAAATTTTACCTAACTAAATTCTCTCTGCACCCTCACGTTTGTTATCCACTTCCTAATCTGCCCCAACCTGGGGGCAGGGTTGTTTTAGACAGCCAGACAGCTGCTGGGTTCCACTCGTGCATGAAAGGCACCATATCCATCCATATCTTATCTACCTCACAAGGCTGTTGTGAGGGCTATTTAATAAATATTTGGAAAGATGAAAGACACCCAGGAAGTGCAAAGCACTATTATTTCACACTCACCTCTGAGCAGATCTCTAGATAAACTGTACGACCTGGGAATTCAAAGAGTTCCATGAGTGGATTTCAGAATTAGCCCTGCAAATGGTCCCATCCTGCCCAGGGCTGAGCAACTCCCAGGAGGAGCTGAGCACCAACACCCCCCCTGAACCCCAGAGAAATGGAGAGTGCTCCTCATGCACCAGGAGATGCTCACAAAACAGGGTTGCTTTTGAGCGATATTCATTTGTGCCTTAAGACACTTCTACGTTTTTGCTAGGAGCTCATGACAACCACCACCAAAGTCAGAAGAAGATTTTTCTACTGGGCTTGTTGAAAGTTTGATTTAATTCTGAAAGGAGAAATGGAAGGAGCAGTGTGCAGCGGGCAGGACTGACTCTGAGGTCTTACGCAGTTTCCTTCTATCTACAAGGCTAAAAGTAAGAAGAAGGGAAGAGAGAGATGGGAATATGACCTGGAGATGCCAGGATCAAAGTGAGGATGTATGTCCCTACCTCTGGCCCTGCCAAATAAATAAAATAGTAATAATAAAACTGGCAGTAAGGAGTAAAAACCTGACAGTTGCTACAACACCTTGCTGTTACAATGTAGGGAGATGTCCTTTCTGACCTCTCCCAGGACATTTTCTGGCAGGAACAATTAGTCTTACGTATAAGACAGAGCTCTCCACTAAGGTCAATCTGTGCTGCACTTGGCATTTCATCCCTATCAACCATCAACACAAGGAAGGAAGCTGGCCTTGGATGGCCTCATCCCCTTGGTTTCTCTTGATATTGAAAAACCACCTTGACACTTAAAAAATAAAATGCAGGCTCTCAGTTTTTAATGAGCTTCCTTAAAAAGATCTGACCTCAGGGCTGCCAGAGCCTGGTGCAAGAAGGTGCCAGGATGTCCCCATTGGGCATGGCTGTTCCTGTAGTGGTCCATGACCCTTCCCACAGTTGGGTCCTTCCCTGTGCTGGCTGCAGATCACTGTGGGTCAGTGCTCCCAGGAAGCACTTTTCCTACAAAAACGCATCTGTGCATCTGTGCATCTATGCATTGCCTTTGGATGTACATCTCCTGGATATCATGAGTCCAAGCATGATGATCACAGATCCTTCCAAAGCCCATGGAAACCATGGAAAAGAAGGGTTGAGCAGGAACCCTTATGACGTGAGAGATCATACCCCAGAAAGCTGCATCTTGGCTGGTTACTCATCTGCTTCCTCGTGTGACTGAGTGCAGCATCACTTCATGGACAATGAGAAAGCAGAGAAAGCTATTTAAATTTATACTTTCCCATATTCAGTTATTAAGCTGCAAATAGGCAGCAATTACCAAAACATTCTTGGGATGGACAAAATGTTACCATTTCTTTTATCATCCAAAACTCATCGAGTGTTTGATTTCCGTTCTTTTTGGTTGTTGGTTGGCTGGGGTTTTTTGTGTGTTTTGAAATACGGTAATACAATTATATTACTCATCCTTTGGACAAAACAGAGATTTCAGAATAGCTCAATAAATCTATGTGCTTCTGTATATTAAAATCTAGTGTAGCACCACAAAAGCATGCAAAGAATTTGTCAGTTCTTTTCTAGAAAAACTCAAAGGAGAAGTTGCCTACTTCCCACAGTCAGGTACCTTGAATTTGGTGAGCCCTAATTACTCATTTCCCATAAAGTAGAGCAGCCCATTTCCTGGCCCCATAAAGGTCTGAGTGAAGGCAAACCACTCCCACCAAAGGTTTTCAACCTGAGGGCTCAGAAGACACCATGAGATAAAAGACAGTCCTACGCCTCAGAAGATGGGGTCCGTAACCACGTGTGAGAGAGCAGGCAGATTTCAAAGGGAGGGGTAGTTTCAGCAGCAAAGGCCTCTGGATATTCACTGACCTTTTTTCATATGTCTAAAATGATCTTGATCTCCCTAATTTTCATATGAATCCAGTAATGACTTCCTGTCCTCCTCAACCACTCCAAAAGTCAATGTTACGCTGTCCAAGACAAACTACCCTCTCAAGAGGAATTAGGAAAAGACTTGTGCCCCAAGTGACTTATATTCAGCCCCCTCTTACTTTCCCAGCAGAGCTTCCCCTCTCTTTTCCACTCTGCCAGCGTTTCCCACGCAGCAGAAATCCACATGTGAACAATTCACACAGCAGGGAGCCAGTTCTCACACCAGTAAATGCCAAACCCTCCAGAGCCCTTCAAACAAACACGGCGCTGTTTGCATCCTGCACTTGTTGAAATGTGAAATGGACCTGATACCTTGGGTTTCATCTGCTGGCTTCTCTCTGAGACAACGTTTCAAGACAAACAGGTTACATGTGGCTACAGCGTGGAAGTGGTTTCAGCGAGGTTTCTATACAACCCGGTTCCCACCACGGCTTGGAGAACATCCTTCAGCTTTAGAGGTGTCTGGTGCTGGTGTGGGTGGCTCGGACAAAAGACAGGATCTCATTTGTGCTGACTGGGCTTCCAAGAAGTGGTTCACCACTTACACTGCACTGCAATAGCTTACTGTGCTTCCAGCAGAGAAATGCAGCATCAGAGCCATCGACTGTCCCCACCCACATGTCAGTGGAGCTCTGAACATGCTGCCATGGGAAACTACAAAATTACCCTTTCCAAAAGTGGACATAGCTTACCGTGTTGCTTGGAAAAAACAAGCAAACAAACAAACAAACAAAAAATACCAAATCCAACCCACACCACCCACAAAAATATCCAAACAACCCCCCCACCATTGCAGCTTTTGTTTCTCGCTCTGTTCACCTATTGCTGCACACAGGGCATCTCGATCTAGAGGAAAACGGAACAGATGTTGGGTGATTGAAAAACTTGAGCCTTCCATTGTTTTATTGACTTGTCACCACAGAGAAATTTGCTTTAATTTACTTTAAAAGTAAATGACTTGATCTTCATAAAACTGGTGGCAAGTCACAGTTCTTAATGAGGACGTTAAACAAGGATTCTGTTTAACAACCAGAGGCACCAATTCCAAATGCAATGCCTATTTGAACAGACACATCTATCTTCTCTTTTGAAACACCCTGTTTTATTTTCAAGATGTTCAACATACCCAGGGAAAAAAAAGAAGCCTTTGAGCCCTTGAAAGCCTATGCAAAAGCTTAAGCGTTCTTTTTCCCCCTTCGTGATTCTTGATTGTACCAGATTGTACCAAGTAACTTCCTTTTTTTTTCTTCTCCTTTATTCCTGAATGAAGTAATTCATATCTAAATAGAGACCTTTTGAACTCTACTGGCTTCAAGATAATCTACAATGTAACTGAGGAAAAATGTGAAAGAAGGAAAAAATGCCAAGAGTTCAGGGGCTTAAAATCAGGCAAAGACCTTCAACTTTTTTTAATATAAACTACCAGCTACTGCCACTCCTGCGTGAAAGCTGTGATGTTTTTGAGAGATTAAATTCATGTCCCCAGACCCAAACTCCAGTATTGCCAGTCCAAATCAAACATCACTGATGAATGTCAATGGGAATGGTGTCTCCTGGTACTGGAAAAGGAAAGGTCTTCCAGTCACCTCACAACCTGCACAGAGGATCCCTTCCCACCACGGTCATGAATTCACCCATGGAAGCAGCCAGCCTGTGAGGCAGGAGGTCTTCAGGGATGGCAAATGAAAATATCTCCTCCACAAAGAGATAATACAGAGTTTTCAGAGGCTAGAGAACAGACTGTTGCCCTTATCACCTTCATATGTCCTCACTACAAAAAGAAAATTTACTCTGTATCTCCTAATCCAAATATGTTCCCAGAGTCTGGCTGCAACGGGCCCCAGTTGAAGGCTGTATGAAGGTTCATGACTTTTTCCCAGTCTTTCTTTATACTACAAAATTCATAAAACTATGCAAGAAATTTCAATTCCACCTTTTTGGAAGCAATTTGCAGTTTATGACTTACAGCTCGAGTGACAGCTGAGTTTTCTACCAGCTAAATAGGCCACATTCTCTGCCTTGCTCCCTAGTTTTGTACAGAAGACCTGGAGGAAGACAAAGTAATGGTGGACCAAGATGTACAGAGATGCCTGAGTGATCTCTTCTTCTACAAAAGCAGCTGGTGCTGCTCTGAGGAAGAGACTGTGAGACCTGGTGATGGGCAGGAGCCCTGGGAG
>NW_008239324.1:3375712-3383074 GCF_000691975.1 Corvus brachyrhynchos | reverse complement strand
AGAGTAGAAAACCCAGGGCATGGAAGCTCCGCTGCCACTAACACACCCTGCTATTGTCCTGCACTGGTGCCTTATGGCTGATGGGAAAAGCAGGGCTTAAATGGACATCCATGCACTTGGGAACCTAATCTCTTTCCACATCACACCCTCCAAAGGTTGGGTGCTTTCACAAGAGTGACCCTCACCACAGCATTCAGCTAGAACAGATGTGAGCTACTGTAGCACAGGGGTGCAGAGCCCTTTCACATATGTTCAGGGAGAGAGGGAAGGATAAAGAAAGAAACAACTGATCCATGTTTGAAGTGACAGAGTGGAGTGGAGCGTGGGCAGTGGGAAGTGCCCATGTGGCCAAGATCCTTCCCAACAGCAGCACTTGCCCAGGCTCTGGTTCAGCACAGCCACAGCACCAATACTGGAGCACCACTTTCCCTGGGATTCAAAGAAAACGGCTCTCATTATCACAAGCCCTTCTCCCTGCAGCTCCCTGGAATTCTCTCATCCAGGCACAGACAAGCCCTCAGCAAACTCCAGTAGCCTGAGAAAAGCTGAGCCCAAGGTGTTAACGGCTGTGACTATAATGCAGTTAATTTAATTGGGTTGTCCATCCTTGATATTTGCAAAGTCCCTTTTAAATGTTAAAACCTTTTTTAAACAACTGAGTTATTATTTTCTCCTGAACTTCATTTCCATTTTAATGCTGATGTTCACTTTCTTTTGCAAATCGAGTGAAGGTAAAACTCTTCCTATAATATACCATCCTTTTGAAAAACTTATTTCCTTTTGGTGCAGTTTCAAACAGATAGAGCTGTAATGGCCAAAATAAATTTTATCCAGAAATACAGAAAGCTAAAAGTTAAGCTTAACTTATAAACCTTTTTTAAGAGAGACAAAATCATGCCAACCTTATCACCATGACAGTCACAGTTGTTTAGATTTATTATGCAATGGTAATCAGGCTATACAATAAATTCGCTATAGTAATGCATTAATCACTTTGCGAAGAAAAATGAACTACTGAAAGGAAGACAATACACTTCCCTCTCTCTTCTTTCTCATGGTAAGAACTGGTCCCTAACTCTGTTCTTTAAGGAGGGAAGCATATATTTTCTCTTCTGCTGCTACCTCTATGACTTGAGCCAAAGGCTCAGCAAGGTCACTCTCATTTTGCTTTCTACATAACAGAGTTCTGTGAATATTTCTTAACAAGATCTTCCTTTAGAGCTAGAAAATACATGGGGTAAAATATCTACTTGACTTGTTTGCTGCTTTCCCTGATTCTGCATACACTCTCATTATGTACAGAAGGTTAATCCTTTTAGATGAGACAACTTTTTAAGTTGATGAGGTGGATCACTGTGGGCATATGGATGTCCAAACCAGTTTTATAATAAAGGGGGTGTACACAATGCAAAGCAGAGGTAGAACCTCGAAGAAGAAAGAGATATTTGTGTCATAAAGGGACATTCCTATCTTCCCCTCAAATAAGTATATTATGAGTATGAACACCCCAACAATCACCCTTCAAAATCTGTCACATTTTACCTCCAGAACTGGTACCTGGTCTGTCTGAGTGAGGTGGCAGTGCGTGCACATCCAATAGCACCTTTCAAGACAGGGTTTGGTTAAGACTTCTGTTAGGAAGCCAAAATCCTATAAAATTTAAATCCATCTCCAGGAGCTGCTGCCTGGTATTCTGCCATGCAGATTAATCCCACTGCAGAGCAATTTGTGCCAGCACACCTGAAAAGAAAAGTCCCTGGGGAATATTTACTCACAAGTAAATACTTTTGGTTTGCTCCAGCATATCTTCCCACCAACCTCCCAGGCAAGGCAGTGGAAGTCAACGAGAGAAACAGAATTATAAGGTTCTGTTTCCCCTCAGTTTTTTTTCTAAGGAGCAAAGAGAATCTTCATTGAAAGAGTGCGAAACGTATTTTTCAACTTCTAAAAAAGCAACTTAGAGCCAAGAGCAAAGTCCGTGCAGATCGCTGAAGTTGGTTGTTCACCTGTGGCATTTTGGGGCAAACTTCCTTCTGTTAAAATGGAAAATCTGGATTTACCCAAACTGGAGCTGAACAGCAATACCAGCACAGGGAAAAGTGGTGTGCAGATGGCTGTAGCTGCTCAGCTGCTATTGAAATTCATGAAACCTGTGGGACAGATTATGCATACAGCACCTTGAAGGTACACCCCAAGGTGTTACCTACAACCACAGAGGCTGAATCCTATCTCCCATTCTTACTTTCATATACAAAATTATAAAATGTTAAAACATATTTCCTAAAGCCTGTCATTACACTCTGGCTGCACATTGCACTACAGTATTCCTTTTACCAGGGTAAATTCACAGGGAGGCTGCAGTTAACACTCCCAGGTAAAGAAATGCTCTGTACCCTCCATCCTGCAAAAGACAGAATATCAGAGTGAGAATTAAATTATTCCCCTTTCAGATGCTGTAAAGCCTCCAGGCAGCATCCTCACAGTCCTTTTCAACACAGGTAAATTGAATTCCATCAAGTTTACTGTATGCAGACTCTTCAGACAAGATATTAAATAACAATGTCATGACCATAACCTATAAAGAAAGACTAGAAAACGTGGAGCTGTTTAGTCTAGAGAAAAGGACGCTGCTGCAAGCCATAACAACAGCCTTCAAATATGCAAAGGGTCAGAGCAAAGAGGAAAGGAATGGGCTGTCCTCGATGTCGGGACACGAGGGACCTGAGCTGTGTGTTAGACAAGGAGAGATGCTTTTGAGAAGGGGCGGTGGTGAAGGTCTGCCAGGGAGGCTCTGTGAAGGTGTCATGCTCTCCATGGGGGGTTTCGACAACAAGTTATGCAAATATCCATCAGGGATAATGTAAGCCTGCCTGACCCTGCCTCATGGTGAAGGGATGGATTACATCACCTCCTGAGATTCCTTGTAACCCTGTTTCACTTATGATTTTATATGGTCAAGCCCCCAAGGGTAATTTGCCCCACTGCCCAAGCTTTTCCCTTATCTGCTCAGGGCTGGTGGTTCTTCTCACCAGCCAATTACTTGATTTGGGATCTGCTCATGTAAGAGAAAAGGCTGATGTTTGCAGGGCAGCCAGGCAGCAGCATGTGCTTACACTGCTGAGATCCATCACCTAATTCTTATGGAAATAAGCAAAGGGTGGCTGGTGTAGGAATGCAAGAATTTGGGCCAAAGTTTGAGGGTTGCTTTTAGATAAATTTAGATAAATGCAAATATTCTAAAGTTTTGTGTGGATATGCCTGCCATCTTCAAAGATATTTGTCTTTCTGCTGTTTGAGGGAAAGTCTGGACAGGGCCTGCTGCTTGGCTTCCCTACATCCCTGCTCTTGGAAGGGATGCGGTGGGCATGGGACGGGCAGCAGTGTAAACATCCTGCATCCAGGTCCTTTCCCTGCTCACCCCCTGAACTGCCGGTGTGTAAGGAACCTATGCTGGCCACATCCCTGCAGCTTTGGGAAGAGCTGGGACTGCTCCACAGAGGCCACAGCGAGGGATCCTGTTGGAAGCAAAATAATCTGTTCCCCTGGTAGCAGCACCCATGGGCATCGCAGGAGGACCCGACCCCGGGCAGATCTAAACACCGGCGCTGCTGAAGGAAAGCCTTGCAAAAGGCAGCTCCTAAATCCATGCAAGGCTGCAAAGCCCCCCAAAATGAGGCACAGGGGACTGAGTGGGGATGTGCTGCCAAGGAGCAGTGAGTCTCCAGATGCATGATGGTGACAAACACTCTCTGACAGGCAGAGTTTGCTGTGGTGGAGGAAGAGGAGATTTTTGGGTTTGAGTCTTGTTTCCTTGAATTAAATTATTTTAATAAATATTTTTTTTTAAATAGTAAAAAAAGTGAATCAATTGCTCTTCCACTTTAGCCTTCCCAGTTCATTTCCTTGCAAACTCTTTTCTGTCATACATGCCATGACAACCCATAATCTAAAGCTTTTTGGTGCATTCTCTCGCCAAACTTGAATTTTCATATGGCAAATTAAATTAACTTCCTTGATTGCAAACTGGGAAAACTAAAAATATATAATAAATTGCAGGAAATGCTTAAAGGGATAATATATCAATAAATAATCCTTGCACTTAATCTGAAAACCATTAGGTAGTTGGAGTGATGACTGATTTAACACTACCCATTTAGAGTACCTGTGATAATGTGTTATTTAAACTCAAGAGTTTATATTAGATACAATTCAGACAAAAACATTCATTTGGAAATAATTGTATAACTTGAGGGATTTTTTCCTATTCTTTTATAAAAATGATTTAATTAAAAACACTAGATGAAATAAATGTTTTAGGCAACTAGCAACAAAATGGGAAAATACCATGTGTTTGGAGTTTTAGTGCCCTCTGAGTGCTGGAATTTATTTGCAGCAAGCAGAAAATAGACAGCAAGCATAAAAATTCAGCAGATTCCCACTAGTAAAATTATTTATCAAGCTAACAAGGGAGGAACCCTTCTAGTAGCAACAAGCCAGCAAGGAAAAGACGTGCCTTTATATTTTACCTTTGGGTTAGCACACCAGTAAAAATGCCAACTGACAAGCACTTCACATAAACATTTCTTTCTAAATGAGCTGCCTTGTTAGAAAAAAATCTAAGCAAAGGAGCAGTACAGTCAACAGACAGAAAAACCCCAGGATGAATACTACATTGCTGCATATTACAGGAAAATATAAATAAAGACATAAAAATAATGTTGATGCATAAATGACTTTAATGAATTAACACTTCATTTTGCATTTAAATTAACTACTTGGGCTATAAATCTATCTTAGCTTCAATCCTTCCAAGAAAGAATACATGTCAGTTATCTATTATTTACATCTTTCTTACCTCTGGAACTAAACGTATGCACTCACACTCACAAAAAAGAAAGAAGTGTGAAATATATGTGTGTGTGTATTCATTCACTGTGCTGTTGTTAGAGCTGTGCTACTCAAGCCCCATTGCAATATTTATCGTATACTTATTTTACGACTGAAGCCCTGAAGTAGGTTTTACAGTTCAGTTTAACGATACCAAACTTTGATTATAAATTATAAGTGGCTTTATTGCAGCCTGAAGAGGCAAAAAATTTGGAGACACTTGATTGCCTGATCCCAATTAAATTTTAAAGAAATAGTAAAGCGACACACATTGGCTGAATAGCTGAGCTCCAAGGAGCACTGCAAATTACTCCTGCCGGCTGTGCAGAGGGGCTATACCCTCCCAGGACTTCTTTGCTAGAATGAACATTTGACAATTGTCAGCAAGCTTTAAAATAAAACCAAACTAAACAAAAGAAAACAAAACAAAACAAAAAAAAAAATCCCAAGGATGGTTCTCAAGCATTATTATTTTCATTGCGGAAAAAAATAGCTCATGGGAGGGTAGGGGGCAAGATCAGACTCAGCATTTCAGCTGGTTCTGTAACTCAGGAAGTAAAACCTGCCAGAGTTGTTGACAAAGAGAGAAAAAAAAAAGGAAAGGAAAGTTTAATGCTAAATGGAGCAATCAGAGGGAAGCACAGATTGGAGCAGCATTTTTTGACTGATCTCAGATGGTTTTCTGGACACAGTTGTAAGACAGACCCCATATTACTCACTCAGGACTCCAAAGTCAGGCAAGAAAGACAGGGGAAGGTGGAGATCAAAAAAACCAAATTACTGAAAAAAAAAGTCTGTTTAGAGCTTTTGCTCCCCTCAAAGCCTGACATTCATCTCGCCTCTGCAGCAGCTCACAATGCAGGGAGGGAATGTAGTGTCTCCCACTCCCTGCTCCAGCACCCCAGGCTGCTGCTCCAGCCAGCCCCGGGCATTGCTGGGGCTGAGGGAGAAAGTCTCCAGCTCTGAAATTCCACCCCGGGGCCCGATCCTGCATTCTTTGCACACCCAAGTCCTCCAAAAACAATGGGATTTTTGGATGTGCGGGAAATGCTGAAGTGAGCTGGTATTTGTTAGCTGCTGATAGATTACATTAATATGAATATTTGTCTGTAGGGGACAAACACTTTTGAGAAGTGAGTGCAACATTATGGGCAAAACATCAGCAATAATAACAAAAAAAGATAGAGAGAAGCATCATTGATGTAAACCATGAAATAAATAATATATGTCAACTTTTATGTTCCTTGCCTTTGATCTGGGTACAGCTGACATTAAGTCCAGGAACTGATACCTTTTTAGCTGAGAAGACACAAGATGTCAAGTTATATTTTTTAATGCAAGGCCAACACATGAAAACAAAGCTAAAGCAGTTGAAAAAGTGAGCATAACAAAAAAACACAGAGATTATCTCTTGTCATGGGAAATAAAATGATGGGAGTTTCCACGGAAGCTGAGTGGTTAATATAATGCTGTCTTCACTTTGCCATTCTCTCCTTATTAGAATATCATTTGGGCCCAAGTAATATGGGGAGAGATTGTTCCTGAGCACAGCAAGGGAGTGCCGTGGGTAGAGCCACTGCAGAATGAGGACTACAAGATGTACTTACGTGCTTATTCCTCATTCCCTGCCTGCCTCTCATTTTAACTCTCTTGCAAAGACATTTGAAAGTGGAAGCTGTTTGGAAGCATACATAAAAGCATCCATTAAAAGGCATTACATTAAAACTCCATTGGATCCTGCCCCAGTGATACAGAGGCAAGTTGGAACATCACCACAGATCCCAGGGAAGTTACTCCTGCCTCGGCTTTGATGGCATCAAGTAAATCTGGTCTTTGTTTTATTTTCTTGTTTGCTTTTTACTAGCACCAGCCCTCTGGCATGGGACTAAACCCAGAGCCTCTCACCTATGCTTCTGAGAATTTACACCAGATAATAGGAAGCAGAATTTGGCCCTAAATATCTACACTGGAGCTGAAATTGGGTTAGTGGGTTGTTACCATCCACACTTACAGCTGTTGCTGGCTAAAACCACAGCCAGAAAATTGTAGACAGGCAAGAGAAATGCCACCTCTGGTTTCCTCCTCTTTAAAATGCGCACCTCTCCACTGGGAAATTGCCCTTCCTCTGGGAGACTCCGGATGTGCTGCCGTGCACCCCTCTCCTTTACAGCCTGGCCCCGTTAAGATTGCCAGACCTTCACCTCCCCTTTCCTAAATTTAGCCTGGGCCTGAATCTTGGTGCCTTCTCCGGGCTGTGCCGCCGCAGAAGGGCTGGGCAGCCTGGCCCTGCTGTCAATAACCTGGCACAAAGGCCCTGCACAACGCCGAGCCGCGATTTAATTACCTATCACCGCTAACAAAAGCTCTCTTTATTTTGATTAACTTTGAGGGAACAAGGTTCCCCACCATCAGAGTGTGCCTAAGTAATTACGCAGTACAGACTAATATGCCTGAAAACACAAAAAGCGGGGGAGG
>NW_008239324.1:3369293-3375684 GCF_000691975.1 Corvus brachyrhynchos | reverse complement strand
AGGGAAAGGGGAGAGAAGAAAGGAAAAACATGAGCTCAGCCTTACTTCCCAATTTAAACCAGGAATGACCTCAGGGTCAATTTTTCAGAGTATCTCAGATCAGTTCAATTCTCACCTCCGCTGCCTACCTGCTAGCAAATGAACTTACTGTGCCTTCCAATAGACAGAAATGACTAAAAGGAAATCGCATTTAGCTGCATCTGAATAACCATGGTTATTAGATGATGTGTGCAGAGGAAAAATTACCATTTCCCTTCTCCTTCTCCTCCTTGTGATTGTCATTCTCACCTCACTGATGATTAAGATGTAGGATGCTCTCACAGATTGTTAATTAGGTGTTAATATCTGCAAGGGGCCACAGCAAGCTCCTACACCTGAGGTCATTTCTCAGAAGTCAGGCTGTCTCCGGTGACAATACCTGTAATTCCCATAGCTAGTTTGATTCCCACTCAACAGCTGGAGCTAGTGTTTCTTTCATGTCTGGTTTCATTTCCTATCTGAAATTATATGAGTGCTAATATCTTTATTATCTTTCCCATAGAAGTGCAATGCTGGAGCATGGCACAGCGTGTTGTTCATAGGCTTTCTTTCCTTTTTCTTTTTTCTCACAGCATTTTCAAAACATTTCAAGCAAAAATCTTTATAGTTAGCAAATTTACAGCTGAGGACTCCATTATGGTTCAGGAGGGGTAGAAGGTAGGAGGGAAACAATAATAATTTGGGGATGGAAGAAAAGAAAAGCTGCACAACTGCTGAATGATAATGGCTCAAACCTTGGGAAAAAAAAGGTAATGGCAGGAAGGGGAGGAATTACAAGGACAGTGTGACCTCTGCTTGTCTTGCAGGTGCACAGGAGCTGTTCCACATATGTGTGTGTACATAGAGGTACTAAAGATATATTGTCTTTAAGAGAGAGAGGGGGCACATAACTGATTTTGCCTACATTTTGGCACATTCAAAATCAGGGTGAAGTTATGTGCAATTCAGAAAATTGGCACCTCCCAAAGCATCTGATCTTTGTAATCCTGGCCCGGTGCACTCAGGAGACTAAATTCCCATCCCAGTAGAAATGGTGCGTGGGACTTGGGCAACACCAGTGATTTCTCATCCCAGAGTATGAAGTAAGGTAAATGACAAGTACTTCAATAAACCAGTTTTCATTAAAGGGCTTCAAGGAACATTACAGCTATTTTTTAACTCCCACAAAAGCCTAGAAGGTAAGAATTAATTATCTAGGTTTGTAACTGTGTAAACTGAGATATAAAGAGATCAACAGTAACAGACCTTTAGAAGAAACCTGAGATAACAAGTTTGAAGTGCTTCAGTATTTTGCTGAATCTAGAATCAAATAAGTGGGTCAAAGTCTCACAAGTGAGTCAGACTGTGACTCCCAGCTCCTGGTTTCTTCACTCTCTAAACATTGTGACTATATGTGGAGCCTGAGAAGTAATTTTATATGTGGGATGTTAAATCAGTACTTTTCCTGTCTCATCAATCTCCTGTATTTTGGTACAGTGCGAATCATTTGGTAAGTGGCACAAATTAGAAAACTCAGGAGAGATGTTAAAAATATTACTTTTTTTTTTTTTTAACGCTTAAAATCCTTTATTAGAACTAAACAACAGCAAGAACGACATCAACAGAAAATACTTTAGAGCTTACTCTAAACACAGGGGAAGGTATTACATTGACTTTCCTGAGAATTTTAGGGGAGTAAAAGCTGTTACACATGGCATATACATTCTCTTCACTCATAAAGATTCTAGACATTTTCATACTTCAAATTCATAGGAATGAGCTAGAAAGACATTTGGGGCATTATAAAGTCCTGCTTTTTTTAAACACTTGAGGACTTTTTTTTTTTTTTTTACCTATGTAAAATGATCTGTAAATTGTATGAAATATGTTTGGAGAGAGGAAAAGGAGGGAGAGAGGTTACTATGAATTTTTTAATCAAGAATAACATATTGCATCCCATTTGATAAAAAAATATTCTCATTTAGGCTTAATACAGCACATCTGCTTGAAAAATACATACAAGGCTCCCATTGACTGCTGCGGGAAGTTTGCCAATAATATTTCATGGAAGTTATCTTGATATCAGCCTCAAAAAATAAAGACATTTTACAGAGAGTGTTAATTCAACAACCTAAAATTAAAAATAACTCTCTCATGCACAAAGAAATTTGATTGTTTTTACAGTTCTTAGCTTTAATTTTCAGTTTTATCAGATGTAAAGTCTAGGAATAAAAACAAGATCTAATTTGCAGTGAAGTTGGACAGTTTGATATCACAGGCCATGGCCATGAAAAAAGAAATTATGTCATGAACAACAGACAGACTCAACTGCACATCAAAAATATGCGTGAATAGTATGAGAATGCAAAAGGTGCTGCACAAAACACAAATCTCTTTTAAAAATGCATGTGCAAATGCAGGAGTAGCAGTGAAAAGTAAGTAAATGTGTATTTTCAGAGTGCCATGATTTCCCCTGTGTGAAAGGTCTTAGAAGCAAACTGGAAAAGGAACGGAAAATACATTTCTGCTCTTTACTGCTCCTTATTCTCCCCTTAGTTTAGGTCTCACCCATATGGGGAAATTAGGAAGTAAACTATACTGCAGTGCTATTCATTGCCTGGATGGACATTCCTACTCTAGAATAAGAGTAGATTTTCCTGGTTAATCTATTTTTTTTTTTTTTAAAGCAGTTTAGCTGTACTGGAGAGGGGGGAAAACACCCTTACTCCCAAATAAGAACATCCATCCAGGGAATTCACAGCTCAGCTACCTCTGTATGAGTTCAGATTTTGCCTTTTATTAGTACAACCTCCCCTGTAGATATTCCCAGTGTGGTGGAAGTGCAGGTCCCAGGAATTCAAGGGAGATTTTTCCAAAGCCTGCAGTGGGGCTAGAAGCCCACCCAGGATCTCTCCTCTCACCTGGGATGTAGGTAGGATGCAGTTTAGATCCCAGGGTCCATCGTTGCCTCATCCTGCCCTTGGAGCTCTAAAATGTCCTTCAGAGCCTCTTTCAAAACTGAAACATTGTTACACACAGTGATAAAAAACCAACAGATTTTTTTCTTGCCCTTTTTAAGAGAAAGCCTGGCTACAGTTTTCTATGTCAGAAGAAAATTCCACTATCCAACATCATCATGCTGATCAGGAAATAGAGGGATATTTTATTCCTGTTGGTTCTGTGACACTGGAGGATGAAAAAGCTCTTCTGCACCAAATAAAATACACTGAGGCACAGTGAAATACACCTGGGGTTATGCATGTATTGTAAGGGATGTTATCTGGTGCTGCTGGGATCTGGAATAAGACAAAACACAGCCCTTGGAAAATAACAGTTGCTTTGTAAAACACCACAATGGACCCTTCGTGGTATTTTATGGGGTAGAAACTGATTTTGTTGCTGGTATAACAGTGCATATCATAAACACAAAATTCACCCTGCAGCACTTGCTCTGAAAACTCTCAGCAGTCCCATTAGGATGGAGGACATGGAGTGACACCACCACTGACCTCCACCACTCCTGCTGCTGCCTGAACTGCCAGAGACATTATGGTGTGAACCTCTTAACCAGCAACCACCAAATATTCCAGTCACACTCATGGAATGAGTGGCCTTGAAATCCTAAAAGTTTGCCAGAAATAACATCATTTCTTCAAAGGAGCCAAGTTAGTAAGTCAGACCATGGAGGCTACTGTCCACTACTATAAATGTACAGCCTTAAATTCCCCCAGCCAAGCCACCTCCATGAATATCAAGTGAGCTCTCCTCCAGACAGCGTGGAGGATCGGAGTTTTCATATCTAAGCTTATTATTCCTAATATCACGGAGACACTTCCCTGAATTGTCCTTCTCCTGCCCAAATTCCCCATCTGACCAGATGTCTTTCTCTCTCTTGCTTTCACCTGTCAATCATGTTCACAGCTGAAATTTGATTTCTCTCCCACAAGTAACCTTAGATGAAATATTACCATAGGGGTCAGAACCATCTGAACCTTGCCATAAAAGTTTGTTAACTCTTCCAAGACCCAAGATTTTTTTTATTTGCTTAAAAGTAACAGATTTTGCTGCTGGTTGTTTTGGGGTTTTGTTTTGTCTATAATATGTGAAAATATAACCACAAAATACTGAAGGAAGACACAAGGAATTTTCCCAGAGAACAGCAGGCTAAGCAAGTCTTGAGATCACAAGTGCTGATAAGGGAAAAAGATTTCCTTTTTTACTATATGGATAAAATGTGTTATCACTTATTATATCACTTATTTATATAAATCTAATAGCCACATATATGAATTACAGGAAGCATGGCAAGTTTTCCTATGGGATTATTGAAATTAGAAGTGTTTCCCTAGGAACAAGTTGATGAAATGCGCTGCACCTTCGCAATTAGAATACACAATTCATGTATTTACTTCAGCTGAATAACAGCTTGGCTCTATTCTTCAAAAAAAGCATATTGCACTCTAAGTTTTCACAAAAAAAACCCAAACAAGTGGTCCAGTTTCCCTCTCCTTTACAGTGGTGAAAAACAAACAAAAAAAGCAATGCAGGCAAAACCCTATCCAGGGTGTTCCTCAGGGAAGTAAGAGGAGTATCAGGCTTAAAATGAAGGTCCTGTAGTGCTCCTTGAGAAAACTATTCCTACAGCCCATACACCATCAAAAACTCCTCTCAGTTTCATTTAATGTACAGGCTAGAGCACCAATTACATTTTCCTCACCCTCATTTAAATTTTAAATAACAAATCTGTTACTTGAATTTATTTGCAAAATTAGCAAGTATATCTGTTTTTTTTAATTTATTATTTACATTTCTTTTAAAAGATAAAAAAAATAAGTCTATTATTTAAACAAGCTTAATTCAATGAGCTAATAAAATTCAGCTGTTTCTAACAGCACTTAACCGTTGATCAAAGTGTGGCAGGCTGTTTGGCAGCCTGTGTTCTTAACTAAAATAGGAGGTTTTATAAAAAAATTCACACAGGAATCTGTCATTGCAACCTTGGTGCTCATTTAACCCAGTTAGTATTTTTATAGTCAAGGTCAATAAAAATCAGATTCCATGGGAAAAAAAATAAAGTGCCTGTTTGAGTCTAGCAGGGGAAGGGATTGAAAGTTTTAATTCCCACATTTTCATTAGCAGCATATTTTTTAGTCAATGTTGACAGATTGAATGAACATGAATTTCCAGAGGAAAGCAGTGCTGTGAATTAAACTCTATTGTAACTTGTAAGTACTGAAGTCATCTAACACAGACTCATGATTTTCATCAAGATCTGAGGGAGATCTTCAGAAGACCCATCCTTAATCCCTGTAGCTGGTGTCTGAACGCTATCATTTGAAGAAAAAGAAAGAAAACATTTGCAAAGGATTATATATGAGTTGTGGGACACAGGAGAGCTGCCTGGCTGACAAAAGTACAAAGCCCCATCATTGCAAGTGGTTCTTGTAGGCACCTGAAAGTCAGCCTCACCCAAAAGCCCAGGAAACTGCACCACAGCCTGTCACCGGCTCCCCGGGGCTGAGCAAAAAGCACCATCTTAGCAGCAGAAAACAAAGCAGTGAAATTACCACCCCTGCTGAAATATGTCAAATTGCTAATGAAGAGGAAAACGTACCTTTTTTTTTTGACCTCGGGTAACAGGGATTTTCACATCACCGTTGTAGATGATTCTCTCGGGTACCTAATTTAGTAAATATATTAAAATAAACTATTATTAAAAGGAATATTTAACGTTGTAAAGCCTGTCTGTTGTGCCACTATGGTACAGAATAGGACCTTTTATATGCAAATCCTAAATTAAATTTAGAAAGTCTCTTGTACTGTTTATTAACTCTGACTGAGTGAAGAAGAAATGAACACAGTTTGAAGTGAAACATTTCTAGCTCACACATCTAGTATTTACTTCACATTAGTAACAGGAGATTCTTACTGACAAATTACCTTAAAAACACATATTTTTGCCTCACCAGTGAATATCAGTTTCTAAGATCTGAAAGCATGTAGCTTTCTGTATTTCTTTCTTAGAGATCGTTATTAGCTGCACTAATGTAATTGGCAAAATAATAATCAATTTTTGTACACACTCCATTATTTTCAAGACAGTAGTTTAATAACAAAAGCAGAGCTGTCATTTCCCCCTGCAGTTACTCACACTGTACAAATTCATCCTGTCAACACATATTTAAAATCTAATTTAAAAAAAAAAAAAATTCAACATTGAGTGAATCTTTGTATAATAAGTGAGATGTCAGTGAGTCAATCCACATTCCTTAAATATGGATATTTTGTTGTGTCCCTTACAGTCAACTTTCTCTCCCTGAGTATGCACACGCAGGCATACACATATATTTCCTATGAAGCACCTGCAGGCATG
>NW_008239324.1:3367107-3369266 GCF_000691975.1 Corvus brachyrhynchos | reverse complement strand
GCAGCAGAATCAGAGCAAGTCTGATCAACTTGAATAAAAAAGAAAAAAGGCAAGACAACCTATAGGTGCTTTTCCAGCATTTTGATTCCACATTAGCTCTGCAGATCTGAAAACAAAAGTGGGCGGCGTGTTTAGAGCCAGCTGAATGATCCCTGTCCCACATCCCACCCAAAGGTCCCCACTTGAAAGAACCCCCTCATTGAAAGGACCCCACATGCCACTGAAAAAGATGTTGCCTTTTTGTTTTGTTTTGTTTTTCAGGATTTTTTTAATTTTTTTTTTTTTGAGAAAGGGGACAGTGCTTCCATAAATGCAATACTTGGCACCTGGCCCGGGATCTCTAAAAGCAAATGACTCCTGTGGACCTTTGGTGTCATTTTCCTCAGGACGACCTCTCCTTTCATGCCAATCGGTTAATTCATCCTGTTATTAATGCAGGAGGTTGAGGGGAACAGGTACTCAAGCCTCACACCTGAGGAGCATCTAGAAACTGATGTGGTCAGCCTGCTTTTAGCCTTTGCTGTGGCCATCCCTGCCCTAAGCCCACAGCCATTCCCAGCACAGCAGACCAGGAACAGGAGACACCAGCCCTCTTCCACGGACAAGGTGCATTGCTTCACTTAGCAGCTTTATTTAACTATCAGTTTATTAATAAGGAAAGAGTCAGAGACAGCAAGAGAGAGTGAAGGCAGCCAGAGACACGAAGCAGATTTATTAATTTAAGAAGGCTGATCACTTTCCTTCATTTTATCTGACAGAGTTAGTGTAAGACAGTTATACTTCAATAAGTTCTCTACACTACACTGTGCTATTTTAAAAGGATTTCACAATAAAGGAAGCTGAAAGACTGTGCACAGTCTGGAGACCATATCTGGTGTGACATGAATATAGTATTTTAACCAGATTTAATCTTACAGTATTCCCTCCTCTACAATGACTTTGCAGGAGGAAACCCTATGGAAAGGAAAATCTGTTCATCCCACACCACAGAACACTGAATCGCATTGCAGACTCCAGCAGCCCTTCCTACGTATTAAAATGCTTTCATCAGGGAATTTGGAAGCAGTTAAGTTGGTGGGAAGGGGTGGGAAAGGAAAAAAAAATATTAGGTCTTGTTTGGTTCAATTTTGGGCTCATTTTTATTGTCACTAATGTTTCACTGTTACGGCTCTCAGTGCTTGAGGGAGCAGGGGCTGTTTGCAGTGGACACACCTCAGCTTTGGAAGACAATACCAACAAACACTCTGATTCCATCCCCTTCAGCAGTGACATCCCACTGCCAAGGCCTTGGCAAGAACTTTTGTATCAAAATTGGAGAAGCAGGGTTCAGGCTGCAGGAAAGGGAATCTGCCTGCTTTCTTACAGAAGAGGGCTTTAAGCTTAATCATATACACATTCCGAGGTACATCCACATAGACTTGTGAAACAGCCTCGGCAAACGCCATTCCCCGTACTTCAGATTCTTTAAAAGCCATGAAATGTAAATCCTGCCTGCTCCCATTCTTGCTCCCTGCAGAGAACTCAAGGTCTGATCCAAAAAAGTCATTTAAAAAGCTCCCTTTGATTGCAGTCGGGTTTAGATTTGTCTCTGTGTGAGCACAGGTATAAAGGAAAAAGAAAGGAAGGAAGGAAAGGGGGGACAATTCAAGAATTAGAAAAGAAAAAATAAGAAAAAATAAGAAAGAAAAAGAACGAGAGAGAGAGGAAAAGGAAAAAGAAAGAGAAAAGAATGAAGAGGAAAAAGGAAAACAAAATGGGAAAGGAAAAGAAAAAAGGGAAGGAAAAGGAAAAAGAAAAGGAAAAGGAAAAGGAAAAGGAAAAGGAAAAGGAAAAGGGAAAAAAGAAATTGGAAACACTGACCAAACACTGACAAACCCGAGGGAAGTGCTCTGTGGACATACCTAGGACCGGGCGGCCCGCGGGAGCCGCCGGCTGACAACCGGAGCTCCGCTCTGGATGCGCGGACAGACGGATCCATAGTTCCGCCCAGACACCCTTTTTGTCGCAGGGATGGGATTTAGAGAAAAACAAACAAGAAAAAACAAACGACGGATGAGGTCCTCACCTTTCCGCCTTCCCCCGGGCGGCCGGGCCTGCCCCCGTACCTAGCTGAGGTGGGACCCGCGGCCGGGCGGCCTCTGCAGCCCACGGGGCCGGGG
>NW_008239324.1:3364221-3366889 GCF_000691975.1 Corvus brachyrhynchos | reverse complement strand
GGGACGAGGAGGGGCTGCATCCCTGCACAGACTGCCCCGGACCGGGGCGTTCTGGAGCTGCTGGAAGCAGGGATGTGAAAATCCGTGCCAGAACCCTCCCCAGTGCTGCTGCTCCCCCGGCCGAGGCAGATGCCGCGCTGGCGGCAGGGAGGCAAAGGCGTGTGGGCACTTAGCTCTGCCGACACCCTGCTGTCCCCACACCCTGCAGCCTTTCGGGGGCACCCAGATTTAGCGCAAACCCAAAGGCCTGTGGGTCAGGAAGACGCCAGAGCCTTCACTGGAACAGGGCATTGAGGCTCAACGCCTCCGTCCGCAGCCATCGGCATCTCTGCTGTATCAGGACAAGCTAAGGGAACATTGCTCAGGACCGTGGGTCTTCATGAATTAACAATTGAGAGCAGCACCCAGGGACACTCCATCCTCTACCCCCGCTGGAAACTTGAGGACACTGCTCGATTTGTCATTTACTGGGTATTTTTTTTCTGCACAGTGGAGAAACACCACTTCTAGCAAACTTCTGGTCTCGCTTTGATTTCTTCCATGTAAGATGTCGAATAGAGATGCATTACAAAACAATAACATTTATTAATTAAAAAAAAAAAAAGAAAATAATGTCACAAAGTCCACAGGGCTTCAAACTAAGCAAGGAGAGAGGCAGGGCAGGCTCTGTCCTCATCACTCACTGCACCATGATTATAGGCCTGCACACTTTGCTGTGCGTCGGAAGTGACACAGTTTTAAAAGCCAGAATTTGGAGGGAAAAAAGTGGGTACAGCAATAGTGAACGAAAATGATCATTTCAGAGAGTGCTGAAATACAGGCAGCGAGCATTGAGGACACGGCGATGTTGTCACACTGTGCCGGGTCAGCCCGATAAGGTGATAGATAGCTCGGGATGGAACTGCCTGTCTGCCAACTACAGCCTCACAGATCCCTGGCCTTTTGCTTTTCACTTGAAAAGTTAAGTCACATCCTGGACTATTTTTGCATTGTGTTGGCTTAGAGCTCACAAATCTAAATGCACTCAGCCCTCAGAGTGACAAATGTTATTCTCGGTCCTCCCCCACAATTTCAGGCAGTCAAGAATTAGATGCAGCAGAGTGTACAGTATTTTAATCTATTGATTTGTACCTGCTATGCCCAAAAAAATTCATTAGAGGAGCCTTAAAATTATGAAGTGGTTCAGTGCTCAGCTCCCTCCCAAAAAGATGAGTTCTTTCTTGGCCGCTCACCTCTGCCACGTTCTGGGGTGTGCTATATCGTGTTATTCATACCGAGACCTGCACTTAAAACAGACATCTGAAGCATTTGGTTACAGACTCTCTGTGTGTGTGTGTGTATGAGCAGGATTGGTTTTTGTCAGAGCTGAGCAAACAAAATCTATCCCACTCTCCATAACTACCCCCGGAATGCCCAAGCCTCATGGCAGCCCCTCACAACAGAGTGATTTGGAAAGAGGGAGGGGGAAAAGTGTATTAAAAAAAATCTTAATTCCTAACGTTGAAGTATGTAGGATTTTTTTTCCTGCATGGAATTTTAAATTCAGCCATATGAACAGGTGTCAGAAACAGTGGGTCCATTTAGCTCCTCTGATGATCGGAGTAATAAATATAGAGGATTTCCTTTCAACAGAGCACATGCTGAAATGACACCAATGTAGTTCTGGCATCTGAGCAGATAATTCTGATATATGCATCATTTCCTCCCTAAATCCAGGAAGCAGCTACACTCTCTATCTGATATTAGTATATTATGTCAAATAGAAATTGGTATTAAAATTATGAATGATTCTAGATCAAGAACTTCCTACACACTACGCAGAGGAAGGGGGAGGAAACAGCTGCAGAAAAGCTTTCAGACGGGGAAAAGAAAAGACAGACCTGGGAAAGTTCATTTTTTAAACTAAAGATTTGCTGCCATGTTTCGCGTGGGGGGAGTTTTCAAGTGACATTTTGATTCAGCGCTGGCGTTTTTGTTTTAAAAGGGTGAAGAAGACTTTCTAATAAATAGAAGCTCTCCCCGCTCAGTTTGCAAACGTGCACTTCTCGCCGCATGCCTTGGGAGAAATTGTTCAGGAAATAAATATGCACTGGTGTGACCGGGATATTTCCCTCCCTTCTCCCATCTTTTTTTTAGGATGCAGTCCAGGATGACATTTCTCAGGCAGGGAAAATGCTGCAGCAAAACCAAAAAATACTCTTGGACTCTGCTCAGCAGAAGCCTGGAGGCTGGGCAGGAGAGGATTGTGTTTCATTTTAGGGGGTGGAAATAAAAAAGGCTTAGGGGCAAGGTGGGCTGGGGAGGGAGGAGGAGGCTAAGCCCCAGTGCACACCATTTCCCAGCCAGCAAAGGGCCGCTGTCTGTGCACGTATCTGCTGTCACATGAAAGTTCTTTGTAATGTAGCTAATAAATGGGAAAGCACTACAGGACTATGGGAAAAATAGGATGTTGTTAGTGATGGGCAGATTAAGACCACGCACACCTTTTGACACCTGAGTGCCTGGCTCAGGCAGCATTCCCCCTGTTTTTTACCTGGGGGAGAACAGTGGGATCCTGCTCCCCTTTGAAATCCCCAGGGATTGCACCTCCGAGTTCAGTGGGAGCAGGATTGAGGCCAGAGTCAAGCAAGGGGTGATTAATGAATGTAGGTTATTCAGAGCAGAGCGG
>NW_008239324.1:3363243-3364199 GCF_000691975.1 Corvus brachyrhynchos | reverse complement strand
CAGTCCT
Organism: Corvus brachyrhynchos; assembly: GCF_000691975.1. Lineage (NCBI taxonomy): Eukaryota > Metazoa > Chordata > Aves > Passeriformes > Corvidae > Corvus > Corvus brachyrhynchos. The sequence continues at coordinate 3,364,192 of NW_008239324.1, read as the reverse complement.
GCGGCAAAGGTGGGCGCTCCCCTGCAATGACTCATACAGAGAACCCCAATAATCACTTTGCTTTAGTGAATATTAAAATGTGTACCTAATTTTTTTCCCCTTCTGTTGGCCAGTTGGCGTGTTTCAGGCTGAAATTCAAGTGCAGTCTAAGGAAGGCTGCGTTGTTTTTTCTTAATTTGCAAAGCAAGATTGTAATTACAATGCCAAACTGGAAGAAAGCTTTTTTCCCCTCTCAGGTTGGGGGTGTGACGGGAATTTTCCCTTTGTCACTCTATTCTAGGAAGTCTATTTCTAGGAAGGTTTTCTCTTATCTCTCAAATCATTCAAATAGGATGTTTGTTATTTTTCCTCTGAGAAAGAAGGTACTTCAGGGAGGCGGCAGTGCAGTGCTCTCCTTGCTCTTCACTACTCAGTCAATTCACAGCACTTTTAAAATCCTATTGCCTACTCCTAACTTTGCCTGCAAGGAAGCCTGAAGTGACAGCGGGGTGTGAGGATGAGGCTGGACCAGAAGTAGTCCTGCTCCGGGCAGCTTGGGGTTCTGTGCTCCCTTGGGGGTTGCAGTACCACTTCAGCGGGGGTTCTGCTGATGACAGGCCTTGTCCCTTCCATTCCTTGCTCTCAGCACAGGCAGCAGCAAGGCTTCTAACAAAGCAAAAACACCTGGGCATTGGTAAAGGCTCAGTCAGGGAAGGGAAGGTGGGAGACAAAATAACAAGCAGCCTTGTCTTTATGAGAGGAGATAATTCCCAGCTTGGCCAATAGCAACCAGTTTACCCACAGATTACACATTAACCAGAAAATGGAACTCAAATTAACCAGAATCTGGAGCTTGAACCATTACTCAAACCCTGGTGAAACAGCAGGTCAGATGCCAAAGGGCAGGTTGGTGCCCCGGCACTGGGGAGGGGTGAGACACAGTATCGGCTCCCGAGACCAAGGCACCGCG